>NC_081410.1:289894313-290231098 GCF_030272615.1 Cryptomeria japonica
ATCCATGATGCAATCATGAATGCTGAGGAATAGGAAGAGAAACAGTGGGATGATCTTATTCTTAAGATGGCTGATATGAGTGTTGATGATGCCAAGATGGCGAGGGCACTTAAAAGGCAATTAGATTGGGTATTACAGAAACTAGGAATAGAGAGAAGTAGTATTTCAAGCCTCAAAACAAATAAGGTAGGAGAAGAGAGAGGTGAAACAAGTAGACAAGTAGTTACAAAATATAGTCCCCCTCATATGAGAAGAATGGACCAGCCTTTTGTAACCTTTGAAAACCCGTTGGTGAGTGAAAATAGAAGATGGAGGGATATGCATAGGGATCAAAGTGAAGAGAGGCATGAGGATGGGAAAAGAAATGGAGATGGGGGAAATTATGGGAACCAGATTAACACTAATAGGGATAACCGTGTAGGAAATAATGGGTGTGGCAACAATCAGAATAATGGACAAAATAGAGAATTATGGAAGTGGTAATGGTGGAGGTATGAACAATGGTAACAATAATGGCAATAATAATGGGGATGGAAACAATGGCAATAATGAAAAACTATGGCAACAATAATAGAATTATGAACAATCGAAGAAACCATCATGTTGGCAGGCAACCCTTAATCATTGAAAGGTGCAAACAATTGGATTTCACTGGCATTGTTGGTTACCTAGATCAAATCACTAATGATTTGAGATTAGCAATCCCAAACTTTTTAGGAAATGGAGTTGATTCAGCAGAGTAGCATGTTATTAATGTAAAAAATATCATCAAAGAATTTGAGATTCCACATGAAGATGTATTCATGAATTTGTTGGTTCAGTCTTTGACAAAGGATGTAGGGGAATGGTATAGAAGCCTTCCCCACAAATGTATTTGTAGTTGGTAGGAATTTGTAATGCTATTCTTGGAAGAATTTGGAGATCACAATGATCCCTCATTTTCATCCCATGAACTAACAAGCATAAAAAATAATCAAAATGAATCAGTTACTGAATTAATAAAAGATTTAATAAAATATTAAATAGAATACCCAAAGATGTCAGACCAGTTGATTCATTTTTTATTAACTTTTATTTAAGTGCTTTTGACAGCAAAACTCATTATGAGATTTTGTCTCATAGACCTAACACTTTACAACAAGCATTCACAATAGATGTTACTATTGAAAATAATAGGAAGGTGGCTTGGAAAGTTGCTAAGAGAGATGATCCAAAGCTATACAACTCCAAGGTTCCCAAGAAAGATGATCTTACTCAAATCATGGACATGCTCAAGGAATTAAAGGGTAAGCAAAGTCATAATTAAAGGCCACTATACAGGAACAATAAGCAAATAAGTTACAATAGGCCAAGGTTGCATGATGCCATATAACACAAATTGGAAAGATGGAAAACCAGTAAAACCAAATACCAACAAAGAGACTCCTGACCCACTAAAGAAAACCACAAACTTTTTAGATGAATATCCATAGTGTGATTAATGTAATCTACTTCATGCTACAGAATAGTGCATGATTGCCCAAGGCTTGATAGAAGAGGAAGATAAAAATGAGGATTATGAACCAACTATTAATGCCCTCTCATTTGATCAATATTTGGGAAGAAATGAGGATTTATCTAAAGAAGAATATTCTGATGTGCATCAAAGAAGAGAACATTTGCAATATGGTATACAATAGGTTTTTTCTGATGATGAGGAAGAAATCCTTGCATTGAGAAAATTGTTTCAGGAGGAAGTAGTGCCCTCTTTGAGAAACCTGACTAAAGAGGAGAAGAAAGATTTCACTATTGCAGTTGTGGAACAAGTAAAAATTAATTACCAGCTAAGGAATAGGAAAGTAAATAATGAGCAAGGCAAGCCACCAGGCATCTTCGCCAAAGTCACAAAATCGGGGGGAACAAATAGTAACATGACCAAGGGCAAATTTGCAGGTGCCAAGAAAGAGATAGAACCGGAAAAAACTAAACAAAATAAAATGCCAAAATTGGTCAAACTAGTTGAGAGGAAATAGATTAGTAAACCTTTTTCAAACTGTGGAACTTTCATGTCTCAAGCGTTGTCTTAGGTAAAATTTTCTATGCCCTTGCTTGAAGTGATGAAATTTCCAGAATATAAGGATGAGACTCTGAGATTATATCGAAAGTTGGTGATACAAGCAAAGATGTTTCTAGGTTGAAATAGGATCCTCCAGTAATATACCTAGGCACGTCTATCACAAAAAGCCTCACACAAGTTGATCCATTCTATTTGACATTGTTAATTAACAATAAAATGGTTAGGAACTTTATGATAGATTCAGGGGCAGCATTGAAAATCATGCCGAAAGATGTCATGAAAGAGCTCAAGATGCATGTCAACACACCTTATGGTAAGTTTTATGACATGGACAACAAGTCTGTACCTATGGTAGGTATTATGAAGGATGTAGAGTTCAAGTTTCCAGCTTGCCCGGATACTACATATAAAACATACATTACTATGGTACAAGTTCCTACGAATTATGGAATGTTGTTGTCCAAGCAATGGTCAAATTTGGTTGGTGGTCATGTTCAACTTGATCTACCTTATGCTACTATTCTAGTCAAAGGGACAACAGTGAGGATAAATAGAGAGCCAAGATCCCCATATCTCATAGAAGAAGTTGATCCTAATGAAGCAACCTACTTTTGCCATTCAGATATGGACAACTTCCAGGTAAGTATTTCTAAACCTTTAAGATTAGTAAAGTTACACAAATAGTTAAACAAAATGAAAACTTAATTTGGAAATTATACTTTGATGGTGCCTGCAATAAAGAAGGGAATGGAGCAGGAGTTGTACTTATTGCACCTAATGAAATTTTTTTCAAATACTCTTTCTTGTTGTCTTTTGAATGTACTAATAATATTCCCGAATATGAGGCCATCTTATTAGGTCTTAAACTAGAAAATAGGCATGGTATGAAGTTACTAATGGTTTATGGTGATTCAAAATTAGCCATTTCACAAGTTAGGGGCAAATTTGCTGCAAAAAATGAAAAATTAAGAAGCCACAGGAATAAAGTTTGGGATCACATTGAATTGTTCGATGCCTTCTCCATCAATTGGACTGAGAGATCCAACAATATTTAGGTAGACTTCATTGCGAACTTGGATATCAAGCATAATGACATCCCTTTGGATGACATTACCCAAGTGGAGATTAAGACTAGACTGTCAGTGCCTGACAATGTAAAAAGTTGGCAAGTTTTTGATGATGACAGGGATTTACTAAAAAAATTATTTTGTGAAGATCAGTATGAGTGCCAGTGGATTGATTGGAACAAAATTGTGGAAGACAAGGATGAAAAAGCAACTGTACTTGGGCAAGAAGTATTGCAGCTGGAAACTAATAAAATCCCAAAAGGATTAATAGATCTTGAAAGAATGTTTGACGATAAAGATGTAATGAATTTCAGGCCTAATTCAAGAGGATGTGAGGAGGTCGAAAAGATAAAATTGGGAAGTGAAAGAAAACCAAGAGATGTGTATATTGGTAAGAAGCTCACACCAAAAATCAAAACAAAATTGATAAATCTACTAAGGAAGTATAGGCATGTTTTCGCTTGGTCATATGATGACCTTAAAGCGTAGAGGGAAGATTTGTTCCAACATGAGATACCTTTTAAGCCTAATGCAAAACCGTTCAGACAAAAGAAAAGGCCTATAAATCCTACCTTGGATCCTAAGATGAAGGAGGAGTTAATGAAAATGAGAAATGCAGGGATTATAGAGCCTATAAGGCACTCAACATGGGTATAAAATTTAGTACCAGTAAGAAAGAAAAATGTTGATATTAGGTTATGTGTAGATTTCAAAAATCTAAATGTTTCATCTTTGAAAGATAACTATGCTTTGCCTAACATGGAAGCTTTGTTGCAGAAGGTCACAGGGAATGAGTTCTTATCTATGATGGATGGCTTCTTAGGCTATAATGAAGTCAAAGTTAGGGAAGTAGAAAAGTTCAAAACTACTTTCACTACACCTTGGGGTACCTATGTTTATGCTAGGATGCCTTTTGGACTGACAAATGCAGGAGCTACATTCTAGAGAGCTATAGATGTGGCCTTTGAGGGCATGATTGATTATATCTTAGCACTGTATCAAGATGATATGACTGCTTACTCTAAAAAGGCAGAAAATCATTGTGATGATCTAGAATTTTTTTTATTAGAGCACTAGAATATGGCATATCTTTGAATCCTAAAAAATGTCATTTCGAGGTTACTGAAGGAAAATTACTAGGTCATATTGTCTCAAAAGATGAAGTTAGAATTGATCTAGAAAGGATTGTTGCTATTGATAAAATTCAAATTCCAAAAACTGTTAAAGAGATCCAATCTTTCTTCAGTCAAATTAACTTTGTGAGAAGGTTTGTTTCAAATTTATCTGAAATCATAAAGCCTATTGCTAAAATTTTAAAAAAGGGTGCTGAAATAAAGTGGACTAATGAATCTTTTGAAGCTTTTGTAAATATCAAAAGAGCCATCAAGGAAGCCCCTATTTTAAAATCACTTGATTTCTCCAAACCCTTTCAAGTATTTTCGTTTGCCTCATTCCATACTATTGTTGTTGTCATGTTACAAAAGAATGATGAGGGTCATGAACAACTAGTGGCATTTTTTAGTAAAACATTCCAAGCATCATAATTAAATTACAATTTGAATGAAAAATGGGCCTATACTCTTGTGAAAGCTATGAAATCCTTTAGACCTTACTTAGTTGGTGCCACCGTTATTTCCTATGTACCAAATGTTGTTGTCAAAGACATTTTCAGATAAATAGAGACTACTGGGAGAAGATGCACATGGATAAATCAGATCCAAGAGTTCAATATTGATTTACAAATCACAAAACTGGTAAGAGGTCGAGGTTTAGCAAAGTTTATGGTAGAATCCAAACTTGAAGAAGCACAAGTAAATCAGGTAGAACTAAAAGATGTGCAAATTAGCATTGAAAGGTGTCCCTGGTATGCAAATATTGTGTATTACTTGAAATACATGAAATGTCTAGATAATTTAAATGATAGTCTGAAGAGAACTTTGAAGCTTCAAACATCTACCTGTATGTATTACTTAATGGAGATCTATAATGGAAAAATAGAGATGGTATTCTTGTATTGTTTCTAGATGAATGTCAAGCATTTGTTATTTTAAAAGATTTGCATGAAGGTGTCTGTGGAGGCCACTTCTCAGCTAAAACCACTGCTCATAAAATTCTTAATACTAGTTATTATTGGCCTCAAGTTTTCAAGGATTGTCATACTTATATTAGAAAATGTGAGGCTTGTCAAAAGTATTTCAGGGAAGCTCAAATATAATGGAGCCATTCCTTTCAAACACATGCATATAGAGGAACCATTTTAGATGTGGGGTATTGACTTCATAGGTGAGATAGAAAACAAATCTAGTGGTGGGCATAAACGGATTTTGGTGGCCACATATTATTTTACTAAGTGGAATGAAGCCATTCCCACAAGACAGGCTACCAGCAAAGTTGTGATAAAGTTTCTTTTGGAAAATATTTTGACTAGATTTGGGGTACCTCAAAATATTGTGGTAGATAATGGATGTGCTTCAGATTAGATGAGTTCTTTGATTTTTGTGAAAACTATGGTATTACTTTGTCATATTCATCACCTTATCATCCTCAAGGAAATGGACAGGCATAACCCAACAATAAAACCTTGTTGAAGATTATCAAAAGGATGTTAGGTAATAATAAGAAGGCTTGGGATTCAAAATTGGTTTTAGCAGTATGGGCTGACAGAGTGATAGTTAAGAAATCCATAGGATTCGCCCCATATGAGCTGGTATATGGAAAAGAAGCATGATTACCCTTAAGTAATTTTCTCCCAATTTACAAGTTTGTTACAGAGGAATTCTCAGAAGAAGAAAACTTTATGGAAGATAGATTGATGGCATTAGCTGAGTTGGATGAATTTAGAAGAGAAGAGCAAGAGAGAAACCTATAGAGACAACAAATGGTAAAGGCCTTACATGATAAGAGAGCATGTCACAGTTCTTTTAAAGAAGGGGAATGGGTGTTAAAATGGAATGCCAAAGATAAGGATAAAGGGAAGCATGGCAAGTTCAATGCGCTCGGGCTAGGACCTTTCATCATTTTAAAAAAAAGTGGAGAAAACTCTTATTACTTGTAGGATACCGATGGTCAAGTGCAAGAGTTCCCAGTTCATGCTCAGTATCTTAAGAATTTTTTCTATTAATGAGTAGGGAGTATTTTTGTATCATAATAGTTTAACTTTCTTGTTGCTTTTTGTTCTCAATTTTCATGTTGGTCTTCTTTCCAGAGATAACTAGGATCTTGCTATGTCCTTAAAGAGAACATACATCCCTAGAAAGAGCCACTGTTAGCAAATATTTTTAGAGAATATTTTATGCTATATGGAGGCCTTTTTATTTTATCATATGAGCATTTATTGCTGGTTTGTATGTGCAGGAGCTTTATTGGCACATGTAAAATTCTCTAAAAAGATCAAATGTTTCAGGAGTATCAAGGTATCACTTGGGCACACTAAGGGCATGCACTAAGTATAGACTGCACAAGGAATCCATCATGAAAATGTTTGTCAACAGAGAATTCATTATGCTATGATCTAGGATTGCCTTCTAGTATGTATCAGGCCTTATGGAAAAAGTTGGGATCACCAATATTCAGGATGGATGGCTCATTTGTGTTGGATTGCAATTTTTCAATTACCGGCATAAGTAATCCTGATGAAACAATAGGCGGATGCATTAGAGCACTTAAAAAATACTCAGCATGGTGCACGCTCTTGAAAGATTCATACCATTGGGATATCTTATTTTGATGAAGGAAAAGGCGGTTGTCTTCCATCGACATAAATCAACTTATCGGTAAAATGTAGAAATTGTTATACCGATAACCTATGAAGCCATCGGTGTAACTTGTAATGATGAGGCAAAGTGGATCATGGAGTTATAGTATCAGGAGATCAGAAGTAATGAGAAAAGTTTATCCCAATACCCGATGACTGAGGGGAACCAAATGCGGGTCCATCAGAAAAAAGAGCCATATTAGAGTAGTAAAAAAGTGGTTAGGTCGATCCTTGACTTAAGGAATTGGAGGGCGGAACTATCGGTATTACCTATACTGATAAAACAAACCTGGAGGTATAAATCATAAAGGTAAATCAGAGTCTTAATAGGACTTTGGGAGGAATAGAAAAAGGTTATTCCAACCCTTGATGTAGATAGAAGCGCCTACAAAGATATTGGCATAGTCTATACCAATAAGGCAACATTAAGTGGGGACTCATCGGGACATTGGAAGAAGAAATTTTATGCTATGTCGAGTCCCGATAGGACTTTTAAGGCAGATGGTGAGTTGCTAGGAGTCCTTTGGAGTGAGTTACGCTGACAATGCAAGGGCCTTAGTCAGAATGCAGATTGGTATACTGAGATCATCGGGGCATCAGAGAGAAATAAAATGAGATATACCGATACCTAATAGATTAAGTAAAAGAAAACCGAAGGCAATAGCATCAGAGAAAGTTATGTTGATGGAGTATTAAATCAAAAGGCATAGCCAAAGCTAAAGGAGTTCTCATCGGGATAAAGTGAACCATCAGGATAGAAAGAAAATTTTTATCCTAAGACCTGATAAGTTGGTCAGGATAACTTGTGTCGATCAGAAGGTGAAAAGCGATAGTCATAACAAATGGTGCCAAGCAATTGAATCATCGAGAAAAGTCATGCTGATTAGCCATTGGAGATCTTGATGTGAAAAATTGACATAATGGCTTCCATTAAATGCATCTATTAGGTAGGTCTATTTCCACACGAGGAAAATCCATCAAGATTGTGGTAATTAAGTACAAGATTGGACTTCCTAGAATATATAACCAATGTTGCATAACAACATTTCGCACAGAGCTATTGCAAAAGATATCAGGTGTTTGTTGAGAAAATATTCTGAGCTAATGAGCATAGAGTAAAGAAATTTATAGAGATGGAGGGGTCAAGCTCAAAATGAAAGGGAAAGGTTATTGAAGTATCGAGCACCACGACAAAAAATTTGAAGGGTGAAGTTGGTGAAGCTCGAAGAAAATTAAACCAGGATATGATAGATCAGATGGGCTCTCCAGGAGCTAGGTCACGCAGAGCTAAGGTGAATTTGCCTATTTACGACTAGTTGGAGGACATATACAAAGAGATTGGAGATGTGTTCACAACAGTGTGTGGGCACAAGTTGTTTCTCTTTCATTACCTCCGCAGGGATGAGCCTATGCCAATTTCAAACCCATGGAGCACCGATTTAGGTAAACTTGTGGTACCTAATGTCTTTGTAAATATTGATTTATTGAAGCTCCTAGTAAGACATTATGATGCAAACAAATGATGCATTTTGTTGCTCGATGGGACTGCTTTCGTTCACTTTGCAGTAGCCACAATTCAGGAAGTTTTTGGAGTGGATCTGGAGATAAATGTGCCTTTATCATTTGTAGATTTGGAAGAGGAATACATAAAGATGGATACTACATATCAAGGTTGGAACCTCGCTATCCACAAAGCAAAAAAAGGGGAGGATAACAGAGGAAAATGGTCCTCCTTATGAAATGACTATTTTCAAGAAGTATCTACAGTATACATATATGGCTTGTGGCCAAGTTGGAGGAGTTGAAGCTCCTTATGTGGCAAACATAGGACCATTGGTTTTAGCAGCAAATATCCAGAGACATGAGCCTAGAGCTTTTGATTTTGCTTTGTACCTGATAGATAGATTGCATGAAGGCTTCAAGAACTTGAAAGATAATCTAGATAAGCATTTCAAGCATTATTCATTGTTAATGCACATTAGTTTATTTTATTGTAGATTTGGGGGATTGTGGTCAGAGGGTTTGAATGTAAACATAGTAGGGAAGAATGGATAGGATCAACTGGTGCATTTGTGGGTTTGTGTCTGGGATTATAGATATGTGAATTCTCATTACCTCAAATTTGAGGAATTCCTTGTTAAACCAATTTTCTTGCTCTTTGGTGAGCCCCTGTAGGGATCATTTACTGAGGATGTTAACAAATTTTTTAGGCCTCATGAGCACAAGAATCCAAAGGTTAATCACAATTGGGGTGATTGGTACTCATGCTAAAACTTCACTTTTGTTCGATGTTATGGATTTGAGGGTTATCCCTATGTATTACCAAAGCCTGCACCAAACATGATTGTTCATAAATACACACTCAAGTGAGATATTGTAGGTTATTGAAGGTATTATCATTGATGGAAACCTTGCAATCATGTGATATTGGCAGATAAACACCGGCACTGGCACCAACATACTCTACACTAGCATACAAGACACTGGCACCCTGGCCGTCAACAATTTTGTGTTAATGTATTCTATAATTAATTGTAAAATCTTTTGTAAGCCGACATGGTGGTTGTAATATGACTCATATATGTATGAGATCATTGTAGATTATTTTGTAAGTGGTAGGATGCAAAATATGATGTAAAGGTAGCAAACCTAATATGTGAATTATTGGATAAGGGTTTATGTATGTAGTAGAGCTTAAATCGGTACTAAATCTAGCATAGAAGATGCTAATCTGAAGTAGTACAAGACAATGGATTAGTATAATCCATTTTTGTAAGTTAGTGTGACTTCTTTTGTAATTGAGCAATGAGTTCTAGGCACTTGGCCTTCCTGCATGTGCAAGCCCCTATTGTAGCAGTAATATTCCCTTATTGGCCAGTAAGTGAATATTGTGGGTCACAAATCCCATCGAGGTTTTTCCCACACTAGGTTTCCTCATTAAAACATTGTGTTATGGTGTGTTTTTCATGTTGTGGTTGTTATTCTTATTTGCTGCATTATTTCTGGTTTACCGGTACACAGTTAAGAAATTAGTATTACCAATCATATACTAATTCACCCCCCCCCTCTCAGTATCTTTGGGAATCCTAACAATTGGTATTAGAGCTTGGTCCTCTATTTTTAGAAGCCTAATAGCTTGAGGAAGATCTTAATACCGGTAGAGATGGAAAACTTGAGAAAGTAATTGGAAACAACTCTTTCAGACTATGATGCAAAAAAGGTGAAGAATACCAAACTTGAGGATGACCTGAAGGCTTTTGAGGATATCATTCAAGCACTTCAAGAGAATTACACTATAGCAAGGAATAAAGGAAGATAACTTTGTGAGAAGATGCAGAAAGAGGAAGATGAAAAGAAAACTCTTAATGATCTGGTAAACAAGCTAAGACAAGGAATTAGTACAACAAAGAATGAGATGCAAGATATGACTATGAGATTCTATAAAGAAATTAAAGACATAAATAAGAATGAAGAAGACTTGGTTAGAAGACTAAATGATGGTGGAAATGAAAACACAAGACTCGGTCATGAAAATGATATGTTGAAGATAGATCTAATGTACACACAAAATGACAGAATTGAACTCATGAGATAGAAAGGAATCTTGGAGATTGAACTAACTGCTACAAATCAACACAAGGAGAAATTCAAGAAAATTTCATAAGAACTTGGTGACACGATGAAGAATAAGAAACCTAGTGGTGATACAAATGGCCTTGGCTTTGAAACTGGTGAAAGCTCTGATACTGCAAACACTCATGATCATTGCAAATAGGTAAGACAACCTAATGCTTACAAATTCAATGGGAAATGATTTAACTATAACAAGTATGGTCATAGAGAAAATCAGTGTAGATCTAGAAATTATCAGAACACTAATACACCCACCGGTCAATGTTCTAAATGCAACAAAGTTGGTCATAACTCAGAAAATTGCAGAATGAATGTAAGATGTTATGTTTGTGGAAGATTTGGACACTTATCTAATCAATGCAGAACACATACCGGCATAGGATATGGGAAAGCTATTCAGAAAAACAATGTGACTTGTTATGCTTGTAACAAAATTGGACATATTGCAAAATTTTGTAGAAGCAAGTCCCCACCAAAAAATAACAAAGGTCCTAGTTTGAAAGGTAAAGAAAACGTTGAAGAGGTAAAACAAGAATTCTCAAAACAATGGATCAAAAAGTCAGATTAGAATGTTGAAGGGAATACCCCTCCACCGATAGAAATAGAGTATCAATCCACTGGCAGGAGACTCTTCATCTAACTGAAGGAAAATCCCTTGGGGGTTTAGCAACAAAATGAAAAACATGCTATTATTCCCTCAGTTGATGGTGAGAAGTTGAAATTACTTCTATACTAGCAAATGAGTTAAGTTGTGACTTAACCGGCATGCATTAATGTGGTAGTTGGAGAAAATAACATTATAAAGTGAGTTTTTTCGCTCCTTTTTCATTCACCGAGCATTCAAATCTTCGAGAGCGCGAAAATTCCCGAGTGAAGGCATTCTTAGTGAAGAAGTGAAGCAATTCATCAAAGCATTCATCCTAAAGGCAGATTGAGGTATTTATAATCATGGCATCTTCATCCACTCTTGAATTTATTGCAAACCCTACTATTATTGAAGTAATTAAGTGCCCTAGACCCATTTTCAAACTTGTTCCTAAAATTGTGAAGAAAGATGATAGCATAGGTGCATTTTCTCAAATTCCTAAGGGAGTAGTATATGCTGAAGACTGTAGGATGTATATACATTGTCATATAGAGGAATTAGGTGATGATAAAATCAAAAACATGTATAGCACTATCATTTGTGATGAATCTGGAAATATCAAGCTGAAACATAAGATAGTGGAAACCCTAGGTTTTACTGAAATCCTTAGTGTCCTGGATTTTCCCAAGGATATTATAAGTATTGTGCTAAGTAGAGTTCATGGTGAATTCTTTTGGTTGGATACAATTCATAAAATCACAAAGGAAGTCATTAAGGTAGTAACAGGGTTACCTTCCACCGGTAGTAGACCTGACAAAACAAAGAGAGTCTCAAATGACACAGTAATGGATTTAACTGATGCAACATTCGACAAAAGGTCTCTAAGGGTAAATGATGTAAAGGACATAAATTTGAGATTTATCAGTATGATCTTAGGTTACAAAGCTACACATGCAAATAGGTTGAACTCAGTTTCTAGCCTATGTATTAAGAGTGCTTATGACATGGTCAACAACAATGCTAGAATAGATGTATGTGAATGGCTCAAAGATGAATTGATAGACAATCTGGGGAAAATTAAAGGAGATAAGAAAGGAAAATTCAAATTTGGAAATCTACTTGTTTGTTTGATGTTGTACATAACTAAACAAGTACCCAGTATTGGTGCAAGAGATTTTGGTTTTGACATTTCGGTAGGAAAACAACTGTTGGATCTATTGAGAAATATGGGAGAAAACTAGGAGAAAAACTTAAATGATCACTTTCAAGCACTAAAGGATCGAATGAAAACTAGAGTAAGACTATCACGGGCTATTGTGGACAAGTATCAAAAAAAAAAATTGTTTTGTAATAAAAAAGTATGAAATCTGGATGGAGGTAGTTGTCCCTAGAACTATTTGGGTAGCTGAAATGGGCTATGAGACAGATGACAATATTATTGAAACTTATGCAAAATCCCTCCTTGAAGCACCCAAGGAACCTACTGAGAAAGTTTTTGGAAATGGTGAAACAATAGAAAGTGGAATTCAATCTAGAAAAAGGGTTAAGAAAGTTGAAGCAACAATAAGGAAAGGAACCTGATATGCTAAAGAAATTAAAGAAGATGTTTTGAAGCGAATTGGTATAAGTGAAAGTGAGTTGGAAACACTTCAACCTAAAACTCATCTTTCATCGGTTGGAACTTCTTCTGAGAGTGATATGCCAGCAGTATTTAAAAGGGTAGAAAGGAAAAGAAAACCCTCACCAGTACCCTCACCTGCACCAAAGAGAACTAGACAAAAACAATAGGCAGTTAGGCCTCTGGTAAAGAAAATGACTCCTAAGAAAAAGAAGGTAAAACATAATATTGCTCCACTGGACAAACTTCTTAGTGAAATTACAGAGGATGGTAAGCTAAAGAACATCAGAAAAATATACAATACACTATCAGCTGATGATAAGGAAAGCATAGAGAACAGTGTAATTTTACACTTATATATTTATAAGAATTTTTTTATGGAAGTTGTTGATGAAATACCAAATGATCTATATAGGAGATTAGAAGCTAGAAGGTTAGCCATAGTTGAGCTAGACAAGAAAATCAAGATTGAAAAATTACTTGCAATACATCCAGTAAACTCAATTGATGAAACAGATAAACTTATCAGTGAAGCAAACCAGATAGTATTCTCCACTAGTCACCGACATGTAGCACTGATGGAAGGTAGAGTAAATGAAGTCTTTGAGGAAATGATAGATGCATGGGATATATTCTTTGTGGAAAAAGAAAAACAGGAAGAATTACTCAGACCAAAGACTATTAAAGTATATCAAAAGGACAGGGATAAGGGGAAAGGTAAGGTAGTTGGTCCTCCAAGCTTGAAAATAATTGATAATATACCCCTACCTCCTTTAGATACTCCACCGATAGATACTACTAATAGTCAACCGGCCACAGAGAGTATGGAGACTCCACTAGAGGATACTAATCCTGAGTCTGAAGTTTTATATATTGTAAATATTGATACTCAAGAAGTAAATGTTATGGTTGATAGAGAAACCACTGAGGACAAGAAGACAAGTGTGACTACTGATTCATCGGCTACAAAAGTTGAGAGAAGCATAGAAAAACCTACAAAGAAACTGACAGAGGATACAACTAAGAAACCGGTAGATACAACTAAAAAACCATCAGAAAAACTGGCTAAGGAAAGTACAGATGTACAAATTGAGACTACATCTGAGAAATCGACAGTTGAAAGCTCAGAGAAACCTTTTGAGATACAGATAGAGAATCTGAAGCAGGTACAGGTTGAAGCACAGATTCAGACAGAGATAGTGCCACAAACCAAAACTGAAAAGCCTAAACCTTTGTTTGTAGAAATGCAAACACAGACTGACCTACCAGAGGTCGAGTCAAGTAAGGTGATTACCACAACCAGTAGCATGGCTATTGTAAAGGCAGTTGGACAGACATTTGGTATGTCTATGGCAGAATTCAGACCTACAAATGTAACAGAGGTCTTATTGGATTCAATTAAGAAGATCACAAAGTGCAATGCACAAGCCTATAAGGCTATTGATGATACAATTCCCATTCTTAAACTGATAGCACCAAAGTGTATTGTAGATAACAAAGATTCTTTAGGTCAACTAGACACATTGTCTAGGTTCATCACCAACAACATATTGACTATTGATCAAATAAATGAGGATACATTCAAGGAAAGAATG
The DNA here is from genome assembly GCF_030272615.1 of Cryptomeria japonica. Classification (NCBI taxonomy): domain Eukaryota; kingdom Viridiplantae; phylum Streptophyta; class Pinopsida; order Cupressales; family Cupressaceae; genus Cryptomeria; species Cryptomeria japonica. The sequence continues at coordinate 289,908,623 of NC_081410.1, forward strand.
ATTAAAGAAAAAGAGAAATTCTTTGAGGAAATTGTGAATAAGAATAAGGAGAAAATGGATACCCTATTACCAGAACTTAGAGAAATAATTCTTGACTTCAAGAAACTGTACAGAGACACTTGTAAAACAAACATTTTAACAGAAGATCTAGACAAGGAAATCAGCAAAGCACAAGATAAGATCAACAATATTGCTAACAATCTGATAGGTACAGTCAGATTCATTTTTGGAGATAGAGAAGAAGATTGCAGAGCAAGAAGAGAAAATCAAGCAGTTTGAGAAGGACAAAGAGAGAATAAAGGATAAAGCAAAAGACTTGAAATGTAGACTTGGTCCCAAATTAGATTACCTCATTTCATTGAGAAAAGAAATTTCTGAGGCTCTAGTTCCTAGACTGAAGACACCGGAAGAGAAAATGCACATACTCACTGGTACAGTGTAAAGAACTCTAGAGGCACTAAAAGACAACAAATCATTCAACAATGGTTTAAATTTGGTTTTGACATATATTTCTCAAATTGTAACCCACCAGTTACAAGAATCCAAGCAAGACTCCACTAACAGTGAATGACAACCTTTGTCATTGATGTCAAAGGGGGAGTAGTGTGATGAGAAAAATGGTCAGAAGTAGAGATTATCTGCTCAGGGGGAGCACACATTTTTGGACATAAAATTTTTGGCAAAGATTTTTTGGCCTTCAGTTTTTGGATACATTCTTGAATTTTTCTCATGAGTATTGCCATCAATGCTAAAGGGGGAGATTGTTGGCAAATACACACTCTAATGAGATATTGTAGGTGATTGAAGGTATTTTCATTGATGGAAACCTTGCAATCATGTGATACTGGTAGACAAACATCGGCACCAACACCGACAGACTCTACACCTGCATACAGGACACCGACACCGAAAAGAACACCAACACCCTGGCCAACAATAATTTTGTATTAATGTATTTTATAATTAATTGTAAAATATTTTGTAAGATGACATGGAAGATTGTAATATGACTCATATATGTATGATATCATTGTAGATTATTTTGTAAGTGGTAGGATGTGAAATATGATGTAAAGGTAGCAGACCTAATATGCGAATTATTGGATAAGGGATTATGTATGTAGCAGAGTTTAAACCAGTACTGAATCTGGCATAGCAAATGCTAATTTGAAGTAGTACAAGACATTGGATTAGTATAATCCATTTTTGTAAGTCAGTGTGACTTCTTTTGTAATTGAGCAGTGAGCTCTAGGCACTTGGCCTTCCTGCATGTGCAGGCCCCTGTTGTAGCAGTAATATTCCCTTATTGACCAGTAAGTGAATATTATGGGTCACAAATCCCACCGAGGTTTTTCCCACACCGGGTTTACTCGTTAAAACGTTGTGTTATGGTGTGTTTTTCATGTTGTGGTTGTTATTCTTATTTGCTACATTATTTCTGGTTTATAAGTACACAGTTTTAATATGATTTTCATGTTATAAGTTAAAAAATTATTATTACCATTCAGATACTGATTCACCCCCCCCTCTCAGTATCTTTGGGAATCCTAACAAGGATTGATTTTTTGGAAATTGTAAGGCAATTAAGTGTTTCTAATGCTAAGCATTTTGGAGATGCACACAAGCAAGCTTTCCTCCCTGGTACACTTCATTTCCAAAATTTTAAATTTGTGTCTACCAAAGCATATGAAGTTATTGATAGGAAGCTGGTGGATGAATACAACTTGTTCCAGCACATATCTAGAACACACTATCATCATGAGGGTTACATCCATGCTAGCAGGAAGAGGCAAGAGTTGGGAGATTATTTTCATCAGGAGGATGAATTTGAAGGCATGTGTAGAAATAAGGAGGTGGAAGAGCTGGTGGATGTAATGGAGACCTTGGAGAAACAACTAGAGGAGAGAAGGCAAAGATTAGAAAAAATGGAGGAAGAACCAGCCCAAATTGATTCAGGGGAGAACGAAGTTGTTTCCAAGCTCCGAGCTCCTAAGAAAGAAAAAGATCCAAAAGAATAGGATAGGCTCATCATTGTACTGAATGCAAAAACATATGAAAGAATGATAGAGCATGTTTCCTTTGTGTCAGATGATCAATTTATAAAGTCTAAAGAGTTCAAATCTTTCATGTACCATTTCAAGGGTAAGAAATTAAGGGAAGCAGTGCCAAATATTACCCGTGAAAATGAGGTAGAAATGAAGAAGAGGTTGAAGGAAGATATCGACATAGAAGTTGAGACTATGAACCCACAAAAGGGGAGGCAACTACTAGTAGAGACTAAAATAATTGTGTTTCTAGGTTGGGACCTAAGTGCCTCATTTATCTTTGATTCTTTGTTGAACTCAGACAATAAGGATATGAAATTGAATATCCAAGGAGTAAAAGATATTTTTATTGCATCAAGGTACGATCCAAATGAGGAAGAAATGTTGTTGTGGGCCTTGTACCCTCCCAATAAAAGGCCAAAAATTATAGATGTGGATTAAGATTTTGGTCACATGATGACTCTAAAAGTTGGAGAGGTAGACCCTATGGTCACGACTGACATAGGTATTAATATTTCAAAATTCGACAAGGCCCAATTGAAATATGAGATAGCAGAGAAGAATAAATATAAGGCCTTATATGAAGAAACCCTTAAGAGGAGTGGGCATCTGATCCCTCACATCACTAATTCAAGAGGTCAGTGGAAGAAGAAATTTTAAAAATTAGCTTATGAGCATACTAAGTTGAAAAGGGAGATGAAGAGATCGGGATTGACACTGCTTGTGTTTTGCTGAGTAAGAGATATGACAATATGGAGAAAGCATTGGACGAGTTCTGGGGTGTATATCAGAGGAACATGGACAATATGGTTTCACACACCAAAATTCAAGAAAGACTCAACTTGTTGTTGCAAGATGCACCGACTAAAGAAGAGGTAAAAAGGAAGGTTGAGGGTCTTCTTGTCACACATGAGGAAGCTACAAAGGAATTGAAGTTTGAATTTGATGAATGCCAACAAATTGTCCAGCGTGGGGTTCCCCATTTGGTAGATGATGCAGGAGTAATTAAAGATAAGACTATATGGCTTTCTGAGTGCAAGTCTTTACTCAGTGCAAACCAAGCCATTGCCAAAATAGATATCCTTGATTTGAATGACATTGCTGACTAGTTCGAGAAGTTTAATAGGATCAAGAATGCAGCCAGGGATATGATCTTCAATGCAACAACCTACAAAGACCTAGGTTATTTATGGCACATTCAGAAGTGCGGACACTGGATGGATCGAAAACCTTAAGTCATTGTTTAGTTTTGTGTTTGTAATGCAATCAGTGTTTTAGTTAGGTTGCTTAGTTATTGTTATGTTAATTGTTTAGGATAATGGAAGGGTGTGTCCTTCCATTCGTATCTCTTAGCATGTATATTTGTAATGAGTCATTTTGTGTGAAAAGAAGGTAGAACTCAGAAAATAGATATTGCCTAGCAAGATTGCAAGTTATATGTATTAGGGAAGTCTATAGAACAAAGAGGTATGTTTTATGCAAAATAGGTTGTAATGGATTATTGTCAGGTGCATCTTGTGTATGAAACCATCTCTTAAAGATTAATATATGAAGCTTCATTGTTTCTTTTCCTAAGTATTGTGCATACTTCTATGTTGATGAGTTATTATGTCCTCTTGATGATGTTTTTACATGATTTACTATGATGTGCCATCACATGCTGTTACAGTAAAAGTGATATTGGGTTCTTCATTGTTGTGTAACACATACTGAAACCTTCATAGTTGATATTTAATAATGTCTCAGGAGTTGATAGGATTTTATGTCCACAAAGTATCATAAATACCCCTGGATAGAGGCACTAGTCTACTATTCATCTTTTAAGGTTCTGGTTGGTCATGCATACAAGATCCCTGATAAGGAAACATTCTTCCTAATTTCTATATGAACTGATATTTACATATTTCTTTCATGTCCTAAAAGTATTCTTATTCTTAATATACTATTATAATCATTTTCATTTCTTTTCAAAAGCATTTTACTTAAAGCACTAAATAAAGCATAAATTGCAAAACAACAAATTGCTAGTTTTTGAAATTTGCTAAAATGCTTAAATCCACTATAAACAATCTTTTATGTGTTCTTGAGAGAAAGAGGTATACCCACCTAGGTTCAGTGGATCCTTAAGTGTAGAGGGATTTGTTCTTCGACCATCCCTGTTCATTGGCCAAAGCTTATTGGATTAGCTGAGGAATTGGCAAACCCTTAGGTATTCCAATCTATGGTTTTGGGAACAACCACACCCTTTTGATGCATAGAATTAAACCCATTACACACTTATGACAACATCAACAAAAAGCAAACAGAACTCACTAAGGCTCAACAACAAGGAGGTTACTGTAGATGGGCTGGATCTACACATACAACTCAACTATGTTTGAGCATGAGATAGGTGGAACATTTCCACAAAACAGAAAGAAAAAGATATTCTGATTTAATTTTAAAATGATCTTCTGACAATCCTTCAACATTACAAAAGACTAGTGCCTTATCTAGGCCACAGATTCAAGTATAAAACTAGAAGAGAAATCTCAGGTGCAAGCTTCTTTCAACATTAAATTTTCATGTATCAATACCTTACATTAATACAATCCTCTACTCTGTCATGAAATCATACTTATGTGTACCCAACAAATACATTCAGAAACACTAATGTTGGGTTTCAGGATTTAAATCCTTCCTTGAAGAATACCCGAAAGACAAGCATTACACTCTCAGAGAAGACCAAAAGAGACAAATCCAAATTATCCTTGATATTGTGAAACTGTATGAATCTTAATACATTTCTAGAGACAATTTCATGGAAAATCACACATGTCGTGCATATGTGTAAACCTGCAAACTGAAACAAAACCTACAACAAAGACAAAACTAGAAGCCCAAAAGAACACACTGTCATTTGCAAAAAATGAAAAATGCCTTCACTGGAACCTACAATTTTGGATTTCTCCTTTAGAGAAAGTCTCCAAAAAACTAGAACCCTTACAATTAAGAATAATTGAGAATATGAAGAAGAGGGAAAAGACCAGATTTGCTTCACAAATTGTTAAGTGTCCTCTTTCCCCAACTGAAAAACATTCCTTCATCCTTCCCATGTAAACTTCACTCAAGACATCTTACCTTTGTTAAAACTAATAGCATAGCTGAATTCCTCATTCTGAAAGCTTTCCAACGGTATATAATATGTCTATATTTGGGTTAAATATACCCCTCCAATCAATTAATCCCGAATGTAGACCATCATTTAAATTTTTGAATTTTTCAATAGTTTGGAGTATACATTTAATTTTGATTTTTACTTGACTTTCAACCTATGCTCTGCCACATGGCACCTTGCAATTCGCTTGTGAGTCCTACTGAGAGGACACCTCACCTGCCAATGGAGCACAGCTGGACCACCACCTTAGCACCACCTCATCTGTTGCTAACACTTCCACCCGCCAGCTCATCAGTCGCTAATTCGCGAAGGGTAACATTCGTGCATCTTCACATTATGGATCAGTGACGGTCATTGATCCTCCTTGGACCTGCTCGGTCTTTAATTTGTCCTTTTTTGCATGTGCCTTGTCGCAGATCCGCAATGGTTAACTAGCATACAACATCATTTTACGGATCAGCGACTACCGTCAGATCATCTTTGAATTGCATGCTCATTAACTCGCCTTTATACTGCAAAATTTGGTTGCCTCGAGATGCATGCGTGTGGTGTGGGTTCCACTGGCTTGCCAACTACCTCTTGCCAAAAGCCTTGAAGCTTTTGACACTATGAATGTGTGTGCTTTTGTATTTAAATACATAAAATCCCTCCCCACTATCAATGTGGGATAAATGTTTTTGCTTGGCACTTGCATTTTCTTGAAAATTCATGATGTCTTCACCACCGTTTCATCTGAAGGGAGAATTTGGAAGACCAATTGCATTTACCTGAAGGTTTAATAACCATGCCACATAGGGGGAGGATGGAACACCTACCAATCTGCATTCTGTAAAAGTTTTTCTAAAACCTTTCCTCATCCGCCATGCCATAGGATGCTACTTCACACCGAGCAATTGCATTTTCTAAAAGTTTCTAATGTCTGCTCAAATAACATGTAGGGGGAAGGTTGGCTTTGAGCCTGTCAATATGCATTTTTCTTAGAAGTTTCTTTGTCTTTTCACCCATACCACACATCGTCTGCTACGCAGAGAGGATTTGGCATTTCACACCTGCCAATTTGCATTTGCAGAAAGGTTTGAAATGCCTTCTCCATAGCCATCACCTTCCAAAGACCAAGCAGGGGAGAATGCTGGCACAGGTCATGGACTTTCCTTTACACCTACCAATCTACATTCTGAAATTTTAATGCCTCCCAGCAACCATGCACAACAGGGAGGAAGTGATTTCATTTGCTTGAAACTTTCTCAAATTTCTCCACTGTCACGCTACACTCCATCTCATGCAGGGAGGAGAATGTTGCACACCTGCTCATTGCATTTGCTTAAAATTTTCAAAGCCTTTTCAAACTCCACTCCATGCAGGCTCAACACACAGTAGGGGGAAAGACTAGCAAAGGTTGAGGACTTTGGGCTTTATGCCTTGTGTGAGGCAGGGAGGATGATAGAAGACATTGTTGAATTTGGAGTTTGTGCTTTACACCTAATAATTTGCATTTAATTGAAAGGTTTCTAATGCCTTCTAACAACTTCAATTCCATCTACAAGGAGAATTTGATAAAGGTTACGGAATTTGGTTTTACACCTGGCAATCACATTTCCTTGGAAGCTTCTATGCCCTTGTAATAAATTCCATTCGCTCAAACTCTTGTATCTGGCACCCCACACTGTGCAGGTAGAATTCCATTTAGGATAAATTCAGCAAGTAAATGATTGTGTGTAACCAAAGCTCTCTGTCCTTCATAAATTGGAAAGCTTACACCTGTCTGGCTATCAAATCTTATGGTGACAGACACCTCTTTCATAGTAGAAAATGGGAGTATTGCTAGGAACTATTACTTTCATAACCCCATTGTATAAGCATTGAAATATATTCCATTCATTTTGTTATGCGTGCATTATGTTATTTTACCCATATCCTTTCTTGGGCATCTTAATAACATGTATTAAGAAAATCAAATCTCCACTTCAAAATAGCCCATACAATAACCCCTCAATTATATGCCCACATAATGAAATAGAATCATCTCTTAGTACACCAAGTTTCCAATATGGGTCGAGCCGGTAGTGATATGCATTACTGTGAATTAAGACATTTTGTCACAGAATCAACACTACAAGAGCATGAGCCAGATCGGGCCCCAAAGTGGGCTCGACTAAAAAAATATTCGTTTTCATTCCACTAACCTTTGAAATGCCTCAAGAACCATGAACATACATGTGGAGTTGATTTTCACCATTATCTGATCTTTAAACTGAATTTTGCAACTCACTAGCAACTGTGCCACATTTTCACATTTAAACCCAAAGAGGCATTTCAAAAACTGGTCAGAACACCTTCCTGGACTTCACAAACTGATAGGCATGTACTCTGATATGTTAACTCACATCCTACAAAACCACTCCTCAAGACAAATCTCGGGTGAAGAAATATTAATGCACAAAGATGACGAAATGGCTCTATCAGCACTTGAACTTGATAAAATCAATGTGCAGGGACCTCAAAGTGCACACATTAAAAATATCAAATGATCTCCTTAGATCCCCAAATCTGGAGCACAGATACTTTGAAGTACAAAGAATAATTTGGAATGCTTAGTTTGACCAGGAAGCTGATAGGGTGCAAATGGTGAGCTCATGAAAATAGCCACTTTAACAGATGCAACAATGCACATTGTAGAAAACTAAATAAAATGGCTCAAGAAACCATCTTGGAAAACTGATCAAATGGATTTGCAGGGGCTTCAAATTGGAAACACAACTTGTATTTCATACAAGAAATACCCTGAAATAAACATTCTGACATAACACTCAACTGGGCATTTTTTACACATGTGCAAAGTAATGCTCTGACTAGCTATTGGAATAGGGACTTATGCACACAATACAAACTGCAAATGGATTGGGCTTACTAAACTGAGCAAATGGATTCATGGGGACTTGAAATTTGACATGTGGATAGAATTATATGCATACAATTGAATGCACTTTTAATTTCAACATGATGATCAACTGGTCATAAAATGCAAAGCCTCAAAGTAGGCCACTTGGTAAAATCTGAATTTGTGCATAGAACAACTTTTAGTCCACCCCTTGAAATGGGTACTTGAAAAACTGATTGAAATTGAATTTTAAAAGTTGTATAACATTGCATAGGCTAAATGAAAGGTGTACAACAAGTTTCCAAAGCCTTACCCCTTGATAATCAACTGGCTCCATTTTACATGCCCTCAAACTAGACCATTCAAGTTGATTCACTAGGTATTCATTTGAAATCACAGAGAAATTTTTTTAAATGGGCCTCTCAAATTCATTCAAATTTATGAGTCCCAACAATGGCTCTGATTGGGGATGGTTGATTTCAAGATCAACACAAGAATTCAGAATCTTTGGTTAAGAAGACCACCCAAAAACAGATCACTTCTCTTCTTCTAAAAAACAAGGGCTCCTTATTCTTCCCAAACAACAACAGGGATCCTTATTCCAAACCACACAACTGAAAGAAAAGTGACTATACAAAATATACAAACATACTTACAACTGATTATAAACTACCCCAAACGATCTGAGCACTTACCTCTGTCAAAAATTTGATTCTCATCACCTGACATCATGACCCAATAAAAAGCACCTTTTAACAACAATTGAGCATAATCCTTATGATTAACCCCTTCCATCATATTATTGTAATAGTTGGTGTGCATGCCTTTTGCTTGATTTAGAAGTTTATAGTCACACACTATTTCAACAAAGGTAAAATCATGAGACAAAACACTATAGAGGCCTTCCCACAAGCTGACATATATTTCACTATCCCAATCAACTCTATCCTTTGAAAGGGCATCATCATGATGAATTTCAAAAATAAAACATTCATTTTCACCATTGTAGTTCCCATCAGCACATGCCTTGTTATCATTTAAATTCATACAATGAGGGACAACATAACATAGGATCCTAATGATCCTCTTGCACTTCAGGTTCTGCTAGACCTAGGGGGACACCCTTTTGATGCATAGAATTAAACCCATTACACACTTATGAAAGCATCAACAGAAAGAAGATAGATCTCACTAAGGCTCGACAACAAGGAGGTTACTGTAGATGGGATAGATCTACACATACAACTCAACTATGTTTGAGCATGAGATCGGTGGAACATTTCCACAAAATAGAAAGCAAAAGATATTCTGATTTGATTTTAAAATGATGCTCTGACAATCCTTCAACATTACAAAAGACCAGTGCCTTATCTAGGCCACAGAGTCATGCATAAAACTGGAAGAGAAATCTCAGGTGCAAGCTTCTTTCAATATTAAATTTTCATGTATCAATGTCTTACATTAATATAATCCTCTACTCTGTCATGAAATCATACTTATGTGTACCCAACAAATACATTCAAAAACACTAATGTTGGGTTTTAGGATTTAATTCCTTCCTTGAAGAATACCCGAAAGACAAGTATTACACTCTTAGAGAAGACTAAAAGAGACAAATCCAAATTATCCTTGATAATGTGAAACTGTATGAATCTTAATAAATTTCTGGAGACAATTTCATGGAAAATCACACATGCCTTGCATATGTGTAAACCTGCAAACTGAAACAAAACCTACAGCAAAGACAAAACTAGAAACCCAAAAGAACACACTGTCATTTGCAAAAAATGAAAAATGTCATCACTGGAACCTGCAATTTCGGATTTCTCCTTTAGAGAAAGTCTCCAAAAAACTGGAACCCTTACAATTGAGAAGAATTGAGAATATCAAGAAGAGTGAAAAGACCAGATTTGCTTCACAAATTGCCAACTGTCCTCTTTCCCCAATTGAAAAACATTCCTTCATCCTTCCCATGGAAACTTCTCTCAAAATATCTTATGTTTGTTAAAACTAACTAAATAACTGAATTCCTCATTCTAAGTGCTTTCCAACTTGATTTTCAACCTATGCTCTGCCACATGGCTATTACTACTTATCAAATTGCCATTAGTTTTTATATTCAAAGTCATACTATATACTCTAGTGGTTAACACTACCAAATCATGCAGTCGGTACACATAGAGAAGTCGGTATGCACAATCTAGTTGGTTACAGAGGAAAGTAGTCACAAAACGCAGTATACATCTAGTTGTCTACCGAGTATCTTTTTATGACTACCAAGCAACAAAGATGACACACCGAGTTAATATACACCGAGTGAAACATGTTACTAGATACATTGAACCTAGACATGCATATGAAAATGTGTTACAAGATCGAGGCACATCTAACCGTTATTACATTGGAAATTGCACCAGAAGATTGTGTATGATTTTGAGATCAATCTAACCAATGAAATATTTTGTATAGTTATTCATTCAAGGAATCTTGTTTGTAAGATCCAAGCAATGAATTGGATCACCATCTTAAGAGATCTATTTATACAACATTAGTTAAGGCTGTATGCATGTGTCTAAGAAGAGTGTTACAGAGACACAGAGGTCACCGAGAAGGTTTTCAGAGAACAGTCGAAGAACAGAGTAAACGGAAGGGTTTACCGAGTTCCTATATGGGTTACCGAGGTATGCTATAAGCAAGGTAATATATTCTAAGCACATAGAATCTGCTATAATATTTCAGATGTAAAGTTGCAGATATTTGTAATGATTTTATTGTAATATTGTGAAGTTGAAAGAGAAACCTTTAACAGGGTAAAAGATTCTAATCAAGTCTATAAATTGTAAAGCCTCTAACCAGGTGCAACATTCAGAATAAATGTTGTAAAATCCTTTAGCAAGGTAGATCTAATATATCTTGTTACTCCTAATAGGGTAAGCTATCAGAAATAGCTAAAATGTAGCTCTAACCGAGCACTCTTTATTATTGCAGTAGTGAAGTTGTGGGTGCCATCCCCACTGTAGTTTTTCTCTCTAACCAAGAGTTTCTACGTAACCAAAATATATGTGTTTGGAGTGAATCATGTATGATTGTTATCTATTTGTTTAAACTTTATTTTATGTTACTGCACTATTCTGTTTATGCATAATAGTAAAGTTATTATTCAAGAAAAGTTTTGGAGTACTGATTCACCCCTCCCCTCTCAATACATTAGCTTTCCATATTGGGCCTAACAATTGGTATCAGAGCTTCAATCTTGGAAAAGGGTTTAACTGCCTAAAGAGAAAGATCTTATCAATGGAAGGCTACAAACAATCTCGGAGGATTGTATATCTGCAAGAAGAGCTAGATCATGCTAATCAAGTGATTGCAGACATGCAAAGGCAAATGCAAAAATCTCTGAAAGTAAGAAGAAGATTATGTGATAGTTTGCAGGATTCTCAAGAGTTAGTGAAAAAATTGAGACATCATCTGAGAACAGTATATCTAAAGAAACTAAAGAAATGATTGGAGTATTGAAAGAAAAGAACAAAGCACCGGCTAATCAACTGAAAGCAATGAAAAGAGAACATGAACATTTCAGCACACAAATGACTGAAAATCTAGATGCATTAAGGACAACTGAGGATAAAGCAAGAGATCTACAAAGAGAGAAACAACAACTTGAAGTCTTAGTATCTGATAAAAATGATGAAATCATAAGATTGATTGGGATTCAACAAAATATGATAGATCAACTAGGTTATGCACATCATGAAGCAATTCTAAAGAATGATGAAAATCAAGCATTGAAACTTGAAGTATCAAGGTTGACCGATGAACTTGAAATAGAGAAGAAATCCAAAGAAACACTAAAGAAGAGTTATGAAGCATCAAAGATGTTGGATGAGCAACTGAATACAAGAAGACCCAACAGAGATACAGGACTCGGTTACAAAGGAAAAGACTCTACCGAGAAAGGAATTCATACTACTGAGAGAGGAGAATCATCAAAGCAAGCTTGAAAAGGAATAACATAAAAAGAAAGAAGCCTATTTGCTACTACTGTGGAATTCAAGGTCACACTACCAACATATGCCAAATCAGAAAAGGTAAGCAACCGAATATCACTAAGTCCAATGATTATTGTTACAATTGCAATAAATATGGTCACACATCTAATCAATGTAGGACAAAGTCTATTAACAACTATCAGAAAGCAAAATTCAAAGGGTTTTGTAGAAACTGCAATAGATATGGACATAGTACTGAGAAATGTTGGCTTAAGTAAAAGAACTACATGTGGTCTGCACACTAAGAAAACACTAGAGGTTATCGAACTCACATAGATCCTTACCGACAATATGCAGCAGTACCATGGGATTACAATAAAAGGATATGGTGTGAATGTTGTGGAAGATATGGAAATATTAGTTCCAACTGTTTTGTAAGGTTTGGAATCAACAACTGAAGATCATGGAGAAATCTTGGTATGGCATGTTTTCATTGTCACAAAGTTGGACATTTAGCTGGAGATTGCAGAGATCAACCTAGAGGAGACACTAAAGAAATAAAAGAAAAATTAAAGATGATTTGGAAAAAGAAGGAAATTGTGTCAAATGAAGAAAGCACCTTACCTACCGAGTTAGGTGCACCTATTCCAAATTAATCAGCAAAGGTATGAAGGGACTACATTCTTTGAAGGTTAAAATCATAACAGTTCGGATTCTATTATGTACTAAAATCAAAATATGCATAGTTAAGATGTATTAGTAAGTTTGAAATTCTATCAAAAGTACTTTATAGGAAACCTGTCAAGTCGGTGAATACATGAAGCCTATCAAGTCGGTAAATGAAGGAAATTTGGTTACTCAGTTAAAATGAAAAAAAGGGAGTAAATCGGTTAAAGGTGAACCAAGTGCATTTAATGTTTTGACCTAACCCGCACGGAGCCTGATAAGGTATTTTGTGTACTTAAAAGCATTTTTGCGGTCATTTACACTTACCAAGTTTTTGAAAGAGCAGAGCAGAGTGAATCAAGGCAATCAAACCTCATTTAGAGTGAATTTCAAGGTATTTACATCAAATCTCATCGCATTGTTAAGCTGGTTTACCGATCTCATCAAATTGTTTTTATCTGTTGAGTGTGAAGTATCTGCTGTTTGTAAACCGTCAAACCCTAAGGATAGTTTGCTAAGTTTTACCTGAAATCTACAATGGTGCCCAAGATCCAAGATCCCATAGTTTTCAAGAATGTAGAGAAGCCCTCACTAAAATACACTTTGACTCCTAAAGTTGCCTCTGAACCGAATGACAAAACCGCCTTTTCACTCATCCTGGAACAAGTCTTGTTAGTTGAAGATGTTAGATTCTTCATCAAATGTCATGTTGAAGAACTCAGTCATGTCGAGATAAGAGATACCTATGATGAATTGTGCACAGATGGTAAATTAAACAGCAAGTATGAACACATCAAGATCAAAGGATTGACTGAAGCCCTAACCTACCCTCATGTGTTCAAGCCCCAATGGGTCAAGTTTGTTCTAAGCAGAGTTCATGATGATTTCATGTGGCTAGAAGAGCAACCATTCAAAATCACAAAGGAAATCATTCATGTGATCACCGGTTATCCTATCTATGATCATGCACGAGCAGAGAAGATGATATCACAGAAGGAATTAATCAGGTTAACTGGAGTTGAATCTGATTATAGAGGATTAAAATTGAACAATGTCACTGATGCAGAACTTAAGTTTGCCATTAGAGTAATTGGTTATTGTTTCTTCCAATCAGCAAGGGAAAATAGTGTACCCTGTGCCACAATTGACATAGCTTATAAAATTGTGAAAAAGGGAATGAAGATTGACTTATGTGAAGTATTACTAAAGAACCTATTTGAGAACCTGAACACAATAAGGAAGTCGAAGAAGAACAACTCGGCAAATACACTAAAGTTTGGTTCACTTCTTGTATGCATGTTTTTCTACTTTGAAAAATTCTTTCCATCAGTCGGTAAAGTAGTTTGGGAGCTACACCGACCAATCACCCATCAGATTAATGACTTTATCAAGATGCTAGGTGATAATTTCAATGATATAATGGATGATAATTTCAGTAAATTTCAAGAGAAGATGCACAACAGGTACCAGATTCCACCCTAGCTAGTGGAGAAATATAAAGATGATATATACTTTGAGGTAGATATTGATTATTGTTATGTGATTGTTGTGGAACCGAGAACTTAATCTTTGCCACCTATGGGTTACAAGATTGAATTTGATATCACACAACAACAAATTGATGCCTATCTTTCATTACCAAGGCATGCTACTGAACTGAGGTATGGAACCTACGAAGAGGTGAAGGGAAAAGTAAAAATGAGCATTGTAGTACCCAAAGCTATAAGGAAAGCAACAAAGATGATAAAGGTTCTAACGGAGAAATTCAGAGAAGAATCCTCCTCCACACTTGTCAAAGGTACTCTTGCCATCACTGAAGAGGAATCAGAAGCTCAAGAGGCAGCAATAACATTGAGCACCGAACTGCCTAAGGGTAAAGTATTGAAAAGAAAGAAACAAGACATTTCAAAGGCCCTACCGACTCCTCCAACAAAGAGACCTAATACAAGAGCATCAACTGCATCACCAAGTAAGAAACAAAAGAGTGTTACTACTCCCAAGGTAACCAAGACCTACAAGAAATCTACTCGGAGACTCATTTTGGAAAAAGGGTCTAGTGATACAGAATCTGAGGATGCCAACAAATTCCAAATTGTCAAAAGCAAGAAGGTAAATATACCTAGTGTTGAAAACATCTGTGCCAATCTAAAAGAATATGGTGGATTTGGTTCTTTTAGATATGTCAAGTATGAAACAAGAAACAATGATGAGAAGAGACAAATTGAAGAAGCTATCATCTATACACTTCTAAAGTTTCGGCTAGCTCCATTGGAACTAGTAAAGTCACTTCCGAATGAACTTTACTTGCATATTGATAACAGGTGGAAGTATGCAATGGACTCAGAGAAACAAATCAGAGAAAGAAGTCTAGTCCATCTATTTCCTGATATGTCTATAGTAGAAATAAAGGAACATTTGACCACCTACAATTCAAAATTTCTTGTCAAACAAAGAGCCTTAAAACTAATGAATGGGCTATATATTGATGTAGAAAATGAGACAAAAGCAAAATGGCAGGAAATCTTCAAATTAAAAGATGCCGGTGAACAATCTAAAGTTGAAATCATTGATGTCACCGAGCAAGATCCTGATGTCACCGAGCACGGTCCTGATGCTACCGAGCAAGACTCGGCTGACACTATTCAAATTGATGAAGATGTCATGGATACAGAGGAACAGGAGCAGGAGATGATAGAAGGCACTACATATGCAAAACTTGTATCTAGTGAATCCATTTTAGAACAAGTTCAGCCTTATCCACTGATCACTCAACCCATCTCTACCGAAGCTCCTCGGGATACAACACAAGGCATCGAAGGTTACAAGTCTACAACAGGAGAAGAGATTACTCAAGACTAGACCTCTCAAGCACCCTCGAGCACCAAAAATGTAGTAGCTGGGACACCCGGTACCGAGACAAAAGACACCACAGTAGCTATAAGAACCAACCAAAGTGTTGCCTCTACTAAGCAACCTACCGAGGGTCAGCAAGCCTCTCAAGCCATTGTCTTAGTTCAACCGACCAAAGGTAAAGAGAAGAAGGTGAAAAAGCATAGTTTCAAAGTTGATTTATCTAAACCAATAGTGTTGCCCAATGTGGATATATCAAAATTAAAGGGGCAAGCACTCATTGATTTTGGTGAACTATGAAAAGAAAAGGCCGAACAAGAAAAATAAATGGCCATACAAAAGAAGAATAAAGTACTTTAGAAGGTGAAGACACTGCTATCCGATATGCTACCTATAGCTGCAGTGTCAATCAATGCAGCCATCCACATTCAACTGGATGAACTCCTAAATCAAATAGAAACATCCGGAGTAGATGCATCTGAGTACCTGAGCAAGCTCAAAGACAAGGAGCTTACTGCAAAAATGATAGAAGAGGTACAAAAATCTCTAGCTATTGGGAAAGTCAAACTTGTCAAATTCATTGCTGAGTTGTCCCCTCAACTCAAGCATATTCTTTATTTATTTCAGAAACTTTGTACATTTTCTATATTCATTAAAGATATCAAGAATAAAACTGATGCAATTGAGAAAGAGATCACCAATCTCTCAAATAAGTTGACTCCTGAGCCCAATTCAGTTCAAAAAATTTATACCAAGCTTCAACAGCTCATGGCTCAACAACTGGAACTTAGAAATGAAGAACATAAGATCCGGATGGATATAATGACACTCTAGACATTATTCCTTCCTCATATTTCATTAGTTCAAGAACAGATTAACCGAGCCACACGCCTATCTACTACACAAGAGGGAAGCACTCTTGATGGCTTAATTTCACTATTGGTTGATATTCAAGCACAAAATTCTTTAATGGAAAATGTCAAAGATGCACTCTCTATCACTCTCACCGATGCCTGGAAGAAGTATAAATCTATTTTTGATCAGTTACCACCCCTAGATGGGAATTGAGTTTTTCATGTTTGTCAAAAAGGGGGAGTAATACAATATATTGAGTGATACTATATTTGGGGAGTGATGAAGTTTTTGTGATACAGTTTTGATATAGTATTCAGAGTATTGTATATAGGGGGAGTATACCGAGCAGAGTATGCAGAGTATCCAAGGACAGTAAGCAGAGCACATAAACACAGAACCAAGCATGCAAAAATTAGAGTTATGTACAATATAATGATAAGGGAAGTATATCTGAATATACTATTTCATTGACTATTGTATATACTGTCAAGTATAGTTATTTTGCAAAGTATACAGATTTTTGAGTTATGGCTTTGAAAGTAGTTTTTGTCAAACATCTCAACTAATGTCAAAAGGGGAGATTGTTACTACTTATCAAATTGCCATTAGTTTTTATATTCAAAGTCATACTATATAATCTAGTCGGTTAACACTATTGAATCATGCAGCTGGTACACATAGAGAAGTCGGTATGCACAGTCTAGTTGGTTACAGAGGAAAGTAGTCATAGAACACAGTATACACCGAGCTGTCTACCGAGTATCTTTTTATGACTATTGAGCAGCAAAGATGACACACCGAGTTAATATACACCGAGTGAAATGTGTTACTAGATACATTGAACCTGGACATGCATATGAAAACGTGTTACAAGATCGAGGCACATCTAACCATTATTACATTGGAAATTGCACCAGAAGATTGTGTATGATTTTGAGATCAATCTAACCAATGAAATATTTTGTATAGTTATTCATTCGAGGAATCTTGTTTGTAAGATCCAAGCAATGAATTGGATCACCGTCTTAAGAGATCTATTTATACAACATTAGTTAAGGGTGTATGCATGTGTGTAAGAAGACTGTTACAGAGACACAAAGGTCACCAAGAAGGTTTTTCAGAGAACAGTCGAAGAACAAAGTAAATAGAAGGGTTTACCGAGTTACTATATGGGTTACCAAGGTATGCTATAAGCAAGGTAATCTATTCTGAGCACATAGAATCTACTATAACATTTCAGATGTAAAGTTGCAGATATTTGTAATTATTTTATTGTAATATTATGAAGCTGAAAGAGAAACCTTTAATAGGGTAAAAGACTCTAGTCAAGTCTATAAATTGTAAAGCCTCTAACCAGGTGCAACATTCAAAATAAATGTTATAAAATCCTTTAGCAAGGTAGATCTAATAGATCTTGTTACTCCTAATAGGGTAAGCTATCAGAAATAGCTAAAATGTAGCTCTAACCGAGCATTCTTTATTATTGCAGTAGTGAAGTTGTGGGTGCCATCCCCACCATAGTTTTTCTCTCTAACCAAGAGTTTCTGCGTAACCAAAATATATGTGTTATGGAGTGAACCATGTATGATTGTTATCTATTTGTTTAAACTTTATTTTATGTTACTGTACTATTCTGTTAATGCATAATAGTAAAGTTATTATTCAAGAAAAGTTTTGGAGTACTGATTCACCCCTCTCCTCTCAGTACATTATCTTTCCATATTGGGCCTAACAGTGGCACCCTACGATTCGCTCGTGAGTCCTACTGGGATGACACCTCACCTGCCACTAGAGCACAACTGGAATACCACCTTAGTACCACCTCATTTGTCGCTAACACTTGGACCCGACAACTTATCAGTCACTAATCCATGGAGGGTAATGTTCATGCATCTTCGCATTGCAGATCAGCGACGGTCATTGATCCTCCTCAAACCTGTTCGATCTTTAATCTGCCCTCCTTTGCATGTGCCTTGTCGCTGATCCATGATGGTTAACTGACATGCAACTTCATTTTATAGATCAACAACTACTGTTAGATCATCTCCAACTTGCATGCTCATTAACGCGCCTTTCTACTATAAAATTTGGTTGTCTCTGGATGCATGTGCACACATGGGGTCCACTAGGTCACCAACTGCCTCTTGCCAAAATCCTTCAAGCTTTTGACAGTATGAATGTGTGTGCTTTTGTATTTAATACATAAAATCCCTCCCCACTATCAATGCCGGATAAATATTTTTGCCTGGCACTTGCATTTGCTTGAAAATTCATGATGTCTTCACCACCGTTTCTTCTGTAGGGAGAAATTGGCAGACCAATTGCATTTACCTAAATGTTTAATAACCAAACCACGCAGGGGGAGGATGGAACACTTGCCAATTTGCATTCTGTAAAAGTTTTTCTAAAACTTTTCCTCATCTGCCATGCCATAGGATGTTGGCTTCACGCTTAGCAATTGCATTTTCTAAAAGTTTCTAATGTCTGCTTAAATACCATGTAGGGGGGAGGTTGGCGTTGAGCCTGCCAATATGCATTTTTATTAGAAGTTTCTGTCTTTTCACCCATACCATGCACCGTCTGCTATGCAGGGAGGATTTGGCATATCACACCTACCAATTTGCATTTGCAGAAAGGTTTGAAACGCCTTCTCCATAGACATCACCTTCCAAAGACCACACAGGGGAGAATGTTGGCAGAGGTCATGGACTTTGGTTTACATCTGCCAATCTGCATTCTAAAATTTTAATGCCTCCCAACATCCATGCACATCAGGAAGGAAGTGAATTCATTTTCTTGGAAATTTCTCAAATTTCTCCACTGTCACGCTACACTTCACCTCATGTAGGGAGGAGAATGTTGCACACCTGCTCATTGCATTTGCTTAAAATTTTCAATGGCTTTTCAAACTCCACTCCACGCAAGCTCAACGTACAACAGGGAGAAAGACTGGCAAAGTTCGAGGACTTTGGGCTTTATGCCTTGCATGAGGCAGGGAGGATGATAGAAGACGTTGTTGAATTTGGAGTTTGTGCTTTACACCTAACAATTTGCATTTACTTGAAAGGTTTCTAACACCTTCTAACAACTTCAATGCCATCTATAGGGAGAATTTGATAAAGGTTATGGAATTTGGTTTTACACCTAACAATCACATTTGCTTGGAAGCTTCTATGCCCTTTTAACAAATTCCATTCGCTCAAACTCTTGTATCTGGTACCCCACACCATGCAGGTAGAATTCCATTTAGGATAAATTCACCAAGTAAATGATTGTGTGCAACCAAATCTCTCTCTCCTTCATAAATTGGAAAGCTTACACATGTCTGGTTATCAAATCTTGTGGTGACAGACACCTCTTTCATAGTAGGAAATGAGAGTATTGCGGGGAACTATTACTTTCATGACCCCATTGTATAGGAATTGAAAGCTATTCCATTCATTTTGTTATGTGTGCATTATGTTATTTTACCCATAGCCTTTATTGGGCATCTTAATAACATGTATTAAAAAAATCAAATCTCCACTTCAAAATGGCCCATACAATAACCCCTCAGTTATATGCCCACATAATGAAAGGAAATAATCTCTTAGTACACCAAGTTTCCAATGTGGGTCGAGTCGGTATTGATATGCACTACTATGAATTAAGAAATTTTGCCATAGAATCTATGGAGACTCATTAAAATTGAGTCAAGTTTAGAGGCCCATTTCAAAATTTTGCTCTGCATGTCAGAAAAGTACCTAAATGAGTCAGTTTGAATGGCCTAGTTTGCGAGAGGGCAAAATGGAGCCGGTTGATTTTCAGAGGGTAAGGCTCGGGATTCATTTCCCACACCTTTCATTTGCCATATTAAGTGATGTGCAACTTTCAGAATTCAGCTTGGAGAAGTTTACTAGGTACCCATTTCGAGGGGAGAGCTGAAAGTGCATTTTAGGCATAAATGCAGATTTTATGGAGTAGCCTACTTTGAGCAATTATATCTTTTGCCCTGTTGATCATCATGGAGAAATTCAAAGTGGATTCAATTCTCTGCGTAAATGTGAGTTAGTCTGCAAAATTTCAAGTCTTGACAAATCCATTTGCTCAGTTTTTGAAGCCAAATCCATTTGCAGTTTCTGTGTTTTGGCAAGTCCCTGTTTCGACAGCTAGTCGGAGCCCTATTTCACATAAGTGTAAAAGTTGCCTCAGTAAGCATCATGTCAGAATGTTTTTTTTGAGTTAATGCTGGTATAAATGATGAGCTACATTTCAAATTTCAAGCCTTAGTCAATCCGTTTGATCGGTTTTCAAAAGGGTTCATTTAGCCATCGTTTTCAGTTATCCATACTTTCAGTGTCGTATCAGTTAATGTAGCCATTTTTGTGAGCACACCATTTGCATCCTGTCAGTCTTGTGATTGAACTGAGATTTCCAAGTTTTAATATGTACTTCAAGGTACCTATGTTTCAAATTTGAGGGCCTACGGAGGTCGTTTGGTATTTTTGAGAAAGGCGTCATGTGTTGCCAGAACATTGACTACATCAGGTCCACAATGTCAACAAAGCCAGTTTGTCATTTTCGCCGATTAATATCTCTTTGCTCGGGACGCGTCTTGAGAAACCGTTTAGTAGAAGTCATCCTTGTATATCAGAGTACACGCCTGTCAAACGGTGAGATCCAAAAAGGTGTTTTAACAGGTTTGAAAATTACGTCTATATGATTAAATGCAAAAATGTGGTGTAATCGCTTGAAGGTTGCAAAATTTAGTCTGATGATCCGAAAATGATGTTGATCATTTCTAGAGGTATGTTTGAGGTCCATGAAGCATTTCAAAGGTCAGTTGCATGAAAACGAAAAAAAATTTAGTTAGACCCACTTTGGGGCCCGACCCGGCTCATGCCTGTGCATTATTATAAGGTGGAATGGTCTTAATTCATGGTGATGCATATTAATACCAGTTGGTGTATTTGGGAATTTGGTTAATTGAGAGCCGTATGGACTGCTATAGACTTGATCTTAGATTTTCGAGATGGAATATGTGATGCAAGTGTCAAGGGTTAAACCAAATTCAATCAAAGCAAATGAAAGTTGCAATGTGAGAAGACATTTAAGTTTCCAAACAAATGAAGACCAAATCCATTATGTCTAGAGGTAATTAAAATGCCACAAAATGACTTCAACTATGAGAATAAGATAAGAGCTGAAGGATTCATTGTTGTTTTCAAGGGAATTCTTGTAGACTGAAAAAATGATTGCAGTCAAGCAGATTTATCCCAAAGTGAGACAAGGCATTAAATCTTCAGCCAAATTTAATTGGCAGGTGTGGACCAAATCCAACATTTGCCAGCATCTTGTTGATCTGTGTGGCCTGAGATGGGTAGCATGGGCATGTTTGGAGCTGCATAATACTTTGAGGTAAATGCCAGCATAACATCCCCCCATGTGAAGCTCCAACAGATGGTTGAAAAATCCAGCATTCTCCCTCACGTGGAATGGCTAAGAAAGGGGAATGGAATGCAAACAATAGTTGACTCCTTGCATGGGGTTTTAGAGGCAGCAAAACTAGAACAATAACTTCCTCCCTCGCGTGGCCTATGAAAAGGGGGTTAAACTTCAGAAACAAATGTAAATGGCAAGTGTTTTGTCCCCAGTTCTTCTTGTTGTGCGTGGTTGTAGCAGTAGCATTGGTATTCAAATGCAAACAGACAACAACTCCAGTCAAACTAACCCCTCCTCACGTGGAAGCCAGCTTCAACCCCCTATGTGGTGTGTGGACTGGCACTGTTAAAATTTCAAAAGAAAAACAATAGCAAGTAAAACATAGCAGATGGCGTGGTGTTGGAGAAGACTTCAGAAGTTTCAGCATGCTCATGTGGTGTGGTTTTGATATCAGTAGAGATCTACAACAAATAATAAATAACAAATACAAATAGAAATAAAACTAAATCCTCAACCTCCCTCCCTCCTGTGCATGGTTGAAAAGGTCATTGAAACTCATGCAAATAGAAAAAATTGCTATTAAAGTTGCAGGCAAGGCTCCAAAATGCAGCTACAAGCAAAACCACAATATCCCACATTCACTAGGAAATGTTATTTTTTGGTGTTTATAAGCAAAAACTTACACTAGTAATATGTCAAAGCCTCTGGGCTTTTGACGGATGGTGACTATGGGCGCCCAAAATGGGCCCATGCGTGGGTGTGGTTCTCGAGGCGATGGAGGAGGTGACTGAGCAGTGACCAGGTGGACCCCATGCAGACACACTTCCCGAGGCAAAGATGTGAATTTTGCAAAGAAGGGTTGGCTTAACCAGTGAGCAGGTTGTAGAGGATCTGACGAAGCGCGTGATTTTGGAGGCCGAAGGTGCTCACCAGTTAAACCCTTCGAAATGGCGGAAAGGGTAAAGATCGTGCATGTTTCGGCAGATCGGACGATCCACGCTATTTCGTGAAGGAAAGTTGCTCGCGAGTTAAGGTTTGCGAAATAGCGAAATGTGAAATGGCGAAAATGCAGCATGGTAAAGGTCGAGCAAGTTTGGAGTAGATCAATGACTTGCGTGGTTTCGTGGAGTGAAGATGCACGCCGGATAAAGGCCGTGAAATGGTGAAAGCCAGGTTGCAAATCCAGTCCAGTGGTGATGATGTGGCGATGACATGGCACCTAGGTGGACGATGAGTAAGCGGACACGTGGCGGAGTGACGAGGTGTCATCCTAGGTGGCACCTAGTAGACCCCATCGACCAATCAGATCCCACCACGTGGCAAGGCGTCAGAGCACATTCAGAGCAAAAATTAAAATTAAAATCATGTTTATTGTATAGTTTAAAATATATTAAAATTCAAAAATTTAAATGATGTGCACATGTTGAGGATTAATTTGCTCATGGTCTCATTTTTGCTCAAAATATAAAGTGTTATATATCGCCGGAAAGCTTTCGGAATGAAATTTAGTTATAGAGGAGATACTTGGCAAATTCAGCTGCAGATTTGATTTTCTTCCCTCTCCTTCTTATTCCCAATTCTTCTCATTTTGTAAGGGTTCCAAAATTCTGTGAGAAGTGCTCTAGTGTTCATGGCTTCCATTTTCTGAATTTCTTGACCCAAACTTGTAAAGTTCTATGGATCTGTTCAGGGTATAGAGGCTACATTGCATGATGATAGATTGTTTTCCAGTTGCAGGTCTTACTTGTGTCAGGCATGAGTAATTTCCCACCATATTGTCTCTATGTATGCATTTCAGTATTATGAATTTAATCCTCAAGGAGGATGAAATTTGTCAATTTCGAGGAGGTTGTGTGATTGTTTGTGGGTATCTTTCAAGGAAAGTTTTAAAATCTGTAATCAATCATGAATAATGGAATGTGTCCCAGATTTGATAATGTTGTGAATGGATCTGAGTAATACATTAGTATAAGGTATTAATGCAGGGATACTTTGTAAGGAGAACAAATTTTCAGCTGTGATTGGCATTTTGTAGTTCTGTGTGTGACTCTGTTGCCCATTAACAAGGCACTGGTCTTTGACAGATTTGAGGATGGTATCAGATATTCAATTTAAAAGATAAATCTATTTCCCTTTATGTTTAGGTGTTAATGTTCTATCCTTCCAAAGTTCTATTTCACCTATTATTTGTATAAGATCCAGCCCATCTATACGTGTTACCTAATTAGGTGAGCTTGTGGAATGGTTTGTCTGCTCATTGTTGATGCAGTCTTATGTTTGTGATTATTGTATTCAATGCATCAAAAGGTTGTCCCCCCTAGGTCTAGTAGAACCTAAAGTGCAGAAGGATCAATTAGGGTCGTATGTTATGTTGTCCAAGCCCTGATGTGTTCCATAGACTGAAATTGGCCATTTCATAGAAGGATTGTGGGTATACTTGGGTTATCACTTTTGGTGAACAACAAAAATGGCGACTTTGCTGTGGAATAAATGGATATAAATGCTTGATTGATATGGTTAGAGGTTGAATGTGTTCCTAGTCCTGTCAATTTCATATCCAGCCAGTTTGTCCATTGCGTATGCACAGAGTGTAAATTGTTTTCATGGTGGAGAAAATGCTCCTTGTTTTGGATCTGCAGAGTGATATGTGTTACATGTCATATTTTATGAAGGAGTAACAGTGAATTTATATTGTTGAGAGTTGTAAGAAGTTCTTGCAGCTGTGTGTGATTTTTTCCCAATTCCTTATTGGGTGGCGAATGTGTGGTTCATACCAGTATTGAACAACTTGGAAGAGTGTTTATTGCAGCAAGATTGAAAAACAAACAGAGAATTAAATTTGTGATTGAATGATTCTGCTGTTCAAAATATCCTCTATGCAAGAGGTGGCGACTCTAATGGAAAAGACCATGCTAAAGGTGAAGTAAATCTTCAGATCTACAAGTTTTACAGCTGCAAATCTCCAGGTATTTTCAGAGGATTTAAATGCAAGACATCTCTTTTGAAAGTTTGAATGTATAATGTAGTTTTCCCATTTAGTGAACAACAATAGTCTAGAGGGAATGAGAGAATCTCAAAATTGATTTTCATATCTATGCTGCTAAAATATTCAGTGTATGTTATCCTCTATAGTATGCAAATGTGGAAGAACTTTATGGCAAGCAATGTTAAGGAATAGATTTGAATAAGGATATGTGCTTGAATTTTTTATCCAAAGTTATATAATCATTTGTGGAAGTAAGGAAGAAATGTGTAGTGAATTTTTTCAGCCCCAATCTTATCCACATGTGACCATGCCTATTGAAATATCCCAACCATGTAATAGGGAAAGTTTCAGTATGAAACACTATGCTGCTCTAAATTTCAAAGATATTCTGGGTTACCCAAATCCCATACCCATAGAAATTATAAAGTATTTGCCAATTTTCCGTGAGAAGAAATCAGAATCAGCATGTCAACATGTTAAAAGATTTTCAGATTTGGTAGGAGAATTCAAAATTTGTCAGGAAGATGAATGCATGAAATTGTTTATTCAGTCATTGAAAGAGGATATAAGAGATTGGTTTTCTTTTTCTCCAATGAATTCTATTACCTCATTGGAAGAATTGGTTTCAAATTTCATGGATCAATTTGATGAGAAGGTGAGTGACTCCAACTTGCTGAAAGAATTCACTTATATACGAATAAGGGAAGAGGAATTTGTACCAACATTTAATATTAGATTTTCACAAGCTTTGTCCAAAATTTCTAGAAAGTATAAACTTGATGATAAAGTATGTCTGGATGTTTACATGAGTGCATTTGATGAGAAGATGGGTTTCCTATTGAGAAACAAAGAACCCAAAACCTTGTATGAAGCTTTTAACACAACTAGGGATATGGAAAATAACTTGAAGTTTGGAATCTCAAAGAGATTCGTGTCTGTTGTTGTTTCATACCAAAGCACCTTCAATGGTGAAACACCATGTGAAGCTGAGAAAATCATTCCTTGTCTAGGTGCATCAAGCTCTATAGTTTCGAAAGGTTTTGTTGATGCATGTGTTTCAGATTTAAATGAGAGTCAAGAACATTTTCTATTAATGCTCGTTGCCTCTCACAGTAATGATGGAATGATTAGTGTGCAATGTTGTGAAGATGTTGATACAAAGATATATATATACAAGGGATATGTACCATTTGATTTGTATGCCGGTTATGCTGATTATATGGCTGCCAACTACCAAGTGAATCATGCATCTCTCCAAGATAATATGAAAATAATGATGGTGATGACTATCAATCTTTACATGCTGCTGATGTATTTGATGTTGAAATACCAAATACAAAGGGATTATTAAGTGTTGTTGTTAGTGTAAGTGAAAATGTACCATATGATGAAAATCATAATTGTTTGGTGCAAACAATAGTTAATCCTCACTTAGATATTCATAATGTCACTTGTGGTGAGGATGAAGTAAATGTATTTTCAGATTTCACTTTAGATTTCACTTCTTGTAATCATGTTGATGATCTTTCTATCTTGAGAGTTATGCACAAGGTTAATTTAGAAAATCTCAAGGGTGCACATGATTGTAATGAAAATATAGCACACATGGATGGACAAATTTTTACGGAAACTCAAATGGAACAGCAAAGTGCAATGCAAGTCCAGAAGATTGTAGAACTTAAGAAAGCTCTTGAGGTTGTTGATAAGAAGGTTTAGATATTGGAGAGCCTTCGAGTTGTTGATGAAGACCTTTTGCAATACAGTGAAGAGGATTCTTCGAAAAATGACTGTGAATTGAATATTTGTTCACTTGATGAACATGCTAATCTAACAGATGGTTTTATGATAGAAAATTTTAGTGAACATGCTGAAAACTTATCGGATGAAGTAAATTGCAACGATGTTCATTTTCATTCTTTGGCTGATGACGAGTATTCTATTGGTGAAGAAGATCAGTTGTGCCAAGATAAGTATGATTATCTTGATTTTTAGAATGATGGTCATAGGATAAAAACCTATGAATGTGAAACATGCAACACTGAGGATTGTTCTAGCCTAGTTTCATTTTCTTCTTTGTCTGATGAAGATGATTATGATGATAATGTGGATGGTATCTTTAGCAATGTTACTAATTTTCTATTCAATGATGATAGAGATACAAACCAATCACTTCAGTGTCATAATGCTCATAAGGGGATTCTTCATTTTGTTTCTAACCCTTTGTACGAAGAAATAACTGATCAGCCAGATGTTGTAAATGGTAAACCAGTCCATAATACTAATGAAATTTCAAACAGCAATAGCGTCGGTTGTAAAAAATTAGTTCATGATGAAGGTAACAGGCATGGGTTATGTGATGATCATTTAAAACCACAAATGAAAGTGTTTCAGGTGCATGTAAGCCTGGAAGAAAAAGAGTTAGCTGTGGATTTGCTTCAGCTAGAGGTATGCATTCTTTTCCATGAATGGGATGTTGAGAATGAGAGGTTTTCAGTTTGATAAGCAAGGATAGTATGAGGTGTGATCAACATAGTGAAGTATCACATCCGGATTGTAATATTCATGTTCCTTGTTTGCATCAGTTGGTTAGTAATGTCCATTATTCTATTGATTTAAATGATAATAAGGTATGTGTTGATGAGTATCACCATATTGAAAATGAATGTTTTACTTTTGAAGTTTAGCATGATGATGTCCTTGCAAATGGTAGAATTGATTGGGATAGTGAAGTGTATTGCAGCTTTTGGGAAAGCCTTTACGGTGAGTTGTCTCATGTTTTTACTTGTGTTCAAGTAGTGTGTGATTACGAAGTTCAGAATCAAACAAGAGGTATGCACACCAGTTGTTACAGTGATGAGGCAACAGAGGTTGATTATAAAAGTTATGCTCAGTTGTTAGTCAAAGATGCCTCTGTTTGGATCAGGATATCAAGTGATGAAAATCAGATTTTTGACAGAGGTAAATGTTTGTAAGTGGAGCAATTATAATCAGTTGTAAGTTGTATATTTTGTACAGTTGCTTTACTTCAGTTGTGTGGTTTTCAATAAAGTGCCCTGCTGTTTGGGTAGAATAAGGAAGCCCTATTTTTTAAATGAGATGAGAAGAGAGGAATTGAGAGAAGAATGATCCATTTCTGGGTGGTCTGCTTAACCATTGATTCTATGTTCTTGTGTTGATATTGCAATCAACCATACCCAGTTAGAGCCACTATTGGGACTCATTAAAGTTGAGTCAAGTTTAGAGGCCCATTTCAAAATTTTGCTCTGCATGTCAGAAAAGTACCTAAATGAGTTAGTTTGAATGGCCTAGTTTGTGAGAGGGCAAAATGGAGCCGGTTGATTTTCAGAGGGTAAGGCTCAGGATTCATGTCCCACACCTTTCATTTGGCCTATTCAATGATGTGCAACTTTCAGAATTCAGTTTGGAGAAGTTTACTAGGTACCCATTTCGAGGGGTGAGCTGAAAGTGCATTTTAAGCACAAATGCAGATTTTATGGAGTAGCCTACTTTGAGCGATTATATATTTTTTCTCTGTTGATCATCATGGAGAAATTCAAAGTGGATTGAATTCTATGCAAAAAGGTGAGTCATTCTGCAAAATTTCAAGTCTTGATGAATCCATTTGCTCAGTTTTTGAAGCCAAATCCGTTTGCAGTTTTTGTGTTTTGGCAAGTCCCTATTTCGACAGCTAGTCGGAGCCCTGTTCCGCATAAGTGTAAAAGTTGCCTCAGTAAGCATCATGTCAGAACGTTTGTTCTTGATTAATTCTAGTATAAATGATGTGCAACATTTCAAATTTGAAGCCTCAGTCAATCCGTTTGATCAGTTTTCAAAATGGTTCATTTAGCCATCGTTTTCAGTTATTCGTACTTTCAGTGCTGCATCAGTTAATGTAGCCATTTTTGTGAGTGCACCATTTGCATCCTGTCAATTTTGTGATCGAACAAAGATATCCAAGTTTTAATATGTACTTCAAGGTACCTATGTTTCAAATTTGAGGGCCTACGAAGGTCATTTGGTGTTTTTGAGAAAGGCGTCATGTGTTGCTAGAACATTGACTTCATCAGGTCCGCAATGCCGACAAAGCCAGTTTGTCATTTTCGCCGATTAATATCTCTATGCTTGAGACTCGTCTTGAGAAACCATTTGGTAGAAGTCATCCTTGTATATCAGAGTACATGCCTATCAGACGACAAAATCCAGAAAAGTGTTTTAACAGGTTTGAAAATTACGTCTTCGTGATAAAATGCGAAAATGTGGCGTAATCGCCTGAAGGTTGCAAAATTCAGTTTGATGATCTGAAAATGATGCCAATCATTTCCAGAGGTATGTTTGAGGTCCATGAAGCATTTTAGAGGTCAGTTGCATGAAAACGAAATTTTTTTTAGTCGGACCCACTTTGAGGCCCGACCCGGCTCATGCCTGTGCATTATAATAAGGCGGAATGGTCTTAATTCATGGTGATGCATATTAATACCAGTTGGTGTATTTGGGAATTTGGTTAATTGAGAGCTTAATGGACTGCTGTAGACTTGATCTTAGATTTTTGAGATGGAATATGTGATGCAAGTGTCAAGTGTTAAACCAAATTCAATCAAAGCAAATGAAAGTTGCAAATGTGAGAAGACATTTAAGTTTCCAAACAAATGAAGACCAAATCCATTATGTATAGAGGTAATTAAAATGCCACAAGATGACTTCAACTGTGAGAATAAGATAACAGTTGAAGGATTAATTGTTGTTTTCAAGGGAATTCTTCCAAACTGAAAAAATGATTGCAGTGAAGCAGATTTATCCCAAAGCGAGACAAGGCATTAAATCTTTAGGCAAATTTAATTGGCAGGTGTGCACCAAATCCAACATTTGCTAGCATCTTGTCGATCTGTGTGGCCTGAGATGGGTAGTGTGGTCATGTTTGGAGCTGCATAATACTTTGAGGTAAATGCCAGCATAGCACCCCCCCACGTGAAGCTCCAGCAGATGGTTGAAAACCCCAGCATTCTCCCTCACGTGGCATGGCTAAGAAAGGGGAATGGAATGCAAACAATAGTTGACTCCTTGCATGGGGTTTTAGAGGTAGCAAAAGCAGAACAACAACTTCCTCCCTCACGTGGCTTGTGAAAAGCGGGTTAAACTTCAAAAACAAATGTAAATGGCAAGTGTTTTGTCCCCAGTTCTCCTTGTTGTGCGTGGTTGCAACAGTAGTATTGGTCTTCAAATGCAAACAAACAACAACTCCAGTCAAACTATCCCCTCCTCATGTGGAAGCCACCTTCAACCCCCTGCATGGTGTGTGGACTGGCACTACTAAAATTTCAAAAGAAAAACAATAGCAAGTAACTCATAGTAGATGGCGTGGTGTTGGAGAAGACTTCAAAAGTTTCAGCATGCTCACGTGGTGTGGTTTTGATATCAGCAGAGATCTCCAGCAAATAGTAAATAGCAATAAAACTAAATCCTCAACCTCCCTCCCTCCTGTGCGTGGTTGAAAAGGTCATTGAAACTCATGCAAATAGAAAAAATCACCATTAAAGTTGCAAGCAAGGCTCCAAAATGCAGCTATAGGCAAAACCACAATATCCCACATTCACTGGGAAATGGTATTTTTTGGTGTTTATAAGAAAAACCTTACACTAGTAATATGTCAAAGTCTCTAGGCTTTTGACGGATGGTGCCTATGGGCACACAAAATGGGCCCACGCGTGGGCACGGATCTCGAGGTGATAGAGGAGGTGACTGAGCAGCAACCAGGTGGACCCCATGCAGGCACGCTTCCTGAGGCAAACATGCAAATTTTGCAGAGAAGGGTCAGCTTAACTAGTGAGCAGGTTGCAGAGGATACGACGAAGCGCGTGATTTCGGAGGCCAAAGGTGCTCACTAGTTAAACCCTGCAAAATGACGAAAAGGCTAAAGATCATGCATGTTTCGGGAGATCAGATGATCCGTGCTGTTTCACGAAGGAAAGTTGCTCGCGAGTTAAGGTCCACAAAACAGCGAAATTCGAAATGGCAAAAATGCAGCATGGTAAAGGTTGAGAAAGTTTGGAGTAGATCGACGGCCTGCGCGGTTTCGTGGAGTGAAGATGCATGATGGATAAAGGCCACGAAATGGTGAAAGCCAGGTGGCAGGTCCAATCAGCGGTCTAGCAGGCGAGCCCTGGTGAGGTGGCAGTCCAGTGGTGATGACGTGGCGATGACGTGGTGCCTAGGTGGACGATGAGTAAGCAGACACATGGCAGAGTGATGAGGTGTCATCCCAGGTGGCACCTAGTAGACCCCATCGACCAATCAGATCCTACCACATGGCAAGGCGTCAGAGCACATTCAGAGCAAAAATTAAAATTAAAATCATGTTTATTAAATATTTTAAACTATATTAAAATTCAAAAATTTAAATGATGTGCACATGTTGAGGATTAATTCGCTCAGGGTCTCATTTTTGCTCAAAATATAAAGTGTTATATATCACCGAAAAGCTCTCGGAATGAGGAATCTAGTCAGGTTGTTAATTTTGAAAAATGTGGGATATTTCGAGAGCAGTTTCCATGGGAGAGAAATTTAATTAGAGAGGAGATACTTGGCAAATTCAGTTGCAGATTTGATTTTCTTCCCTCTCCTTCTTATTCCCAATTCTTCTCATTTTGTAAGGATTCCAAAATTCTGTGAGAAGTGCTCTAGTGTTCATGGCTTCCATTTTCTGAATTTCTTGACCCAAACTTGTAAAGTTCTATGGATATGTTCAGGGTATACAGGCTACATTGCATGATGACAAATTGTTTTCTAGTTGCAGGTCTTACTTGTGTCAGGCATGAGTAATTTCCCACCATATTGTCTCTATGTATGCATTTCAGTATTATGAATTTAATCCTCAAGGAGGATGAAATTTGTCAATTTCAAGGAGGTTGTGTGATTGTTTGTGGGTATCTTTCAAGGAAAGTTTTAAATTCTGTAATCAATCATGAATAATGGAATGTGTCCCAAATTTGATAATGTTGTGAATGTATCTGAGTAATGCATTAGTGTAAGGTATTAATGCAGGGATATTTTGTAAGGAGAACAAATTTGCAGCTGTGATTGGCATTTTGTAGTTCTGTGTGTGACTCTGTTGCCCAATGAACAAGGCACTAGTCTTTGACAGATTTGAGGATGGTATTAGATATACAATTTAAAAGATAAATCTATTTCCCTTTATGTTTAGGGGTTAATGTTCTATCCTTCCAAAGTTCTATTTCACCTATTATTTGTATAAGATCCAACCCATCTATACATGTTACCTAATTTGGTGAGCTTGTGGAATGGTTTGTCTGCTCATTGTTGATGTAGTCTTATGTTTGTGATTGTTGTATTCAATGCATCAAAAGGGTGTCCCCCCTAGGTGTAGCAGAACCTGAAGTGTAGGAGGATCAATTAGGGTTCTATGTTATGTTGTCCAAGCCTTGATGTGTTTCATAGACTGAAATTGGCCATTTCATAGAAGGATTGCAGGTATACTTGGGTTATCACTTTTGGTGAACAACAAAAATGGTGACTCTGCTGGGGAATAAATGGATATAAATGCTTGATTGATATGGTTAGAGGTTTAATGTGTTCCTAGTCCTGTGAATTTCATATCCAACCAGTCTATCCATTGTGTATGCACATAGTGTAAATTGTTTTTATGGTGAAGAAAATGCTCCTTGTTTTGGATCTGCAGAGTGATATGTGTTACATGTCATATTTTATGAAGGAGTAACAGTGAATTTATATTGTTGAGAGTTGTAAGAAGTTCTTGCAGCTGTGTGTGATTTTTTCCCAATTCCTTATTGGGTGGCGACTGTGTGGTTCATCCCAGTATCAAACAACCTAGAAGAGTGTTTATTGTAGCAAGATTGAAAAAGAAATAGAGATTTAAATTTGTGATTGAATGATCCTGCTGTTCAAAATATCCTTTGTGCAAGAGGTGGCGACTCTGATGTAAAAGACTGTGCTAAAGGTGAAGTAAATCTTCATATCTACAAGTTTTATAGCTACAAATCTATAGGTATTTTCAGAGGATTTAAATGCAAGACATCTCTTCTGAAAGTTTGAAAGTATAATGTAGTTTTCCCATTTAGTGAACAACACTAGTTTAGAGGGAAAGAGAGAATCTCAAAATTGATTTGCATATCTATGCTACTAAAATATTTTGTGTATGTTATCCTCTGTAGTATGCAAATGTGGAAGAACTTTATGTCAAGCAATGTTAAGGAATAGATTTGAATAAGGATATGTGCTTGAAGTTTTTATCCAAAGTTATATAATCATTTGTGGAAGTAAGGAAGAAATGTGTAGTGAATTTTTTCAGCCCCAATCTTATCCACATATGACCATGCCTATTGAAATATCCCAACCATGTAATAGGAAAAGTTTCAGTATGAAACACTATGCTGCTCTAAATTTCAGAGATATTCTGGGTTACCCAAATCCCATACCCATAGAAATTAGAAAGTATTTGCCAATTTTCCATGGGAAGAAATCAGAATCAGCATGTCAACATGTTAAAAGATTTTCAGATTTGGTAGGAGAATTCAAAATTTGTGAGGAAGATGTATGCATGAAATTGTTTATTCAGTCATTGAAAGAGGATGCAAGGGATTGGTTTTCTTTTTTTCCAGTGAATTCTATTACCTCATGGGAAGAATTGGTTTCAGATTTCATGGATCAATTTGATGAGAAGGTGAGTGATTCCAACTTGCTGAAAGAATTCACTTATATACAAATCAGGGAAGAGGAATTGGTACCAACATTTAATATTAGATTTTCACAAGCTTTGTCCAAAATTTCCAGAAAGTATAAACTTGATGATAAAGTATGTCTGGATGTTTACATGAGTGCATTTGATGAGAAGATGGGTTTCCTATTGAGAAACAAAGAACCCAAAACCTTGTATGAAGCTTTTAACACAACTAGGGATATGGAAAATAACTTGAAGTTTGGAATCTCAAAGAGATTCATGTTTGCTGTTGTTTCATACCAAAGCACCTTCAATGGTGAAATACCATGTGAAGCTGAGAAAATCATTCCTTGTCTAGGTTCATCAAGCTCTGCAGTTCTGAAAGGTTTTGTTGATGCATGTGTTTCAGATTTAAATTAGAGTAAAGAACCTTTT
Source organism: Cryptomeria japonica (assembly GCF_030272615.1). NCBI lineage: Eukaryota > Viridiplantae > Streptophyta > Pinopsida > Cupressales > Cupressaceae > Cryptomeria > Cryptomeria japonica. The sequence goes on from NC_081410.1 coordinate 289,942,597, forward strand.
CTATTAATGCCTGTTGCCTCTCACAGTAATGATGGAATGATTAGTGTGTAATGTTGTGAAGATGTTGATACAAAGATAGATATATACAAGGGATATGTACCATTTGATTTGTATGCTGGTTATGTTGATTGTGTGGCTGCCAACTACCAAGTGAATCATGCATCTCTCCAAGATAATATTAATGAAAATAATGATGGTGATGACTATCAATCTTTACATGATGTTGATGTATTTGATGTTGAAATACCAAATACAAAGGGATTATTAAGTGTTGCTATTAGTGCAAGTGAAAATGTACCATATGATGAAAATCAGAATTGTTTAGTGCAAACAATAGTTAATCCTCGCTTAGATATTTATAATGTCACTTGTGTTGAGGATGAAGTAAATGTATTTTCAGATTTCACTTCTTGTAATCATGTTGATGATCTTTCTATCTTAAAAGTTATGCACAAGGTTAATTTAGAAAATCTCAAGGGTGCACATGATTGCAATGAAAATATAGCACACATGGATGGACAAATTTTTATGGAATCTCACATGGAACAGCAAAGTGCAATGCAAGTCTCGAAGATTTTACAACTTAAGAAAGCTCTTGAGGTTGTGGATAAGAAGGTTCATATATTGGAGAGCCTTCGAGTTGTTGATGAAGACCTTCTGCAATACAGTGAAGAGGATTCTTCAGAAAAGGACTGTGAATTGAATGTTTGTTCACTTGATGAACATGCTAATCTAAAAAATGGTTTTAAGACAGAAAATTTTAGTGAACATGCTGAAAACTTATCAAATGAAGTAAATTGCAACAATGTTCATTTTCATTCTCTGGCTGATGACGAGTATTCTATTGGTGAAGAAGATCAGTTGTGCCAAGATAAGTATGATTATCTTGATTTTCAGAATGATGGTCATAGGATAAAATCTTATGAATGTGAAACATGGAACACTGAGGATTGTTCTAGCCTACTTTCATTTTCTTCTTTGTCTGATGAAGATTATTATGATGATAATGTGGATGGTATCTTTAGCAATGTTACTAATGTTCTATTCAATGCTGATATAGATACAGACCAATCACTTCAGTGTCATAATGTTCATAGGGGGATTCTTCATTTTGTTTCTAACCCTTTGTATGAAGAAATAACTAATCAGCCAGATGTTGTAAATGGTAAACCAGTCCATAATACTGATGAAATTTTGAACAACAATAGCATGGATTGTAAAAAATTAGTTCATGATGAAGGTAAGAGGCATGGGTTATGTGATGATCATTTAAAACCACAAATGAAAGTGTTTCAGGTGGATGTAAGCCTGGAAGAAAAAGAGTTAGCTGAGGATTTGCTTCAGCCAGAGGTATGCATTCTTTTCCATGAATGGGATGTTGAGAATGCAGAGGTTTTCAGTTTGATAAGCACAGATAGTATGAGGTGTGATTAGCATAGTGAAGTATCACATTTGGATTGTAATATTCGTGTTCCTTGTTTGCATCAGTTGGTTAGTAATGTCCCTCATTCTATTGATTTAAATGATAATAAGGTATGTGTTGATGAGTATCACCATATTGAAAATGAATGTTTTACTTTTGAAGTTCAGCACGATGGTATCCTTGCAAATGGTACAATTGATTTGGATAGTGAAGTGTATTGCAGCTTCTCGGAAAGCCTTTACGATGAGTTGTCTCATGTTTTTACTTGTGTTGAAGTAGTGTGTGACTATGAAGTTCAGAATCAGACAAGAGGTATGCACACTAGTTGTTACAGTGATGAGACAACAGAGGTTGATTATAAAAGTTATGCTGAGTTGTTATTCAAAGATTCCTATGTTTGGATCAGGATATCAAGTCATGAAAATCAGATTTTTGATAGAGGTAAATGTTTGTAAGTGGAGCAGTTATAATCAGTTGTAAGTTGTATATTTTGTACAGTTGCTTTGTTTCAGTTGTGTCGTTTTCAATAAAGTGCCCTGCTGTTTGGGTAGAATAAGGAAGCCCTATTTTTGAAATGAGATGAGAAGAGAAGAATTGAGAGAAGAATGTTCCAATTATGGGTGGTCTGCTTAACCATTGATTCTATGTTCTTGTGTTGACCTTGCAATCAACCATCCCCAGTTAGAGCCACTGTTGGGACTCATTAAAATTGAGTCAAGTTTAGAGGCCCATTTCAAAATTTTGCTCTGCATGTCAGAAAAGTACCTAAATGAGTTAGTTTGAATGGCCTAGTTTGTGAGAGGGCAAAATGGAGCTAGTTGATTTTTAGAGGGTAAGGCTCGGGATTCATGTCCCACGCCTTTCATTTGGCCTATTAAGTGATGTGAAACTTTCATAATTCAGTTTGGAGAAGTTTACCAGGTACCCATTTCGAGGGGTGAGCTGAAAGTGCATTTTAGGCACAAATGCAGATTTTATGGAGTAGCCTACTTTGAGCGATTATATCTTTTGCCCTATTGATCGTCATGGAGAAATTCAAAGTGGATTCAATTCTATGCATAAATATGAGTCAGTATACAAAATTTTTAGTCTTGATGAATCCATTTGCTCAGTTTTTGAAGCCAAATCCTTTTGCAGTTTGTGTGTTTTGGCAAGTCCCTATTTCGACAGCTAGTCGGAGCCCTGTTTCGCATAAGTGTAAAAGTTGCCTCAGTAAGCATCATGTCAGAATGTTTGTTCTAGGTTAATTCTGGTATAAATGATGAGCTACATTTCAAATTTCAAGCCTTAGTCAATCTGTTTGATCAGTTTTCAAAAGGGTTCATTTAGCCATCGTTTTCAGTTATCCGTACTTTCAGTGCTGTATCAATTAATCTAGCCATTTTTGTGAGTGCACCATTTGCATCCTGTTAGTCTTGTGATCAAACTGAGATTTCCAAGTTTTAATATGTACTTCAAGGTACCTATGTTTCAAATTTGAGGGCCTATGGAGGTCATTTGGTATTTTTGAGAAAGGCATCATGTGTTGCCAGAACATTGACTTCATCGAGTCCACAGTGTCGACAAAGCCAGTTTGTCATTTTCGCCGATTGATATCTCTTCGCTCGGGACTCCTCTTGAGAAACCATTTGGTAGAAGACATCCTTGTATATCAGAGTACATGCCTGTCAGACGACAAGATTGAGAAAAGTGTTTTAACAGGTTTGAAAATTACGTCTTTGCGATTAAATGCAAAAATGCGGCGTAATCGCCTGAAGGTTGCAAAATTCAGTCTGATGATCTGAAAATGATGCCAATCATTTCCAGAGGTATGTTTGAGGTCCATGAAGCTTTTCAAAGGTCAATTGCATGAAAACGAAAAAAAATTTAGTCAGACCCACTTTGGGGCCCGACCCGGCTCATGCCTGTGCATTATAATAACACGGAATGGTCTTAATTCATGGTGATGCATATTAATACCAGTTGGTGTATTTGGGAATTTGGTTTATCGAGAGCTTGATGGACTGCTATAGACTTGATCTTAGATTTTTGAGATGGAATATGTGATGCAAGTGTCAAGTGTTAAACCAAATTCAATCAAAGCAAATGAAAGTTGCAAATGTGAGAAGACATTTAAGTTTCCAAACAGATGAAGACCAAATCCATTATGTCTAGAGGTAATTAAAATGCCACAAGATGACTTCAACTGTGAGAATAAGATAAGAGCTGAAGGATTCATTGTTGTTTTCAAGGGAATTCTTCCAGACTGAAAAAATGATTGTAGTCAAGCAGATTTATCCCAAAGGGAGACAAGGCATTAAATCTTCAGGCAAATTTAATTGGTAGGTGTGGACCAAATCCAACATTTGCTAGCATCTTGTCGATCTGTGTGGCCTGAGATGGGTAGCGTGGGCATTTTTGGAGCTGCATAATACTTTGAGGTAAATGCCAGCATAGCATCCCCCCACGTGAAGCTCCAACAGATGGTTGAAAACCCCAACATTCTCCCTCACATGGCATGGCTAAGAAAGGGGAATGGAATGCAAACAACACTTGACTCCTTGCATGGGGTTTTAGAGGCAGCAAAACCAGAACATCAACTTCCTCCCTCACGTGGCCTGTGAAAAGGGGGTTAAACTTCAAAAACAAATGTAAATGGCAAGTGTTTTGTCCCCAGTTCTCCATCTTATGCATGGTTGTAGTAGTAGCATTGGTCTTCAAATGCAAATAGACAGTAGCTCCAGTCAAACTATCCCCTCCTCACGTGGAAGCCAGCTTCAACCCCCTACATGGTGTGTGGATTGGCACTGTTAAAATTTCAAAAGAAAAACAACAACAAGTAACCAATAGCAGATGGCGTGGTGTTGGAGAAGACTTCAAAAGTTTCAGCATGCTCACATGGTGTGGTTTTGATATCAGTAGAGAGCTCCTGCAAATAGTAAATAGCAAATACAAATGGCAATAAAACTAAATCCTCAACCTCCCTCCCTCGTGTGTGTGGTTGAAAAGGTCATCAAAACTCATGCATATAGAAAAAACCACCATTAAAGTTGTAGGCAAGGCTCCAAAATGCAGCGACAGGCAAAACCACAATATCCCACATTCACTGGGAAATGGTATTTTTTGGTGTTTATAAGCAAAACCTTACACTAGTAATATGTCAAAGCCTCTGGGATTTTGAGGGATGGTGCCTATGGGCACCCAAAATTGGCCCATGCATGGGCGTAGATCCTGAGGTGATGGAGGAGGTGACTGAGCAGCGACGAGGTGGACCCCACGTAGGCATGCTTCCCAAGGCAAACATGCAAATTTTGCAGAGAAGGGTCAGCTTAACCAGTGAGTAGGTTGCAGAGGATCCGACGAAGCGCGTGATTTTGAAGGCTGAAGGTGCTCACCAGTTAAACCCTGCGAAATGGCAAAAAGGGTAAAGATCATGCATGTTTTGGGAGATCGGATGATCTATGCTGTTTCGCGAAGGAATGTTGCCCGCGAGTTAAGGTCTGCGAAATAGCAAAACATGAAATGGTGAAAATGCAGCATGGTAAAGGTCGAGCAAGTTTGGAGCAGATCAACAGCCTACATGGTTTCGTGGAGTAAAGATGCATGCCAGATAAAGGCCTCGAAATGGTGAAAGTCAGGTGGCAGGTCCAGTCAGCAGTCCAGCAGGCAGGCCCTGGTGAGGTGGCAGTCCAGTGGTGATAACGTTGTGTGTAGGTGGATGAGGAGTAAGCGGACACGTGGCAGAGTGACGAGGTGTCATCCCAGGTGGCACCTAGTAGACCCCATCGACCAATCAGATCCTGCCACGTGGCAAGGCGTCAAAGCACATTCAGAGCAAAAATTAAAATTAAAATCATGTTTATTATATAGTTTAAACTATATTAAAATTCAAAAATTTAAATGATGTGCACATGTTGAGGATTAATTCGCTCAGGGTCTCATTTTTGCTCAAAATATAATGTGTTATATATCACCAGAAAGCTCTCGGAATGAGGAATCTAGTCAGGCTGTTAATTTTGACAAATGTGGGATATTTTGAGAGCAGTTTCCATGGGTGAGAAATTCAGTTAGAGAGGAGATACTTGGCAAATTCAGTTGCAGATTTGATTTTCTTCCCTCTCCTTCTTATTCCCAATTCTTCTCATTTTGTAAGGATTCCAAAATTCTGTGAGAAGTGCTCTAGTGTTCATGGCTTCCATTTTCTGAATTTCTTGACCCAAACTTGTAAAGTTCTATGGATCTGTTCAGGGTATAGAGGCTACATTGCATGATGATAGATTGCTTTCCAGTTGCAGGTCTTACTTGTGTTAGGCATGAGTAATTTACCACCATATTGTCTCTATGTATGCATTTCAGTATTATGAATTTAATCCTCAAGGAGGATGAAATTTGTCAATTTCAAGGAGGTTGTGTGATTGTTTGTGGGTATCTTTCAAGGAAAGTTTTAAATTTTGTAATCAATCATGAATAATGGAATGTGTCCCAAATTTGATAATGTTGTGAATGTATCCGATTAATGCATTAGTATAAGGTATTAATGTAGGGATATTTTGTAAGGAGAACAAATTTGTAGCTATGATTGGCATTTTGTAGTTCTATGTGTGACTCTGTTGCCCAATGAACAAGGCACTAGTCTTTGACAGATTTGAGGATGGTATCAGATATACAATTTAAAAGATAAATCTATTCCCCTTTATGTTTAGGGGTTAATGTTCTATCCTTCCAAAGTTCTATTTCACCTCTAATTTGTATAAGATCGAGCCCATCTATACGTGTTACCTAATTTGGTGAGCTTGTGGAATGGTTTGTCTGCTCATTGTTGATGTAGTCTTATGTTTGTGATTGTTGTATTCAATGCATGAAAAGGGTGTCCCCCCCTAGGTCTAGTAGAACCTGAAGTGCAGAAGGATCAATTAGGGTCCTATGTTATGTTTTCCAAGCCTTGATGTGTTTCATAGATTGAAATTGGCCATTTCATAGAAGGATTGCAGGTATACTTGGGTTATCACTTTTGGTGAACAACAGAATCAACACTACAAGGGCATGAGCCAGATCAGGCCCCAAAGTGAGCCTGACTAAAAAAAAAATTGTTTTCATTCCATTGACCTTTGAAATTCCTCATGCACCTTGAACATACCTCTGGAGTTGATTTGCACCATTATCTGATCGTGGTACTGAATGTTGCAACTCACTGGCAATTGTGCCACATTTTTGCATTTAAACCCAAAGAGACATTTCAAAAACTGGTCAGGACACCTTCTTGGACTTCACAAACTGATAGGCATGTACTCTTATATGTTAACTTACATCCTGCAAAACCACTCCTCAAGACAAATCCTGGGTGAAGAAATATTAATGCAAAAAGATGACCAAATGGCTCTGTCAGCACTTGAACCTAATAAAATCAATGTGTAGGGACCTCAAAGTACACAAATTAAAAATATCAAATGATCTCCTTAGATCCCCAAATCTAGGGCACAAATACTTTGAATTACAGAGAATACCTTGGAATGATCAGCTCAATCGGGAAGTTGATAGGGTGCAAATGGTGTTCTCATGAAAATAGCCACATTAACAGATGTAACAATGCACAGTGCAGAAAACTGAATAAAATGGCTCAAGAAACCATCTTGGACAATTGATCAAACAGATTGGCAGGGGTTTCAAACTGGAAACACAACTTTTCTTTCATACAATAAATGCCCCGGAATAAACATTCTGACATAATACTCAGCTGGGCATTTTTTACACGTGCAAAGTAGTGCTTTGACTAGCTGTTGGAACAGGGACTTATGCAGACAATACAATCTACAAATGGATTCATAGGGACTTGTAATTTGACATGTGGACACACTTATATGCATAAAATTAAATGCACTTTGAATTTCAACATGATGATCAACTGGTAATAAAATGCAAAGCCTCAAAGTAGACCAATTGGTAAAATCTGAATTTATGCAGAGAATAACTTTCAATCCACCCCTTGAAATGGGTACTTGACAAACTGATCGAAATTGAATTTTGAAAGTTGTAGAACACTACATAGGATAAATGAAAGGTGTACAACAAGTTTCCAAAGCCTTACCCCTTGATAATAAATTGGTTTCATTTTACATGCCCTCAAACTAGACCATTCAAGTTGATTCACTAGGTATTCATTTGAAATCACAGAGCAAAATTTTGAGATGGGCTTCTCAAATTCATTCAAATTTATGAGTCCCAACATGACCAAGATAGGTTTATTGAAGAATCAATCCCTATAGGAAGCAGCCTTAGAAGCTCTTTAGATCTGAAAACTTAAGTCCTTATCGTTCTCAAGAGTTTTCTTTTAATCTCTCAACTATGAATGCAGATGCTATTTTAACAAACCCAGACATGATTTTGAAAATGTTCTGCAATTTTGTCCTGTTGTGAAGTTGTTGAATGTGACCAAATCTCAATGTTTTGACTTTTAGTGGCAAGATGACACAATAACAATGAAGACTCAATGTTTGAAAGTGTTTTGTCTTAAGGATCCAAAATGTTTCCAAGTGTGAAGTATAATGTGAAATATTTTTACATACACTTGAAAACATGGTAGACACAATGTTTCTTTGTTTTGTTTGAAAATGTTTGAGTGTTTTGATCATGCAATCACAAATCCTAGAGTTGACTGGGACAATAGTTGTTGAAACTCATGTGGGGGGTTACCCTGAGCTACGCAATTTAGAGCGATACTTAGGTGCTTGACCCCATTGGCTCCACCCTCAGCACTCACTTCTCCAGGGCAGTCGAGCACCAGTCCCTAGGAAAAATCCCAGTGGAGAACTTTGTATCTCTACTAAGAGATGTAAGAATGTGAGCCGCTTCAGAGGTCCAACCTCCTACACCAACAACTAGAAGGTTTTTGGTCTTTCTAAAACAAAAAGGTGCTAGTAAGGGTTTCCATTATGAGACTATCCTTTGAAGTCGTGCAAGCACGATTGAGGCCTATATCCCAACAAAGTACCAAGAACTTTAGTAGTCATGCAAGCATGATTTAGACCTCAAGGGCACTACAAAGTGTTTGATATGAGATAAATCTTTAATAGCTTCAACCTCAAAAAATTTCATCCCAAGAGACCTATTTATTATAGTGAGTTGGAATGCTTGGGTTTTAGCCATACTCACTTGGGTCGTTCCCTCCTCATTAGTAGTCCTAGTGACCACACAGGGAGGAAGACCCTTTAAAGATTAACACAAAAGAGCCTAATGCTCAAAAGATGAAAGACTTTGGTTCAGTTTTAGTGCACCAATTAAAGTGTTTCCTAGACTAAGAAGACAAAGTAAGCAATTTTAAAATCAAATCTTTTCCAAAGGTCCTACACAAAACTTTTTAGTAGTTTTGCAATAATACCCCTCCTGCAAGCACACAAGTTAGGTAAATTTTAGATCCAAAAGACTTTATGAAATAGGGGCCTTCGACAAGACATTTTTTGATAGATTCAAAGATCTGATTTTCCACGAGTTATTTTGCATCATTAAAAACAATCCACCTATAAAATTTCAATACAATTCCATAAATGCAAGAAAATCCAAAATAATTGTTAATTTGCTTCAAAAATTATTTTTTTTATGAAAAATCATTAAAAAATCATCAAAAATTCAAAATTGATCCAAAAAATATGAATTTTTTACTCAAAACTCTTGATACCCTTCCAAACCTATATAAAATAATTCCTACAAAAGTTCCAAGTAATTTGTGAGATATGATCAAAATATTGCAAAACCCTAATTTTTAAAGATTCAATTTGTTATGAATTATTTTACATCAAAATTAAAATCACAAAGAACAAATCTTGTGTATAATTCTGAGAAATTTCCAAAAATATAAGAAAATAAAAAAAAAAAGCTCATTTTCTCTCAAAATTAATTTTTTATGAAAATTCATAAACAATTCATAGAAAATTCAAATATACTCCAATAAATTTAATTTTTTTACTGAGCACTTTTGATACTGTTCTCGACTTGCAAAAAACTTTTTATGCAAACATTCCAAGACATTTGTGAGAATGAATCAAATCTCTCCAAGATCTTAATCTTGTGTCCAAAACCCTAGTTGCACAAGGTTATTCTCCAAATTGTTTTACAAAACAATAATATAGGGTTAGAAAAACCTGCGCAAAAAAACACAGATCTACCGAAAATCCATGTCCCACTGGGTGTGCCATGTATATGGTGAAAAGTGATGATAAATTATTGTAAAACCATAAATATTCAACCACAAACATTCTAATTCCTACAATGAAACACTCACCAATACCAATAGAGAAACCTAAGATCACGTAAATCAACAAAAATAAAACAATATTACCATTCACATGTCTAGTAGGGTTTCAATCTCCATTGTCTTTGTCTTCCTATCTCCATTGATCTTGCTTGATATATTTACTCTCATATTTTATGTGTGCACAAGAGATCAACAAAGAACAAAAATGTGGTTGATAGCTTGGTTGCAAGAATGCTTGATTGCATAATTAGTGTGCTCATTAGCTGATTAAATGATTAGAATGTTCATGAGGGTTGATAATGAAGGAGACTATCCTCTTATATAGAAGACACTGTAAGAAATGGAGGGATAAGATTAAGAGGTGTGAAGATAAATGGTCAGGTAGGATTAAAGGGTAGGTAGAGGAAATAATTAAATGATAAGGGGGTAGGTAGTGTAGGAATTAAGAGATGAATGACATGTGTCATAGGTAGAAAAGAATAATGAATTAATTAAATAAATAAAGATTTATATAATTAATAGAGGAAGTGGGATCAACTAAATAAATAAAAGTATTTATTTAATTTAGGAAAAGAACAATTTGAATAAATAAAAGTATTTATTTAAATAAGGAAAGGCTTAGAAGAGGATAAATGAATTAATTAAATAAATAAAGATTTATTTAATAAATAAAAGACTTAGGATAAAATAATTAAATAAATAAAAATATTTACTTAATTAGATAGGACAATTTTAGGTGTCTACAGTAGCCACATCACCAAATTTGACAAATTTCTGAAACTTCTGACTTCTGCAACAAAATTCTACAAGTAAATTCAATTTATAAAAAAAATGAAAAAAAAACCCTTTTGTAGAGATTGAAGTCAAGAATCTACTCAAAATAATTTCTATGATGTTTTGATTATATTTAATATATATTATTTTACAAATACTACTAGTAGGTATTCTAATGTTCGATAAGAGGCTCGTTTGAAAAAAAAAAAAAAAATTGAATCACCTCAAAAAATATTGAAAAAAATATGGTTCACTAGAGGAGAGATTATTCTCCAAAAGGGTATTTTTTGTTTTTTGATTATCAAAAATTAAATAAAGAAATAGTGGTGGGAGATAAAAACTGTCAAATTCAGGTATGTTCGACTTTAAAATGCTATAACGAAGAAAATATACATCGATTTTTATTTTTATTTTTTTTATATGCACTGTATATGTATGTCATCTATTAGGGATATCAAAATAAATAAAAAAATAAGTTGATTTATATTTTGTTTTTTGGTGCGAACTAAAGCCCCTGATTTTCAACATTTTTAGCAATAAAAAAAATGACTTTAAAAGTAAAAAATATACCAATCCTTGAATTTATTTATTTTTTAAATCAAACACTCAAACTTCATCAAATTTTACACATTTCATCAGTTTACATCATCTTCAAATTCAAAATACAAATGCCACTTTTATGGCGTTGAAATTGAACAGTTATTGTTGTGTTAACATTTTCCTTTATAAAAGTGTGACACGAGTTTGTACTTTTACCCATTTCTCCCATAAGAAGCAAGACCTATTGTAGGATCAATATGGAGATCAAATTATGCATCTAAATTAAACCAAGGTGCCTAAGGGATTGATCACCTTGGAAGGGATATTCAATACTGATGATCAAATGAAAGGTAGAGCTATGAACCTGACCGCAAAGAAAGGAGACTACAAATCAATCACAATGGCGGAGGGAAAAGCTCTTAACTTACGAAAGGTATGTTCCCAAATAGATCAAGGTATTTTTGTCAACCATTATCAATAATACGGTGATGTTTTTGCTTTTCCATATGAGGATCTAAAAGGGTTTGACCCTAGCTTATCTTGGCATACAATAGAGTTTGATCCTAATGTTAAGCTAGTTCGACAAAAGCAAAGACATATAAACCCCAAGGTTGAGCCCTTCATGAGGAAAGAACTATCCAATCTTACAGAATCTAGAATTATTTTTACAATTAAGCATTATTCTTGGGTAGCCAAGCTTGTTCCTGGAAGGAAGAAGAATGGGGAAATCAGATTATGTGTAGACTTTAGGGATCTCAATAGAGCTTCCCTCAAGGACCATTATCCCCTCCCTTCCATGGAACAAATTTTAGCCAAGGTTAGTGGTTCAGAGAGATTCTCATTCTTGGATGGATACTCAGGATATAACCAAATCATAGTCCAAGAATTAGACCAATATAAAATTGCATTCACTACTAAATGCAACACTTATGCCTATTGTAAGATTCCTTTTGGACTAACCAATGCATGTACAACTTTTCAAAGAGCCATGGATATGGCATTTAAAGGAGTTAGAAAAATTTGTTCTTGTATTGTTAGAATTATACACTCAGATGAGAATAGTTGATGTTGTCATTGATGGCAACCAACTGGTAACATGGTTCATAGGTTACACCGGTAATAGACATCGTTTACCGACACTGGTAGACACAATAAGATTATTCTCACTAGCACCTAGTCTACACCGATAGAAGATCTTACCGGCACTCTAAGATGACATGGAAATTATATTGTTTTGTATTGTAATTATATTGTATAGCCGGCATGATGTATTGTAAAGACTCATATATGTATGAGATCTTGTAGGTCATTTTGTAAGGAAGTGAAATGTAATTAGGTAATGAATATAAGCGGTATATGAGAGCGAATATCTATATATGCATTATGATGTAATTATTTTATGATCAAATACGAGTAGAGCAGAGTGAAGAAAGGTTTATGGAAAAGGTATTTGATAGAGCTTAAACTGGTACTGAATCCAGCATTGCAGATGCTATTTTGAGTAGTACATTGTTATTGGATTTAATCATCCAATTGTGTAGTCAGTGTGACTCCTATTTTATGATTGAGCAATGAACTCTAGGCTATTGGCCTTCCTGCATGTGCAAGCCCCTATTGCATAAGTAATATTTATTCCTATTGGCCAGTGAGTAAATATTGTGGGTCACAAATCCCATTGAGGTTTTTTCCCTACCGGGTTTCCTCACCAAAAATATATGTGTTATGGTGTGCATTGATGGTTATACTATTATTTCTCTTTATTACATTATTACTTGTTTATTGGTATATTAATTTGGGTTATAAAGTTGCAAACAAGTTTAAATCTTTTGTAAACTGGTTAGACACTGATTCACCGCCCCCCCCTCTTAGTGTCTTTGGGACTGTTCAAGTATCTAACAATTGGTATCATAGCCTCGTCCTCTATTTGTAGAAGCCTAACAACTTGAGGAAGATTATGAAATTGATACCGATGGAAAGTTTGAGACAATAGTTGGAAGGAGCTCTTGAAGATTTTGATGCAGAAAAATTGAAGAATATCAAACTAGAAGATGAAATCAGGACTGCTCATAAATTTATCAAAGCACTTCAAGATAACCTAGTTATAGCAAAGAATAAGAGAAAATAATTACATGTGCAATTGCAAAATCAAGATGATGAAGAAAAAGAAACTCTTAGAGATATTACAGATAAATTGAGACAAGAGAATAGTAACATGAAGAATGAGATGCAAAATTTAACCATGAGACTATGCAAGATAGAAAGAGGAATGAGGAAGATTTGGCCAGAAGACTTAATGAAAGATTAGATGAATCACAAAGGCTTAGTTATGAAAATGATATGCTTAAAACTGATTTGATTCACATGCAACATGATAAAGAGGAACTTTTGAGACAATTTAGCACTTTGGAAAGTGAGTTGGTCACTACAAATAAATACAAAGACAAATTCAAGAAGAGTTCAGATAATCTTGATGATATGCTGAAAAGTTAGAAACCTGATGGAGAAACAATTGGACTTGGATTTGAACATGGAGAAAGTTTCGGGACTGCAAACAATCATGATCACAACAAACTGGTAAGGCAACCTAATGCTTATAAATTTAATGAAAATGTTCTAATTGCAATAAATTTGGTCGTGGAGAAAATCAATGCAAATTTAGGAATAATCAGAATACAAACTTACCCACCGATCAATGTTCCAAATGCAATAAAAATGGTCATAACTCATACAACTGCAAAATGAATGTGAAATGCTATGTTCGTGGTAGATTTGGACATTTATCTAATCAATGTAGAACTCAAACTGGTCAAGGTTATGGAAAGGTTATTTAGAGAAATAATGTAACTTGTTATGCATGTAACAATATTGGGCATATTGTACAACCTGAGTTGGCCTAGTGGTGGAGAACTTGTTCTCTTGAAAAAGAGATCACAATTTCAAATCCCACAAGGGGGTAGGGTATGTACACCTTATCAGCTTCGGCCCATTACTGATAAAAAAAAAACCAATATTGGGCATATTGAAATTTTTTGTAGAAGCAAGACTATACCAGCGAACAATAAAGGATCCCATAATAAAGGCAAAGTGAAGGTGACTGAAATCAAGCAAGAATTTTCTAAACAATGGATTAGGAAGAGAGATCAGAGAAGTGATGAATCTATCACTACACCAACAAAATAGGGTTATCCTGCACTGGCAGGAGATTCTTCATCTAACTAAGGAATAATCCTTAGGGCTAAGGCAAAAAATTGAAAAACATACATTTACCCTTGGTTGGTGGTAAGAAGTTATATTTCTTCTTTACCGGTAGAAATGTGAAGTTTTCACTTCACTGACGAAGCATTTATTGCGGTTGTAAGTTAATTTTTGGTTATAAAGGTATTCTAACCTCTCATTTTAATTCACCAAGCATCCAAGCATTTGAAGAGAGCGAAATTGAGCAAATGCATTCTAAAGGCAAAGCAACAAAGGTCTTTTCAGAGCACTCAAGGATTTCACAGTTAAAAGGTATTTATCTTTGGCAATGGCATCTTCATCTTATGTTCCCAAATTCATAGAAAACCCTACCATTGTGGAAAAAATCAAACGACCTAGACCCATGTTAAAGATCATTCCTAAGGTAGCAAAACTGGATGACTCTATTGGTGCATTTTCTAAAATCTTGAAGGGAGTTGCATTTGTTGAAGACCTTAGGGCATACATACATTGTTACATAGAAAGTTTAGGATTTGAAGATTTGATGAACATGTATATGAATATAGTCACTAACAAGAATGGGGTAGTGAAACCAGAACATAAGGTAGTTGAGGATTTAGGTTACATAGATATCCTCCATATGCCAGAATTCTTAGATGAAGTCATCCGCTATGTCTTTAGCAGGGTTGACGGTGAATTTATGTGGTTGGACTTAGTATTTAAGATTACCAAGGAATCTATCAAGGTTGTTAATGGTTTACCCTCCACTGGTTCTAGACCTGACAAGAAGAAGAAAATCCCTAACAAAGAGGTTATGAGCTTAATCGGAGCTACATTTGACAACCGATCACTTAGGGTCAATGACATAAAGGATAAAAATGTTAAATTTGCTAGCATGGTCATTGGATATAAAGTTGGTCATACAAATAGATTGAATTCTGTGTCTAGTTGATGCTTTCACCATGCATATGAGATGATATTGAACAATGAAAAGATTGATATTTGTGAATGGTTAAAGGATGAACTGTTAGAAAATTTTCATAAGATCAAAGGTGATAAGAAAGGAACCTTCAAATTTGGAAGTCTATTAGTGTGTTTAATGCTTTACTTTTCAAAAGAGATCCCCGGTATAGGTCACAAGGATTTTGCCTTTGATATTTATGTTGGAAAATAGATAAAGGAGGCAATTACTGGTATGGGAGCTAACAGTGATGAGTTGGTTAAAGATTACTTTAAGAATTTCCAAACTAAAATGAAACAAAGGGAAAGGATTCCACAGAGCATTGTAGATAAATATGACAAACAAATATGCTTTGTAGTGAAGAGAGATGAAATCTAGATGGAAGCAGTTAGACCCAGAATTGTAAGGATTACTGAAATGGGATATGAGGTGGACTCTCAAATCTTGGAATCATATACAAAACTACTCCTAGATGCTCCATCGGAACCAAAAGAGAAAATATTTGGTAATGCTGAAACCATTGAAAGTGATGTTGCTATGATGAAGCAGAGGAAGAAAAGAGATAAATTTATGAACGATGCTTCTAAAATGGTAAAAGATGTTATAGAAGGTTTGATGAATCTTAGCGGTATTGCTGCTAGTGTGATAGAAAGTCAATCAGAGCAGATACCGGTAGCTCACATTTCCCCTGTGGCTACTTCTTCTGATATTGATGATGATAGGGCAGTTGAATTCAAGAGAGTGGACAAGAAGAAAAGAAAATCCTCACCGACACCTACTCCATCTCCCAAGAAGTCAAGGACACAAAGAAAGAAATAATAGGTTGTAAGAGAGTCTAGTGGTCCGAAGAAGAAAGTGACTCCAAAGCATAAACAAGAACCTAAGGCACCAGATACTCTTCCACCGGAAGAATTGATCAATGAAATTACACAAGAAGGTAACCTTAGCAATGTGAATAAACTTTATCATTCTTTCAAGGATTTTGATAAAGACACTATAGAAGAAAGTATTATTTTGTACCTAGACATCTACAAGAAAGTTCTTATTGAGGTCATAGATGATCTACCTAGTGATTTATATTTGAGGTTAGAAGCTAAAAGAATGTCGGTAACGGAATTGGACAAGAAATTAAAAGTAGACGCTCTACTTGTTGTGCATCCTGTTAATTCCAAATAGGAAATTGATGACTTAATGTCAAAAGAAAATAGAATAGTTTTTGTGAGTGGTCACCGACAGGTTAGCCTTATGGTAGGCAAAGTAAAGGAAATTGCAGATGAAACGACAGATAAATGGGATATATTTTATTATAGAAAAAGAGAAGAAAGAAGAAAAGGATAGACAAAAAATGGATGTCTTTTGCAAAGGTCTATCAGAAGGATAAAGGTAAAGGTAAAATTGGTAGTGTACCTGATATCACGATCAAGGATAACCTTCCTCCACTAGCACAAGACACCTCACTAATAACTATAGAGGCACTGGTACAACCTGACAGTCAACCAAAAGAGAAGGTAGAGGAAATGACACAAGATGACACTAATCCAGAGTCAAACATTCTTTTTACCATGAATGTGGACACTTAGGACTTCAATATTGTCATGGATAAGGAAACCATAGAGTTAAAGAAAACTGAAGCTACAATATTGAGATCTTTGAGTCACCGGTCAACACTATTGACTCTCAGAACATTGAGATACTAGCTGAAGTTAAGAAACTTGATGCCATCCCTGATGATACTCAACTTAATATTGAGAAACCAGTAGAAGCATAAATAAAAGCACAAACTGAAGCAGAAAAAGGACAAGAACAAAGTATAGCTGAACCGATGGTTGGCAATGCAAAAATTAAGGTTGATGGTAAGGCTGAAAACAAAGTTGAAACACAGAGTGAGCAAAAAGAAGAAAAAGTGAATAATGAAAAGGTCAATAATGGAAACAAGATAGCAGAAGTGGTTAAGGAATCCAAAGATGAGAAGAAACCAACTACAGAACCTCACACTCCACCTAGCACTTCCACTATGGATTACAAACCTACTAATGTGATAGATGTACTTTTGGATTCCATAAAGAGGATCATAGATTGCAATGCCTTAGAATTTAAGGCCATTGATGATACATTACCTATTTTGAAAATGATTGCACTGGATTGTAAGATAGATCATATTGATGGATCTTTAGATGAATTGGACACATTGTCCAAATTCATTGCTTCAAATATTCTAACTATAGATAAAATTAATGAAGGGACTGTTAAAGAAAGGGTGAACAAGGAGAAAGGTGAATTCTTTGATAAGACTATTAAGGATTGTACTGAGCATATTGATTCTTTATTACTGGCACTTAATTCCACTATTTTGGAATATAAAGAATTGTATAAGGAAGCATGCAAGCCTCACCACCTAATAGAGGACATTGAGGAAGAGATAAAGAAAACACAAAAAGAGATTGATGATATAGAAGATAACATGATAGGTTCTTCTAAACTTACCTTAATTTTTTATCAAGAAATGGTAGTTTTTGAAGAAATGATTGAGAAATTAGAAAAGGAAAAAGAAAGGATAAGAATGAAGGCACGGGAGCTGAAAAATAAACTTGGTCCTAGATTGGACAACCTTTTAACTCAGCAGATTGAGCTATCTAAGGCAACAATTCAAGGAGAAATATCACCAGAGCAATAGATGCATTATCAGACTGGGATGATCCAATAGATGGAAACCATTATTTCTGAGAACACTAAATTTATGCAGAGTCTTAATCTAATTTTGGCAGATATCTTTTAGATTGTACACAATCGGTTATAGGCTATGAGGTAGAATTTCAATTTCTTTGATTCTTTTTTACATCCTTTGTCATTTTCTATCAAAGGGGGAGTAGTAGTATGGGAGAAAAATGTATAGAAGAGATCATTTGCTCAGGGGGAGCACTCCTATTTTTGGATAAGTTTTGGACTTCATTTTTGGATATCAGTTTTTGGATTTTTCTCATGAGTGTTGCCATCAATGCCAAAGGGGGAGATTGTTGGCATTATACACTCAAATGAGAATAGTTAATGTTGTCATTGATGGCAACCAACTAGCAACATGGTTCACAGGTTACACCGGCAATAGACATCATCTACCAACACCGGCAGGTACAATAAGATTATTCTCCCTAGCACCCAGTCTACACCAACAGAAGATCTTACCGACACTCTAAGATGACATGGAAATTATATTATTGTGTATTGTAATTATATTGTATAGCCGACATGATGTATTGTAAAGACTCATATATGTATGAGATCTTGTAGGTCATTTTGTAAGGAAGTGAAATGTAATTAGGTAATGAATATAAGCGGTATTTGAGAGCGAATATTTGTATATGCATTTAATGTAATTATTTTACGAGAGAATAAGAGCAAACCAGAGTGAAGAAAGGTTTATGGCAAAGGTGTTTGACAAAGCTTAAACTAGTACTGAATCTAGCATTGTAGATGTTATTTTGAGCAGTACATTGTCATTGGATTTAATCATCCAATTGTGTAGTCAGTGTGACTCCTATTTTGTGATTGAGCAATGAGCTCTAGGATATTGGCCTTCCTGCATGTGCAGGTCTCTGTTGTATAAGTAATACTTATTCATATTGGCCAGTGAGTAAATATTGTGGGTCACAAATCCCGTAGAGGTTTTTACCCTACCAGGTTTCCTTGCCAAAAATATCTGTGTTATGGTGTGCATTGATGGCTATACTGTTATTTCTCTTTATTCCATTATTACTTGTTTACCGGTATATTAATTTGGGTTATAAAGTTGCAAACAAGTTTAAATATGTTGTAAACTAGTTAGACACTGATTCACCCCCCCTTTTAGTGTCTTTGGGACTGTTCAAGTATCTAACACGTATATCTTGATGATATCACTATATACTCCAAACATGCAGTAGACTAATTTTCTCATCTTGAGCAAGTGTTCAAGAAGTGTAGGAAATATGGTGTGTCCTTCAACCCCAACAAATGTGTTTTTGCCGCTGATCAAGGCAAGATTCTATGACATATTATATCCAAGGATGGTTTGGCCATTGATCCAGAGAGAGTGGAGGCCATTGTGTCTCTCCCACTCCCAAGTCACATGAAAGGGTTACAAAGCTTCCTTGGAAGGATTAATTTTGTAAGAAGGTTCATCCCCAATTTGGATGCTATGGTAAAACCTCTCACAGATATGTTAAAGAAATAAATGATCTTTAAATGGACTAAGGTAATGCAAGATTTGATCAAATCAAACAAGCCATTACTCAGGCTCCTACCTTGGTCAATCCAAACTATGAGAAGGACTTCATCCTCTAAACTTTGGGAGAAGAAGTAAGTATATATATTGTTCTAATGCAGGTAAATCGAGATGGGTTGGAGCAAACCATTACTTTTTTTGATGAAGGCCTAAAAGATTATGAAATCAATTATAGTTATGCTCAGAAATAGGTCATCACAATTATTAAAGCATTGAAAAAATTCAGAAATATGCTCTCTAACAACTGGATCCAACTCTTAGTTCCTCATGCCAACATTAAATATTTCCTCCTAAATAAGGATATCGGTGAGAAGAGAGCTACATGGATTACAAAGTTCATGGACTATGACCTTAACATCAAGATTAATAATCTAGTAAGAGGTAGAGGACTGTGTGAGCAGTTTATTTCAATATTTGGGAAGGATCTTGCGGTCTCCCTCTTACTGCAAGAAGAACAACAACTTGATAGTCAAGGAGATACATAAACCGGTTGGTTTGAGGATATGACTTCCTTCTTAAGGGATGGTAGTTATCCTCCTCATTTTGACAGAATAAAGAGAAGACATCCTAGGTTGTAGTCCATCCCTATGCCTTGGTGAATGGTATTTCATTCAAAAAAGACCTAAATTTGTTCCTACTGAGGTGCATAAAAGGATATCAAACTAGTAGGTTATTAGAGGAGTTCCATAATGGGCCCTTAGGTGGCCATTTCTCAGCAAGAAATAAAAATATGAAGATCATGATGGCATGCTATTATTAGCCTTCTCTATTTAATGATGCCCACAAGTAGGTTAGACAATGCAAAGAGTGTGCTCTCTTTTCAAGAAAGAAAAGGTTATCTTCTCTTCCTCTTCATCTCATTTCAATTGATCAACCCTTTTCACAATGGGGGATTTGATTTTATTGGTCCTATTAATCCATCATCAAGTTCAAGCCATGGGTAGATTTTAGCCACCACAGACTACTTTACCAGGTGAATAGAGGCAATTGCGTTGAAAGATGCAACTAAGAACTCAATGGTTCAATTTTTTCAAGGGGATTGCAACTAGATCTGGAGCCCCTTCCAAAATCATATCAAATAATACAAAGACCTTTGTAGGATCTCATATTAGCTTATGTGCATTCCAACATGATGTATTCTTGAAGACATAATCAAACTACTACCCCTAGGTAAATGGCCTATTTGAGTCCTCCAACAAGAATCTAATCGAGATCATCCAAAGGACTCTTGATGATAATTAGAGGTCTTGGATCCTAAAGTTGGGAACAACCCTATGGGCTGATAGTGTCGTGCTCTATGAAGTGTACATGTACTTGCAACCACAATGCACTCAATAAATCATTAGAAGCATGGTTAGAAGATTTAAATCAAAGAAAGACAAAACCATAGCTAATCAACTTATTGCCTCCTAGTAAATGCGAGTATGAAAAATTCTCTCAGATCTGATTATGCATAATCCAGTGACTTGACTACACTTAGATGGAGGATTTGAATGCTGAAAATGCATGATCTTAGCAAGAATAGCATGATTAAGCTACATGAATGATTGATCTAGCATGATTAAGCTAAGATTTAAGCTAGAATTGAGCATGATAACATTGCTAAAACTGATAAACTATAAGATAGATGCCTATAGTAAAAATGCATAAGATGAATCAAAATGATATGAAATTGGGACCAATATTGCTCCAAAATGAGGTCTATTTATAGGATTTCCTAAGGCTAGGGGTGATGTGGCAAGAATCAACAGTCAAGATTGATCTAAAGATATCAATGGTTAAATTGGAGGAGAATGGCAAAGGGGGTTGGATTAAAGGGAACATCTGTCATCTCTATGGTGACAAGTGTCAATAGGCTTCTAGAAGGGTTGGATGAAAGGGAACACTAAGTGACAAGTGTCACAAAGGTTCTAGAAGATGTTGGATGAAAGGGGACATGGTAGTAGGTAGAATGGGTTAGGTTTAGGAGTGGTAGAAGTTAGGAGAGTTTTAATTTAAAAATTCAAATAATATGAAAAGGATAATTAATCTCAACAACTCATGAATTGATTTGTTTTAATTAATTAGGGGATTTAGAAGAAATGAATTTGGATGGAGGAATTAATTAATTAAAGGGGTGAAATGAACCTATTAAATAAATCCTTAGATTTATTAATAAGTAGATGAAAGGGGAAATTTAATCAAATTTCTTAATGAATTCAATTAAATTGGGGAGAGAGATTAATTAAATAATTCCTTATTAAATTAATTATCTTCAGACCATTTTTAGGTGTATACATTTTGCCCCTCTTTGAAGCAAGGTGTGATGACGTGTTGATTCAAAGAATAATCTCATTTTGATGATGGTATTGATTTGATAGGTTGCTCCAGCTCTTGATTGCTAAATGCCGGTATGATGATGCCCCCTCGGGAGATCAATTGAGATAATCAATCTTTGGACTTTTGCAAGATTGATATCCTGATAGATTTTCTTTGATTTTTGCAACTGTGGTTTGATGAAAATGCAAGTTCTTTGATTAGCTTGATTGCTTAGATTGATAATATTGAAAAATCTTGATCGATTAGATTCAGTCTGGTTTTGGGAAGGATTCATCCTGTATAAGACAATGACGATCAAAGCATCTGGTTTTAGGAAGGATTCATCCTGTATAAGACATGATCAGAACATGTGGTTTCAGGAAGGATACATCCTATATAAGACATGAATTAGAATCAGATAATTTGGTTTCAGGAAGGATTCATCTTGCATAAGATGTGATAGAATTGATTAGGTTTGATTGATTGATTTGATTTGATAAGGTTGATTAGATAAAGAATTGACAGTTTGTTGATATCAAGTTGCAGAACTTTTTGGATATGTTGATGTTGATTATGCTGAGAGAGATAGCATAAGATTTTCACTGGGTCGGTAATATCACGAGAGAGATAAGTCATCATTCTGATTGTGTATACACTTGTGATGATACTTTGATGATTCATGTGATAGATTTAACCTTGGATAAAAGGAGCTTTTAGGATCCCATGCAAGAATGAAATGCAAGCTAGAATGCAAATGACAATGCAATGGAATGCAAACTATGACCGGACCAGTCACTGGATTATTTTGCGTTTTGTCATCATTGAGCTTTTGAAATATGGGAAGTGAGTGCAAACATTGATGGTATAATTAAACCATGATGACCTGAGCACTTCTTTCCTAGATTTTGATATAGCAAGTTAACACAAGCATCTAGGTATAATTGAACTACGATGACCTGAGTGTTGTTTGCGTAAAACAGGCAGTATTAATCATTTCAATACACAAATCAGAAATGTCTTTAATGATACTTTGATGATCATATCCTAAGACAAATTTGCACATATTAATGATTAATTTTCAGATAGTAGACAAGAAAAATATCATGTTTCTTCCTTGTTCCTCTAGTCAATGACATCCTAGAGTCACTCAGAAATCATGATAGCGAAAAGCAATATAGAAAATTTGAACAATCATGTTACAATCATTATTCAAAAATATATTATACACTAAAAAGTGTGTGATGTGCTTAGATTGATTTTGTGATATCTTGATAGTTGATAGTTTGATCTTGTGTTCAATGTTGGATGTGTCTTAGTTTTCGCTTGATAAGAGTTGTCTAACTGTTTATTCTACTTGTTTGGTTAAGCTCAAAATGATCAAGAGTTTTGCCCTGAGCTAGGTGTAGGATTTTGCCCCAAGCTTAGAAATAAAGTTGTTATGATATATCCAGTGATCCAAACCATGGTAAGAAGCCACCTAGGATGTCTGCATATGTATAAAGGCTTCATGATGATCAACGCTGATGAAGGATGAATGAATGCAAGCAGAAAGATACATGAACTAATAGATGGAAGAGCTAGCCGATAGATAGCGCCTGTTTGCCAGGTTTTCACCATCTGTTTTTATTACACTTTTTCTAATATTTGATTTTTTTATTTCTTTTTCTTCTTTTTCACTTTTTTTTATTTTTTCTGATTTTTCACTTTTCTTTTTTTTTTTTTTTTTCATTTTTTCTGATTTTTCACTATTTTTTTTTTTAATTTTCAGACATAGAATTTCTTCAGGTGCATGCTATTGATAGGTTCTTTGAGATGATCATCATCCTGTGTTGATAGCTGATATGCTCTTGATCCAAATACTGTTGTGACCACAAATGGACCTAACCAGTTTGGTTCAAATTTTCCTTTCTTTTCTCAATCTGCCTAGTTGCATGAATTTTCTTTTAGCACTAGTTCTCCCACTTGAAAGATTCATGGTTTGACCTTATGATTATAGCTCCGACACATTCTTTTCTGATATACCTTTAGATGATCAAAGGCACTATGTCTGCATTCATGGATCAATTCTAACTCTTATAGTCTAGATACTCTTTGTTCTTCATCTGGGATGAGATCTTTTAGTGATAGATGTAGAGAATATATCTCTACTTCGATTGGAAATATGGCTTCTGATCCATATAGAAGAGAGAAAGGTGTGGCACCTGTTGGTGTGTGGATACTGGTGTGGTAGGCCCATAGAGCAGGGTTCAGTTGAATATGCCAATCTTTCCCAGCATCGTTCACTGTCTTTTTGAGGATTTTCATAATAGTTTTGTTAGATGCTTCTGCTTGCCCATTTCCTTGTGGATAATATGGTGTGGAGAATCTTTGTTGGATTTTGAACTTCTCACATAGCTCTTGTACATCTTGATTCTTGAATGGTCACCCATTATTAGTGATAATGGTCATTGGTATTCCATAGTGACAAATGATGTAATTCAAGATAAATGCAACAATTTGTTTTCCTGTGATGTTGATGAGAGGTACAACTTCAATCCATTTTGTGAAATATTTTGTAGCTACAAGAATGAATTTGTGTCCATTAGATGAGAAAGGATTTATCTTTCCTACCAGATCAAGTCCCCATTGACAAAAAGGCCAAGATGTTGCTAAAGCATGTAGTTCCTGTGCTAGTGCATGAATCAAGTTCCCATGGATTTGACATTGTTTGCATGTTCTTGCTATCTTAAAAGAATCTCGTTCCATAGTTGGCCAATAATAGCCCAAGCATATGATTTTTTTTGAAAGGGTAAGACCACTTGAATGAGTGCCACAAATACTATTATGGACTTCATGTAAGGCCTTCTCAGATTATTCTTGTTCAAGACATCTTAAGAGAGTACCATCCAAACCTCATTTGTATAGGGTATCCATGATGAGAGTATAATGAGATGATTGGCGAATAAAGTTTCTCTTTTGGTTTTTTGATAAGTCAAGAGGTAGGATATTGTCTTTCAAGTATGTGTAAGTTTGGCCATAGTGGGAGGAATCATGTCCAATAAGTTGATAGATGATTCAAGAATTAGGACAATTAAAGGCAGGATGAAACAACTCTTCAACAAGGAAGTCATAACGTTGTTGATTTTCCTGTGTCTACAATAGAGAAGCAAGCATAGCCATGGCATCTGCTGCTTTGTTGTCATTTCTTGGAATCTGTTCAAAAGTTATTTCTTCAAAGTACTTCTTGATATCATCCACTATCTTTTTGTAAGGCATGTGTTTGTCATCTTTGGTTTGATAGTCATCATTGATTTGATTAATGACAAGTTGAGAGTCTCCAAAGACTTGAAGTTGTTTAATGTTCCATTCTACAACCATTTTGGTGAATAGAATGCCTGCTTCTGATTTATGTTGTGTTCCTTTAGTGATGCTTGCTCTTGATCCATGTTGTGTTCCTTTATTGATGTTTTCTCTTGATCCATGTTGTGTTCCATTATTGATGTTTGCTCCTGGATTGATATTCGGGTGATGTATTGTAAGATATGGATCAAACCTCAGAATGTCTATATATGAACAAGTAAAATTGACTTGCCATCTTTTGAATGGTTCAAAATATTTCTACCTTGCTGGTTCTGATAGAGAAATTGTTAGATGTAGATCAGTTGTGCCAATGATAGTTGCCTTTGCTGGTGCTATTATGATAGATAACTTCTTTTGATAACATTTTGGTAAGGTGTCAAATCTCCCATCTTTTGGCGCCTCAAGGAGGTTTTCACCATTAGATGCGTCCTTTATTTTTACTTTTTTGCAGTCTAATGTTGCCAATAAATGGTTCTCAATATTAGACTTGATATTGTTTTCTTGATTTTCATTTTTGTGACTAGGAGATTTGAAATCCATTTGACTTGAAGATACGTTAGAGGAATCCCTGGTGAAATTTATTGCGGGTTTGATTTCATCAAGATATAAGGATATGGCATTGTCATTAGGTAAGGTATCAATGTTAGTATGTTCTTCATTTTCCCAGTCCATAGGTTCAGGATAGCTTAAGGATAAAGGATCTTCAGGATGAATAGTTTCAAAGATATTAGGGGTCATGATAGAGATGTCAAAGCTTTCAGTATGTATGTTGATGTCTAGAATGATACTCTCGTTAGAATGACCTCATATAAGAAAATACAGATCGTCCTCAGTTAAGTCCATGTCAGTCGCATGTGATTTTGATTCAAGTAGGTTAGTTCTTGACGTTTGTTCTGCATATGTGTGAACTACATCGACTACTATATCTGCTTCTTCATTTTCAATTTCAAGTTGCTCTTGTTTGTTTTTCCATGAAAGCAAATATTCTTCATTCCCTTGAACTTTCAGCTGCATTTGTTTTTCCATGTTTGACATAATTGATTCAAATGATTCTTCCTTGGATTGTGTGCTTGAAGATGCTGCCTCTTTGTTATGTGGAACAATGACCTCTTGAGCTGATTTTAGATTATTACAACACTGCAATGGATTTGAGTCTGCTGATATTGTGATTTCCTGTCCATTATATGGAAATGACAAGCACTGATGACATGTTGATGTAATAGCCTATATATCCTGTATCCATGGTCCTCCCAAGAGTATATTGTATGGTAGGTCCAAGTCTAGAACTTGGCATGCTATATCTTTTTGCAAGGGTCCCACTGTGATGGGTAATATCACCATTCCTTTAGATGAATGCTCTTCTTCACCATATGTTTTGATTTTTATCCTTTTCTGGGGATTATCTGCATCTTCTGAATATCCTAAAGCACGGACAAGACTCAAAGAGAAAATGTTCAAGCCAGCTCCCCCATCTATTAGGACACATTTAACAAGTGTTCTATGAATGAGGACTTCAATTTGGAAGAGAGAGTTATGGGGATTTTGCAATGAATCAATGCTGGGATATGAAGGAGATGAGCTTTGAATAGGATCCTCTGAAATAGGTTTGATGGCAATTTTGGATATCCCTTGGGGAACTTTAGCTTTGGATGCATTATTTTGCAAGGATGCTATGGAAGATTCTTGCAAGCTTTCAAGAGGTGTAGGAATAGATGCCTTTGGAGAGTCAATTTTCTTATGGATGGATGGATCATTGTTAGATATAGGTGCATGATTTTGATCTTCTTTAGCCAAATCCTTTAGGGATCTCTTTAAGAGGTGCATAAAAGAGCCACCTTTCTTTTGAGATGTGTTTGAATCCTTGTGAGGTTTTAACATAGTTGGATTTTGATTTTAAACTTGTTTGATTTCTCTGATATGCTGGTTTGTTATGTCTTCTTCTTGTGTTTTGCTTTGGTATGTCATGTTGATATGATTTTTCAGCTATTGCAAATGTTCCTGTTTCCATTTCAGAGGTTTGATTGTCTAAAAGTTGTTTTGAGTAAGTGATCAATAGTCAATTTCAAGGCAATAGAGTGATATGACACTAAAAGAGAATTCAAGTGTTTAAAGGTTTGCAAGTTTTTTGATCTTCGGTTTAGGAGTGCAATGGTGATGATTGATAAGAACCAAGTCTAGCAGGAAAGATATATCCTACGATGTGGGACAAGATTATCCTGACCAAACGTTTTAGTTTTGTGATAAAGGATGATTGATCCTGATGAGAAACTATGTTTGAGTGATTAGTTTATCAAAGAGGGTGCTAATGCACTTTGAGATGTTTAGATTTTGATGGATGATAACTTGATCAAGTGAACCAAGAAAACAATCTAAGCACAGGTTGACAGATAATAGGTGTTTATGCTTACTACAAATTGATCAGGCAGAAATGATAAATCTAAAATAGGCATGTAAGACACAATTCTGGACTGACAGATGCAGAGTTTCATACGACATAAGATTCATCTTAGGATGACACAAGATACAGAGCCATACGACAGAACAAAGTTTTTCATATAAACAACAACAATTCGTATGACTTGGGATTATAGACCATACGACAAAATAGATGACTCGTACGACACAAGATAGCAGATAATACGACAAATGATTTTATGTAAGTTAACTTGTTTGACAGAGATTATGACTCATGCTATAGAGAATTAAAGCTCGTACAACAGGTTACAGAGAGTGGTAAAAAGTGTTTGTTTTGTTGATTTTGATCTTTGAATTTTGATGATGTTTTGCTGATGTTTCCCAAGTTTTAGGTGTCTAATTTTCTCATTTAGTAATGAATACACAACAAACACATGATGTGATAAATGACTCCAATCAAGCTAAACCCTAAGGAAGTTGGCTGAGAATGAAAACCTTTGCTTGCTGACTTAGGTACACACCCAATAGCTAATCAGAATATGGCTGCTGAGTCTCACATAATGGATTCTCAATGCCATATTATCTGACTCCAAATGCTAATGGGGGCACGATATGGAAAGTGTCTTGGGAGAGTTACTATCTCTCTTACACAAATATTATCACCCTTTTGGAGGTGAATCGGGTAGCTTCTATTTTAACCAACATTAGTAAGGGATCCGTTCGGCACGTCAGGGTATAAACTCAATTAAGAGGTCTCCAAGCCTTGAAAACCAAGGTTTGATATACCCAAAGGTACGAAGGAGAGCTATTCTTGAGCACTATCGTTGCTTTGATTTTCATCAAAAACACATTTATTTTATAGTGGGTTGGATTACTTGGCGTTAGCCATTCCCACTTAGGTCATTCCCCTCTCACCAGCCTTAAGGACTAAGAGTTAATAACTCCTCGGGAGGGCAGGCCTACTAAAGAGATGCATTGATGAAAGTAAAAGATGAGTCTAGCTTTTTGATCACCTAAGAAAGGTGAGAGCATACTTGCCTATCATCACAAACACATAAGACATGATAGTTCATTTCTTTAAGCCAAAATTGAAGTGTGCCTAAAAATCTTAAAGAATACACAAAGGTTTTTGTTGAATCCTTAGGCAACCTACAAAATAGATCCATTAGTAGTCATGATTGTGTTTTGAATTTGTCTTTGACAAGCATATCTTTGACAAGCATCCTGCAAAAAAGAGGTAGGCTGCAAACATCTCATAGACATAACAAGATTAGCATTAGTGATCCGAACTATGAAATTTTCAGAAAAAAAACTATATGAAATTTTATCCAAACTTCAAATAGGCATAACTTTCTGCTCGGGACTCAAAATTATAAATCATTTAACTCATTAGAAAGGTCTCCAAGAGTTGTAGATGATATTAGGCTTTCAAGGGATAAAAATGAACAGAAGGCCTTCAAAAATGCAAATTAACAACATATAGACAAACTTGAAAATTCTAATTTGTAGTTTTTCAAAAAATCACAGAACCAGAGACTTGTACGACATGATTTATCAGTTAGTACGACACAAATTTAGATTTTGCATAAGAATAAAAGCAGACTCGTATGACATAAGATTTTTAAGCTAGAAATTCATATGAAATAGAATTAGCTCTAGTGCAACAATGAAAATTGACTCGTACGACACAGGAATGAGCTAGAACAAATAAAGAATTTTCAATGTAAAAGCTTGTACGAGTCAACATTATACCTAGTACGAGTCAGGATAAAGTGTCATCCTGGGCCAAAAGGTAGTTCGTAAGAGTTGGAAAATCAACTCGTATGACATTCTAATTCTGATCTGGTAGAGATGAAGTTTGTTGAAGCTTGAGAGGCCAAAAATGATGATTTTTGCCCCACAGTGGGTGCCAAGATGTCGTGCTCTGTGAAGTGTACCTGTACCTACAACCACAATGCACTCAATAAATCATTACAAGCATGGTTAGAAGATTTAAACCAAAGAAAGATAAAACCATAGCTAATCGACTTATTGCCTCCTAGTAAATGCGAGTATGAAAAATGCTCAGATATCTAATTATGCATAATCTAGTGACTTGACTACACTTAGATGGAGGATTTGAATGCTGAAAATACACGATCTTAGAAAGAATAGCATGATTAAGCTACATGAATGATTGATCTATCATGATTAAGCTAAAATTGAGCATGATAACATTGCTAAAACTGATAAACTATAAGCTAGATGCCTATAGTAACAATGCATAAGATGAATCAAAATGATATGAAATTGGGACATGAAATTAGGACCAATATTGCTCCAAAATGATGTCTATTTATAGGATTTCCTAAGGCTAGGGGTGATGTGGCAAGAATCAACGGTCAAGAGTGATCTGAAGATATCAATGGTTAAATTGGAGGAGAATGGCAAAGGGGGTTGGATTAAAGGGAACATCTACAATCTCTATGGTGACAAGTGTCAATAGGCTTCTAGAAGGGTTGGATGAAAGGGAACACCTAGTGACAAGTGTCACAAAGGTTCTAGAAGATGTTGGATGAAAGGGGACATGGTGGTAGGTAGAATGGGTTAGGTTTAGGAGTGGTAGAAGTTAGGAGAGTTTGAATTTAAAAATTCAAATAATATGAAAAGGATAATTAATCTCAACAACTCATGAATTGATTTGTTTTAATTAATTAGGGGATTTAGAAGAAATGAATTTGGATGGAGGAATTAATTAATTAAAGGGGTGAAATGAACCTATTAAATAAATCCTTAGATTTATTAATAAGTAGATGAAAGGGGAAATTTAATCAAATTGCTTAGTGAATTCAATTAAATTGGGGAGGGAGATTAATTAAATAATTCCTTATTCAATTAATTATCTTTAGACCATTTTTAGGTGTATACAGATAGAATTACTCCAAAAAGAGAATTAGGTAACTCACCCTTCATGTTGGTATATGGAAGGTAAGAAAGGCTTCCCTTATCTCTTGAGGTGCCTTCTCTCAATTTAGCACACTAGCTAGAGCTCCTAGAAAATGACACCTTGTCAATCAGGCATGTAGAGCTCGTAGAGATAGAAAAAGTTAGAGAAAGGGCTATGTAGACCCTAAGTGTCGATCAGGTACAAGTTATGAAATGTTTTGACAAGAAATCCACTTTTAGGACCTTCAAGGTTGGTGACCTTGTCCTAAAATGGGATACAAACAGAGCTAGACTAGGTAGGCACTCCAAATTTGATGCAATTTGGAGTGGCCCATATGTAATCACCAATTGTAAGGAGGAAAATTATTTCCATCTTTCCAAGCTTAATGGTGAAGATATCCCTATTGTATTCAATGGCATCCACCTTAAAGCATGTACTTGAGGTGATTTTGACGCTTGTTGGTGCAGGAGCACCTAAAGGTCCAAGGACACCTCAAAGGAAAATGTGGAAAGGTTGAGTCTATTTGTGTCTATTTTTATGTAAGAGGGTAATTCATGACCTAAAACAATTTAATAAGACCCTTGAAGGTTAATTTATGTAATGGTTGAGTCAAGTTGAGTCAAGTTGTCTAGTTCTGTCAAAATTATCAAAATTGTGTCAGTGTTGTCAAATGAGAAAATTTATGTAATAAACGTTAATAAGGCATGTTAAGTGTCAAAATGGGGTCCATATGATGTTTTAAGAGTGTTAAAATCATTAGATTGAGTTTCTTGATGATATAAGAATAAAATGTCAATAATTGTCAATTTCACACATTCAAATGGTGGATTCCAATAGCTAGTTGGTTCTTAGGTAGTTATGGGAGTTGTTTTCAATTTTTTGGGTCAAAATGTGTTTAAAAACCTCATTCTCATGTGTAGAGAGGTTTTTGATGTTGATTTGAAGGTGGATCTATGTGAAAACAAACTACTGCAATAAAAATTCAATGTTTTCCTTCCATTTTATGAGTAAAATCTGAACTTTTATACATTGAATTCTCACTTCCCTTTCAATTTGTGAATGAATTTATTGTTTGGATGATCTGAGTGCATCTCTACATCCATTTTAATAAGATTTTAAGGCTTATTAATCATTTTGTGGAAGGCTTAGTTGACTACCCTGCATTTTGTGTGTTATTAACAGTTTTGGACAATTTTTAGGGACATCATGTGGAAATAGACTCATTCCACTTTATGTAATTGTTGTTTCTTTTGGAATGAGTCTAAGATAATGTATTATATCATTTAATGTAGTTTTGGTTGTAGGGAAGAGTGAATTGGAGAGATGGTGACAACCAATTATGGAAAAGTTGCATGTTGAAGGTGAATGTGTGACTGTCTTAGAAAATACAGTCTTGGTTTGAGGGGCATGTCTCACAATTTCACTATTGGATTTTTCTTATTTTTTGGTATGTTGTGGGAAAAAATGTTTTAGAGGATCTCACTTAAGAGATTGGATAAATAATGTTGGATTAAAAATTTATAGACAACTGAGTATGGGTCTATGAAGAAAGACCGGTTAACTTCTCGTTTGACAGTCTAAAGGTCTAAAGGTTTTCATTGAATGAGGGTAGCATTTTATGTTTGATTGTGTCTACATGGGTAATTTTAATGTTTTTTGATCCTTTGGTTAGGTCTATAAGTGATTGGAAGTGAGGGATTCGGAAAGCCCTAGGTTTTGGGTCCTGAAAGAGAGGGTTTGGTGTTTGGGTGTGTAGATGAGCATGGTACCACTTGAAACCTTGAAAATCCATTGATTTACATCATAACCTAAGACTTTTTTGGGATTTGGAATAGAGGAGAGTAGTTTGTGATAGGGTTGTTGTGTAAAAGTGGCCTAATTAGGCCTAATCCTAGTAGGACAGGGTGTTGGTTCAGAAAGTTGGTGACTTGGGCCAAATCATTAGTATCTGATTTTGAAGTATGTTGTGTAACTCAGAAATAGGTATTTGAAACTATAATTTTTTTTAAGTGTTTTGGGGAAGTTTTGAGTTGTTGCCCAGATACACGATTTAGAGTGCTATTAGGAAATGACCTCTTAAGTGTAGTTTGGTGTATTGGAATTAAACTAATCAGTTTGGGCATGTGGAACCTTGTGTCAGGGTTTCATAAGTGTTTTAAACCCCTGAGTTATGTTGGGTTAAGTTATTGAAGTTGGAAACCCCATTTGAGTGGTTTGGTGAAGGTTTGTGAGTGCAAGGAGTGAAGGGTTGTGGAATCTAGTATTTGATGTTTTGAGTTTGATTATTTCAAAGGTTAGTTGAGTGTGATAAGAGGTTGGCACAAGGCTCTGCATCATAGTGGCATCTGAGTAGTGAGTAGATCCTTGAAGGGTCAAGAAGAGACTGAGAAAGTGAAAGAGATGCCTACCATCAGAAGAGAGATGAATCAGAGGCAAGCCATATTCAGAACTCGGTGCAAATGCAAAGGTAAGTTGTGTAATGTCATTATTGACAATGGTGTTTTGAATAATTTTTTTTTAATAGAGATGGTTGAAAAATTAAACTTGGAAAGGAGACCATACAATGCACCTTACAAAGTAAGTGGAATAAGTGATAAAAAATGGATTGATGTCAAAGAGAAGGTAGTGGTAGAATTTGATATAGGTTCATACCATGACGTTTTATTATGTGATATTATACCTTTTACAAGTTGTCATTTAATTTTTAGAAGACATTGGCATCATGATAGATTTGCAGTATATAGTGGCAGGGAGAATGTGTATAACTTTGTCAAGGATGGAAGAAATTTTTTGTTGCACCCATTGCAAGTTGAGGAGGCACCATTGAGGGTGTCAAGTATTATTTTATTTGAAAGGAAGGAGTATTTGGATTGTGGAATGAAGAAGGTAGAGAAGTAATAGGTCAATCAGACCTTAGTACCTCGAATGTCGAGTGAAGATGGTGATGAGACAATAAAGAGGATAAATGAGATCCCATTGAAGAAAGAATAAGCATGTAGGCAGTCCCTAGTGATAGGGAAAGAAGTTGAAAGAGGTAGAGGTATGATGAGAAGAAACCAAGTGAACGTTGGGCAGAGAGGTGATGAGTGTTAGATGATGGTGGGAACAATACTAGGTCCCATGAAGTAGCAAGAGGGTGAACGATTAGAAGGAGTTTTGATTGGATAGATTGTGTGTCCAATTGTGGGACAAGGAGATGGTAGAAGAAACCATGCTATGAGGAAGAAACAAGGAGAAGATCCCAAGAACATGATAAGGGAAATAGATAAGAAGCTTGAGAAGCCTTAGAGGAAGATGGAGCAGTAGATGAAGGGGATAATGCCATGTCCTAAAAAGAGTTTTCGATAAGTGAGTAGGTAGCCATGCGCTGGCAAAGAGGTTTTGAAGACTCCAAGAATGAAGGAGCAAGAAAGTGATAGAGATTGGATGAAGGGAACATGGATATATTCCCTTAGAAAGAAATTTGATGTGAGAAAGGTATATTTTATTTTTATGTAGCAGAGTGTGATGGTAATGATGCTGATGTGGATGTGGTTTCAGGAGTTGTTTAGGGTGATGACACCAAGAAGCAAGGATAGGCATAAGAATGAGTTGATGCATAGGGAAGAGGAGATGAATAATGTTGGTTGTATAGATCAACTGATGGATCCTAATTTGTTGATGTAGGTTGAAGGTACATCTGAGGTACCCAAGGAGATGGAGAAGGTGGCGTGTTCCCAAGAGAACAAGAGGGTTTATCATAGAGAGTATGGTAGCAGATTCAAGGAATTTTCACCCATGACATATAATGGGAGAGATGTAATATGTTATGTTTTTTATGCTTACATGTTTTATGGAGGTTATGGAGGTTTTAATGCCTCACAAGTAGGTCAAAGGTGGATGCAAATGCCAAGGAGTAGCCAAGGACAAGGTAGGAGCAAGTGTTGGGGAATGAATCTAATGGGACCCCAAATTTTTTTCAAAGTAACCAATGAACTAGGAGGCTCATGAAGAGCAGGTAGAAGATGGAATAATGTGGGTCTAATTAGAGGAGAGAAAAGAAGATAGAGGAGTAAAGTTTTTCTCTTGGGACAAGAAATTTTTTAAAGGGGGGGAGTATGGTGCAAGAGCACCTAAGGATCCAAGGAGACCTCAAAGGAAAATGTGGAAAGGTTGAGTCTATTTGAGTCTATTTGGATGTAAGAGGGTCATTCATGAACTAAAACAATGTAATAAGACCCTTGAAGATTAATTTATGTAATGGTTGAGTCGAGTCAAGTTGTCTAGTTGTGTCAAAATTGTGTCAATGTTGTCAAATGAGAATTTTTATTTAATAAATGTTAATAAGGTATGGTAAGTGTCAAAATGGGGTCCATATGATGTTTTAAGAGTGTTAAAATCATTAGATTGAGTTGCTTGATGATATAAGGACAAAATGTCAACAATTGTCAATTTCACACATTCAAATGGTGGATTCCAATGGCTAGTTGGTTCTTAGGTAGTTCTAGGAGTTATTTTTGGTTTTGGGGGTTAAAATGTGTTTAAAAACCTCATTCTCATGTTTAGAGAGGTTCCTGATGTTGATTTGAAGGTTGATGTATGTGAAAACAAACTGCTGCAATAAAAATTCAATGTTTTCCTTGCATTTTATGAGTAAAGTCTGAACTTTTACACATTGAATTCTCACTTCCCTTTCAATTTTTGAATAGATTTATTGTTTGGATGATCTGAGAATGTCTCCACATCCATTTCCAGAGGTTTTGAAGGTTTATTAATCATTTTGTGCAAGGCTTAGTTGACTGCCCTGTAATTTGAGTGTTATTGATAGTTTTGGACAGTTATGGGGGACATCATGTGGAAATAGACTTATTCCACTTTATTAAATTGTTGTTTCTTTAGGAATGAGTCTAAGAAAATGTATTATATCCTTTCATGTTGTTTTGGTTATAGGGAAGAGTGAATTTAAGAGATGGTGACCACTGTAATACCTTAAAAATGGTCATCTAAACCATAGGCCCCCTAATCTCAATTTCATCACCAAGGTCCTAACCAAGGGCAATTAAAATTAATCTTGAGCACACAATTAATTTCTCAAATCATCAAATGTCACATGGCAAATTAATCACTCTAAATTAATTAAAATAAATATTTAATTAATTGATCATTTCAAGTAAATCATTTTAAAACAATTATCCTATTTATTTTATTAAATATCCTAGCATATTTAATTAAATAAATCAGTTTGCCATTAAATCATCAAAAATTGAGGAAAGAAATCAAATGTAGATAATCTTGAAAAAGAATTAAAAATTGAAAAGTCTCAGAAAAACAATTAAAACAATTAAATCTCAAAATTGAATAAATAAAGAATAAATCAGTTTTTTATTTTATTTTATCTTTAT
Organism: Cryptomeria japonica; assembly: GCF_030272615.1. Classification (NCBI taxonomy): domain Eukaryota; kingdom Viridiplantae; phylum Streptophyta; class Pinopsida; order Cupressales; family Cupressaceae; genus Cryptomeria; species Cryptomeria japonica. The sequence goes on from NC_081410.1 coordinate 289,978,334, forward strand.
TTGAGTTCAATTTCCTTTAAAACTAAGAAAATAAGGAAATCACATCAATTTACCTAGATTGTGTTTCTTCTTGAAGAATCTCAACCGCTCATCATCATTTGATCTCGACCGTTGGTTTCTTTCTGAATTGTCTATAAATTCAAGCTCTCATCTCCTAATCAAGGATCTTGGAGAATATATTGTTATCATGTTGTTTTTGCTCTAGGTTCGTTAAGATTTTATATCGAGAATATTTTCATATTAGTTATTGCATATTTGTTAAATCATTTAGCTTAAGTATTCATTCATAGCTTAATCATGTTAGCCTAATATTCATTAATCTAGCATATCTTGCATTTATCTAGCTTAATCCTACATCCATTTAGCTCAAATTTGTACTCATATAGATTAAATCCTTCATTTGGGTGTTGTCTAGTCATTGGTATTGCATATAAAAATCTGAGAGCAAGACTAAACTCGCATCTACTAGAAGGTAATAGGTCGCTTTGTGATGGTTTATTATTCATTATTGATTGATTTACTAACCATGCATCTAATGACTTAATTAAAGTGTTGTGTATTCCAGATATAGATACGATCCACTTTTCACACATACATTTTTTGCAGCCACCATGGGGCCCAGAATTCACTCTTTTAGCCTCAAAAATGTTTTTCTATTTCTCAGGTTTCATCTGTGCAAGCCTCTGCAAAAGGTCGTACAAGTATTTACCCAACATTGTGCAAATTCTGTCAAGTTCTATCTTTTATCATTTGGTTCAACAAGAATACTCATATGAGTTTCTACTCTGGATATCTGATTCAGTGTTTTATCATCTGGGTCTGTGGGAATAATCGTACGGGAAGGTATATATTGTTGTATGAATTTCTATTTTTATCATTTCAAAAACAGTTTACTTTTAGGGTTTTTTTGTGAATTGAGTTTGGATTTTACTGATGCTAACCCTGGTCTATCTTCTGTCTGATTGAGATTTTCATAGCCTAATTGGTTTTCTATAGAACACTTATCAAAGAATTTATCAATCAAACATACGCTTGTTAAAGAATCAAAAGAAAAATGATTACTAATGCATTGTTCTTGCAAGTTGCCTAAAGAGAATCGACCAAACATCGTGTATTCTTTCAATTCATTTTTTAGGCACTTAAATTGCTATTTGGTTAATGAACAAATTTTTCCTTTTTGTTTGAAGAAAAATCTAAGAGGTAGGAGAGTATGCTCTTGTCTTTTACAAACAATCAGAAATCTAGACCCTTGAGGCTTTTTCTAAATTTAAGATTTGTGTACCTTTAGCAGGCCTGTCATAGTGGGAAAAAATAATCACCTTGTGAGAATGACCCAAGTGAGTACAGATGGACCTGAGCATTCCAACTCACTATAATAAATAGGCCTCTGGTGATTAAAGTCTCAGAGGACGGGATTATTTGAGTTTTCTCTTTGAGATCTCTCATATCGAGCATTTTGTAGGGCCTCGCAGTCTCAATCATGTTTACGTGACTACAACTTGTTTTCAGTATCTTGTCAGGCTATAGGCCTCAATATTTCTTGCGTGACTTCAAGGGGTAATTTCTAATGGAATTCGTGACTAAGAACTATAAGATAAAGGCTACCCAATTCACCTCCGAAAGGGGGATAATCTTTGTGCAAGAGAGATAGTAACTCTCCCAAAACACTTTCCATATCGTGCCCCCATTAGCATTTGGAGTCGGCTAATATGGTGTTGAGAATCCATTGTGTGAGACTCGACGGTCATATTCTGATTAGCTATTGGGTGTGTACCTAAGTATGCAAGAAAAGGTTTTCTTCTCTAAGCCAACTTCTATAGGGTTAGTGTGCTAAGCTTGAACTCATTATATATCTTGTGTGTTTACTGTGTTTTCATCCCTGAAACTAAAACTAAAATATTAAAACTAGAGAAAACAAATCAACAACATCAACAACTCAGTGATCAAAACTCTATCCATGTCCAAAAACTAGTCTCTGTCAATCATCAAAAACTTTGTCTGTCAGAATCTCATCTCTGTCTAGTCCTCTATCGTATGAGTTTGTTGAATTATCATCTAGCTACATACCTATTGTCGTATGAGTAATCATTGATCCTATCAGTTTGTCATCTGGCTTTGTTAAAACTATTGTACAAGTCTGGAAAATTGTCATCTAGACCTTATCATACTATCATACAAATAAATATCATACTCAATAGATTGTCATCTGGAGGTTATTAAACTGTCATGTGAGTTTAGGCAACAACTCATACGAGAAACTATCTCTATCATTCGAGAGATATTAAATTGTCGTCTGGGTCTAAAAACTATTGTATGAATCTCTGATTTTGTCAGTTTAGAATAGTCAAACTTACCTAAATTAGTCTACAACAAGCATAAAACTGGTCATCATAATCATGAGCATAAACAATCTTGATAGTGTACCCTTGTCATTTTGTTGCATGATTTTGTCGATCATCTTTCAGCTAGTTCCATCAACTACTTATCAAACTTAAGTTACTTTGATCACATCTTATACAGGATAGATCATTCCTGAAACCAAACTGAGTCTTAGTCACTTCTCTCAAATCAAAGTAGGTTACCTAGATCATGGCTTATATAGGATAGATCTTTCCTGAAACTAGATTGAATCTTAGTTACTTCTCTCAATCACTACATTAAATGAACAACTATCTTCAATTTGATCTTGAATTCTTCATCACATCTAGCTCTCGATCATATCAGTCATAAGTGTCTACTTAAACCAGAAGTTCTCACAAGAAAGCTGGCAAAGGTAAAGGACCATCCTTTTCATCAAAAGATAATCCTTTCTTTGTAGAAGACCCCATCTCTAATAAACTTCATTGTCAAAATTACTAATTTTTTATCAACCCTTATCTCCCACCATGTCTGGAGAAAGGCAAGAAAGACAAGCTACTAAACACGATACTTATGACAACCTCAACACCCATGCTAATGATAGTGATTCCTCATCAAGTGATTCTAAAGCCTCTGAACCTACAAAAGCTATTATAAATAGCTATCAAAAGGATAAAGATTTCCAAAAAATGATGAAGATCATCATGGCTAGAGAAAAGGGAGATTATTTTCTAGAACTATCAAAGCAAGGCACTAAAATTCCTACTGATTATAACATTGAAACCCATATCACTAAAGAGGAAGAGACACCGTTAGCACTGGTAAAAAAATAATTACAAGTGTTGCAGACTGAAATCATAGAAATGAAAAATAAGGATAAATCATCAAAGCAATATTCTTTGGACACGATATGCCTGTTTCTATTTCCTTCAAGAGTGGAGATTCCTAAGTTTGACAAATATGATGAAAATACAGATCCTCAAGACCATGTTAGATAATTTTGTGCTTTATGTATGAAATTCATGCACAAGCAAACATATCTTATGCGCCTTTTCCTGAGGAGTTTAGGAGGACAAGCTATGGAATGGTTTTAAAGCCTACCTATAGGAATTAAAACTTTTGAGGAATTAGTCGAATCATTTCTCCAACAATAATCCTATAATATTCTTCATCCAGTCACTATGATCAAGCTTTGCAACACCAAACAAAAAATAGGAGAGCCTTTTCTCACTTTTCTTCAACGTTGGAGAAAGATGTTCTCTAGATATTCACGGCCTATTCCAGACTCAAAGAAAATGGATATCTTTGTCAATAACCTAATCCCTTAATTGAAATAGGGTATCCAAATGCAAGTGTACCCTTCATTCAACAAAATGGTAAATAGTGCCCTCAGAATGGAAGATGTGCTTATAAAGAAAGGAGATATATCACTTTGGAAAGAAACACAGCAAGGTTCTAGTTCCAAAGAAAATAACAAATACTAGAAATATGGAAAAGATAACAACAAAATTTTTGTTAATGATGGAGTGGTAGACACAGTTAAAACAAAATAAAAACCCACAATATTTAATCTGGCTAGCGGCACCCAAGCACTCAAAGCAGCTAAAACTGTAGCTGAAAATCCTTCAAAAAAAATCAAAAGAGTGGTTTAAGGAGAAACCTTAGCTTTCAAAGCAAAAACATGATTTCACTCCTCTAGAAGAATCATATGAATCAACTTTTAAGACTTTATTGGAAAATGATTTGATATTTCCAGACAACTCTAGACCATATGATCCAGAAGTTAAACCCAAATGATGGAGGGAAAATGAATACTATGAATATCATCGAAACAAGGGTCATACAACAAACAAGTGCATGAAGCTCAAACATGAGATTCAAGACCTCATCGATGCTGGCAAAATTATTGTTGGAAATCACACAACTAATGTTGATCACAAAGATTTTATAGATCCCTTACCTTCTTATGAACAAGGTGATTCCTCAAAATCCAAGGGAGGTGCCAAAGTCAATTGTTAGTGTAGGTGTAGAAATCCCAAAATAAATGAGAGAAGAAATTGAAAGAATTAAAGAGTTGTTTGCACCACTCAACATTCCGATCACATACATAGGTAGAAAGCAAATAGATGATTCAGAAAATGACTCAAATGAGTATGAATGGGGTCTAGATCCTCTCTCAGATACATCTACTAAAGAAACTCCTAAATAATCTAGTGATATCATAGATGAAGCACAAGATATAATACGCTTGAATCTACAAAAGGAAATAGAGGAAATCAGACAAAAAGATGAGAAGACTATGAACAACAACTGAAAGAAGAAAGAGCACAAGAAAATTTTGCACCTACAATACCTACCTCTAGTGAGATAGAACAAATCAGATATGGAATTACAAAAGAAGAATTAGAGGCTACAAAAGTAGGGCCAGTCATTAGTCCAGAGGAAGTTGAATGGAAAATATTACAGAGACTAATAGAGCCATCAAAGTCCCATCAATAGGTATTGCAAATACAAGTGATCATTGAACGAAATCATGAAGGAACTTGCAACATCAAAGATGTAAATATTGACACTATAAATTTACTAAATCACTTGAAGAAGAGTCAGAAACTTCTTCTTATGACTCTGATCACTCTGACATAAGCTCTATTTATGACAATACCTATTCGACACCAAACTATGACAACTCCGTCATGAATGCCAAGACTCTGCCTGCTAACCATGTTACTGTCAAACCATGATATGTAGTTCAGTCTGAAGTAGAGGACATTGCTAGTGATAGGTCTATTGGGTTAGGTCCACTAAATATTAACGCACACTTTGATAATCATGTTGTAACTCTTCTTGGTTTCGAGACACTTACGCAAGGTAGTCTTCTAGAACTTGACTTATCGATCCAAAGTTATGATGATAATACCGTGAGCTCCCTTGAACCTGTTAAAACCTTATCCTTGGTACATCCTAAACTAATTGACTATACTCTTCAAGGCCAACCTTTGGATATACCTACTTTCCCCAATGACTATACATTGGCCTTCTATCTTAATGCAATTGAACTAATGGACTCTTCCACTAGTGAAAAAAGTGAGAACATGACAACAACAAGTGTCAAGTATCTTAGTCACAAAAAAAAAAGAGTTCTGATGGCAAAAACCACACTGTGGTGGTGTCAAAATAAAAAATAGTAATAATAAAGGACGTACCTAATGGTGAAAACCTCTCTAAGGCGCATGAAGGTGAGATACTTGACATTTTTCCTAATCACTTTCAAGAGCAATCATCAGTTCTAATTGAACCTACACAACTAGTATATATTGGAACAAAATAAGCTCATCACACCATACATGTAGCTCAATCCTTGTCAGCCAAAGAACTAAAAGAATTTGTTGATTTCTTTAGGGAAAAGAAGATAAATTTTGCATGGACATATGCTGATATGTCGGGTCTAGATCCTGACCTCATAATGCATCATCTTTCTATCACTCCTGGAGTTAAACCCGTTAAACAAAAACCTCAAAAAATGCATCCTCATGTTGCATTACTTGTTAAAGATGAGCTAGAAAAATTACTAAAAGATGAATTTATTAGAGCAATTGACTATGTCGAATGGATATATAACATTGTACCTATTTCCAAACCTGACAAATCAATCCATGTTTGCACTAATTTTAGAGATTTAAACAAAGCCTATCTGAAAGATGATTTTCCACTACCCAACATACACATGATCATGGACATGACTGTTGTCTATGAAATGTACTCCTTAATGGATGGATTTTCAGGATACAATCATATCAAAATTTTACCTGAGGATCAAGAGAAGACATCATTCACCTATGCATGGGGAACCTTCTACTGGAATGTAATGCCCTTTGGTTTAAAGAACACAGGTGCTACTTATCAGAGAACTGTAAAAACAATTTTTCATGACATGGTGCACAAAAACATGGAGGATTATGTTGATGACACTCTAGTTAAGTTCATGAAAAGATTAACCCATCTATCAGAACTAGGTCCAATATTAGATAGAATGGAAAAATTTTGACTTAGATTAAATCCTAATAAATGTGCATTTGGAGTTACATCTGGTAAGCTCCAAGGATATATTGTTTCAAGAAAAGGAATTGAAGTGGATCCAGAAAAGGTTAAGGCTATCATTGAAATGCCACCTCCAAATAATATTAGTCAAATGAGAAGTTTACAAGGATGCCTCCAATCAATAAGATGCTTTATTTCTCAACTAGCAGATAAAGCTCATCCATTCACAAAGGCATTACAAAAAGGAGTCAAATACAATTGAGATGAATATTGTGAACAACATCTAAAAAAAATCAAGGACTATCTTTCAAATCCACCTATATTAATGTCACCAATTCAAGGTAAACCAATACATCACTGGGGGCACTTCTGGCACAACAAGATGAGAATACAAAGGAATAAGCTATATATTATATCAGCGGGACCTTGGTGTCCTATGAGATGAACTATAATATCATAGAAAAATCTTGTTTGGCATTAGTCTTTGCTTCATAGAAATTAAGACACTACATGTTAGCACATTCTATTAAGCTGGTGGCTAAGATTGATCCGCTCAAATACCTTCTCAACAAATAAACACTTACATGAAGATTGGCTAAATGGGTCATGGTTCTTACAGAATTTGATATTGAATATATAAAACACAAATCTATCAAAGGACAAGTTATTGCAGATCAACTTGCTGATGCTCCACTTAAAGACAATCAACCTTTACACATAGAATTTCAGGATGAATCCATCATGCACCTTACTCAACGATCATGGAAAATTTTCTTTGATGGGTTTTTCACTCAACATGGTTCTGGTATTGGAATACTTTTTAACACTCCTTAAAGATATTCAATCCCAAAGGCTTACAAGATTCTATTTCCTTGCACAAACAATATTACAGAATATGAAGCTTTGGTAAAAGAGATCAAGCTAGCTATTGAATGGAAGGTTGTTGAATTATGCATCTATGGAGATTCTCAACTAATCATCAACCAAATTAATTATATACATTAGACTCGAGATGAGAAACTAATACCTTATAAGAGAATGGTTGATGACCTTAAGAAATACTTTACCTTTGTATTATTCCAGCAGATTCCCAGATCAACAAACAAAGCAGCAGATGTTATGGGTGCCTTGGCATCTATACCCCAGCTACAAGAATCTAACTTCCGCTTTGAATTCCTGGTGGAAGAGTTACATTATCTTTCCTATGATTCTCTTGAGTCCCAGATGGTCTATTCTATTATTGGACATGATTCATCTCGCTATAGACATATTTTCTCTTACTTGTATGACCAGATTATTCCTGCTAATCTTACCCGTAATGAGAAAAGCAACCTAATCTGAAATGCTTCATGGTATGTCATCATCACTAACGATCTATTTAGGTGAGGTTTGGATAGTAGTTTTCTTAGGTGTCTAGAAACTGAAGAGTCCCAATATGCATTATCTAAAATCCATGAAGGTATTTGCGGATCTCATTCAAACGGTCTAACTTTAGCTTGAAAACTACGAAGGGTTGGCTACTACTGGCTAGATATGGAAAAATATGCTATTAAATTTGCTAAAACTTGAGAGAAGTGTCAACTACATGGGAATCTCATACATGCTCCAGCAAGGGATCTAATACCTTTCATCACACATTATCCTTTTCAACAATGGGTGTTTGACCTCATTGGCCAAATATATCCTGCATCATCTAACAAAATCAAGTTTATTATAACTGCCATTGAGTACTACACTAAGTAGGTAGAAGCGGTTCCGCTAATAAATCAACTGGTAAACAAGTAGCTCTATTCATCCTTAACTATATCATCTGTATGTATGGGATACCTTCTTCCACTATGATTGACAATGGAGGGTAGTTCAAAAACAAAGATCTAGATGAGCTCTATAAAAAATTCAAAATCAAACAACATTGGTCATCCATATACTACCCTCAAGGTAATGGACAAGCTGAAGCATCTAACAAAAATTTGTTGACTATCTTACACAGAACAGTAAATAAATCTAGAAAGGATTGGCATCTACAACTCAATCCTACACTATGGGCTTATAGAACAAGTATCAAAATACCTAGTGTGGCTACACCTTTTTATTTGGTGTATGGATCCAAATCAATCTTACCTATTGAGGTGGAAATACCATCTTTGAGAGTTTCTTTCCAAGGTCTTGTAACTGATGAAGACTACAGAATATCTAGAATGCAAGAACTCGAGTTGCTGGATGAAAGTTAGTAAGTGGCATTTGATCATCTGAGATCATATCAAAAGATAATTCTATAGGTTATAACAAGAAATTTAGACAAAGAGAATTTCAGGTTGGTGACCTTGTTTTGAGAGAAAATCCTAAAAATCAATAGTTTTGAGACAACAAAGGGAAGTTTGAACTCAACTGGTTGGGTCCCTACATTGTTACTATAGTCTTTGGCTATGGTGCCTATCAACTCTCAACATCGAAAGGAGAATAGCTCCATGAACTGATCAACACCGTCTACTCCAACAATCTCTACAACTAAAATGTCCTAAAAAAAAAGAAAAAAAAAAGAGATTCTTGGCCAACTAGGTGAAAACCTGGTAAATAGGTGCCTCTTGTACTCAAGCACTCCATCTATCAATGAAAGGTTGGAATTTACCATTTTCATTCCCACTTTCCTACATCTTTTCTTTTGCTTGTACATAATGTCTAGTCACTCTTGTGACATCCTAGTTCTTTTAGAACCCTCATGGCTTGAAATCGATCAATGTCCTAGTCTTAGGGTAATCGATTGATCAATTTACATGTCCTAAGTAGTATCAACCAAGTTATCTTCTTGTTAGTAGTACCAAGTCATCCAATCTAAGTCAATCACATGTCTCCTCTCCACTACTACAAATTTTTATCACTGAATAAACACACAAAACAAGACTACTAAAAACAATCACTAAACTATTTGAGATATGCATGAAATTTTCTCTGTGTGTTGTCTTTTACATTGCTTTTCCATTATTATTCCCTCTAAGTAACTTGAGAAAGTCTATCTTGACTAAGAGGAGATAGGATTGGGGGCATAATACTTTTCTTTGTTTTCTACTTGTAGGAATGAATTTGATGATTTGGAAACATCGAATCAATTGGGTGTTTGTGATAAGTGCCTTCACATCAAGATGAAATCACCACACATACCTCAACTCTACTTATTTGTATCCTACTAGGAGGTTGGAGTCATTTCTTTGTCTGTTTGAGGGAATTTCTTTAATGTGCAATCCAGATGCATGCGTAATCTATCCAAGGATATAAATGAAAAAAGGATCATTGCAAACAAGATAGTTAATTTTGCACATGAAAAGAAAGGAACTTTGTTTTTCCTGTTGTAAATTTTTAAAACACTCAGTGATGAAAATTAAGCATTCCAAATCCAATGACTAGGTTTAGGTTGCATTCATTTTAAATTGTATGCATTTCGAGTGATTTCAGCATGATAACAATGATCTCTTTATCTTCTGAATGAGAGTTTGAAGCATCGTCATTTCTCAGCTAAGTGGTCTCTTTTTCATAATCGTTTCTCTGAGTGTATTGAGATGTTATCTACATACGCGAGCATCCTGTATAGATCCATACATTTCATTCTATACTTATTTGCATTCATATTATTGCATGAAAAAAATAAACATTTGCATTACTAGTTACTCATTTTCATCATTTATTTTCATATGAAAAAGAAACAAAATACAAAAGTCCATATTCATCGGCATTACATACATCCATACTGAAAAGACATGCATACATATAGAACAAAGTATATAGAAAGACATCTCATAATCAATAAACACAAGTATGATGAAATCAAATCAAGATCTTGTATATATCATCATAATCTCAATGTCTCAGAGTACAAATGATATCAACTATCAAATACACTATCTTGACAGAGCAAAAATTGTATAGGCTACATAAATGGGGTATATAAAAAAATCTAGGAGATATAACAAAGCTAGCTCTCTGCCTCTCCCTCATCACTAGGTGAAGGAGGTGGTGTCTGTTGACCGACATCCTATTTGGGTGCCCTAGCTCCATCAAATCGAGCCATATACTAAGAATATAGAACAACTTGCTGTGCTATTGGGACTGCTACACTATAAGCTGTGACATAATAGATTGCTCGACTCGTCTAATGTAACACATATCACTGAAGAGCATCATGCTCTACTTTGACCTCTGCAAGCTATCGGTCTCATTCTACAAGCTACATTTGCACTACTGTCAACTGTGATCGTAAACCTATCAATCTCGATCTCAATGATCATACTATGTTCGGTACTCCTTACTCTCTCCCAACATCTCCCTCTTCACCTCCCTGCTCATCTATCCACTTCCTATCCTTCCTAGGAGCCACTCTCTCCTCCTCACCTCCAATCTCTTCTTCCCTAGCACCACCAGCCTCCACCCCAATAGCTCCTAAAGATCCACCCTCCCCTCTCTGTTTCTATCTAGCTCCAGCTGGTACCCTGCTACTACTAGCACCAGGATCACCTCCTCCCTGCCTAGATACATCTGCTCTTTGTCCCTAAACCTGCCCTCTTACCTATACCTAACCTGGTAATTGTGCCTGTGTTGGTGCCTCATCCTCAACCTCCTCTTTAAGAGTTGTATGCTCTCTGGGATCTGTAAATCGAGGAAAAGGATATCTCTAAAACCAATCTTTGTACTCAAGCAATGCTACCACATCTACAACATCCTCTAAGTAATCCCATCTCTATGGTTTTAAACCCATGGAATCCTACATGCTCAATGCATATGATCCTTGGTGCCCATCCTCAATCTCTTCTCCTCTCCATATCGGGCATAGGTTGTGAGCTCCTACGATATACCCTGTGGTCTCCCATAATGCCTCATCACCCTAGATACTTCAAACTGCTCAATGATAGACACCAAACTACCAATGAGAGGTTGAGTCATGAACATGTCCTTCCTTTGATCTCTCTAATCATCCCACAACTCTAGACCCCTATATGGTCTCCATGCTACAACAATTAGGTAATCCAACTACCTCCTCCAATAGTCAATCTTGCCCAAATGGGGCTGAGTAACATAACCTGAATAACGACAAACAATAGGCTAGTGCGCCTCTCTAGAATCATCTACTATAGGTCTACGTACTGGGATGTTCTCCCATGCCCATATCTGTAGCACTAAAACACCTACTGCCATGCTCTCCCCCTCTGGATACATAATCTCGTGTAGCTTATGATACATATGGGCAAGAAAACATGATCCCCACCCTAATCTCATAGGATGAATCAACAACCTCTCAAGCATTCTAGCCCAACCACAAAGAAAACCCTATTGTCCTCTATCAGGCATAACAAAACAACTGATCATGCCTACTAAAATGCATCCCAGAGGGTACTACTCACCATATTTACACATCAAATCATCCCAAGTAATGGCATGCTCAAGAATAGTCTCATCAAGGAATATCCATCTCAATGCTAAAACACCTAGTTGCTAAGTAGAATCGTAATCAACCTTGTCTCTATTGGCATTTGCATGAAGATTGCATTAATGATATGTTATGTTGTCATTGATGTCAATTAACCAGTAATGATATTATTGATATTGTTGTAATATTGTTACTATAACCGGTAGGAAGAATTTTGTGGAGTGAACTGGTAACCATTGTAAACCTTATCTATTGATGTAACCAGTAAACCCTACCTGTTATTTTTTATAAACCCTAATCGATTAAGTTTGGTGAATTGGTTATATTGGTTTATGATTTGATGATGAGCAATAATGATTATGACAAGTATGATTATTGTATGAAGACAATTCAAAGAGATTTTGGTGAATTGTTGTAACGGTTTTTGTCTAGGGAATGAGCAAATGTATTACATCTAATGCAAAGTGCGTGATGAGTTACTAAGTTTGATGAAGTGGTGATCAAGGAGTGATTAAGGTTTTCTTGATTGATGTGTAGAGATTTATATGTAATCCAATGGTCATACTTGAACTGATTTGTTTGTAATCTCTATGAGAATTAGGTTTTTATTGTGTTACCAACCTGACTGATTTGTTTATAAGGTTGATGAAGTTGTTTAGTTTAATGAGTTGGCAAAGAGTGAGCACAGATCAGTTGAGTGTGTGGTTGCCGAACCAGATGATGTCTCTACAGTTTGAGTAAAGGCAGATAGGAACATTAAATGGATCTAATCAAGAAAATGTAGTGTTATTCAGACAGAACACCAAACTCCTGTTGTTTTCAAACAATCATAGCAAAATTGAAATCCCCTAATCGGGTAAGCTCTAATAAGCTTGGTGTTATTCAAATCCTCTAACAAGGTGATCCATTAGCTTGGATTTTCAAATCCTCTACTGAGGTTACTCCTTACAGGGTATTGCTTCTAACAAGGCATTTCTAGTCAATCCCTTAACCGGGTGATTCATAACATGATCATTTCTTAACAGGACTTTTTGTAAAGCTTTAACAAGCTAGGCTCCTAACAGGGTGAACTCTAGAAGAGTTTAGATAGTTATCTTGTGAGTCTCATCTCATCGTGGTTTTTTACCTATTTTGGTTTCCACATCAAAAATATTTGTGTCAAGTGGAGAATATTTTTGTGGTTATGTTTTCATGGTTGATTTACTTAACTACTTAACTATTTTGATAAGTCATGATAACTAAAAGCATTGAGAAATGAAGAAGTTATTTACTGTTAATTTGTTGTAACAGTCAACCAGTTTATCCTATGAGTTTTTATCTTGACAAAGGTATTACATTGTTAGTTCTGAGTTTACTTTGAGAGATTGATATTTGAGATTGGTGAAGTTTGTATCATTTTTTCTATCTACTGATTCACCCTCCCTCTTAGTAGTTGACCAGATACTTGTTCTTTCATCATACCATCAATTGGTATCAGAGTATTATAGGTCCTCTAAGGTCTTAGCCTAACAACTTGAGGTAAAGATCTTGTAGATCATGATGAATAAGTAAGGTCCGAAGTTTAATAGAGAGAACTACTTGATATGGAGTGACAATGAAAATTTATATCAAGAGTTTGGGAAGCCAGTATTGGGAACATGTCGATATTAAGTATGTTGCACCTACAGGGATGTTGACTGATGATCAGAAGAAAGAGGAACAAGAAAATCATCAAGCATTGGAGGCTATTATCATTTCTTTGTCTGATGTAGAGTATGTAGATGTTCATGGTCTTGAAACTACATATGAGGTATGGAAAAAACTTGAAGAAATTTATAGCGGTGATGAACATGTTAAGATTGCTAAAGAAGAGAGTCAGAGAGGAAAGTTTGATGACATGTAGATGGCTAAAGGTGAGAATATCCATCATTATGGTCAAAGGATAAAAGAGATAGTTGGTGAAATTAAGAGTGCAGGAGGTAAAGTAGAAGATTCCATAGTGATTAGTAAGGTACTAAGAACCTTTCTACCAATCTATGCTATCCGAGTTGCAGCTATTCAGGAGCTAAAGTCCATTGAAAAAACTAAGCTAACTCTTGACTCCATCATTGGAAATCTTGTTGCTTTTGAATTAAATGGTTATGATGGTAGTGTACATAAATCTGAGTCTGCATTTAGATCTTCTATTTCTAACCCATCTATGAGGAAAAGTAGAGATGCCAGTCATAGTTATGAATCCAGATCTAGTAGAGAAGCTGACGATGAAGATAGTTTAGTTGAGCTTGAAGTATTGTTGGCTAAGCAGTTGCCTAGAGGTACATGTAAATATAGAGGCAAATTACCTTTGAAATGTTTTCCATGCAACAAGATTGGACACATTGCTGCTAACTATCCTAATGGTGATAATGAGCACAAACGAGAGAAATTCAAGAAGTACAAGGGTAAAGGAAAAAGAGATTGTCTTATTGTTGTTGATGGTGGTATCACTGATGAGGAATCTGATGGTGATGCTAATGAAGAAATTGTGTGTGTAGCTATTAAAGAAGAGATGTTAGACTAGAAGGCTTTAATATCCAAGATAGATAACTCTGACGATTGGATCATTGATATTGGTTGTTCACATCACATGACCGGTGATCAGAGAAAATTTATTTCTCTAAAGGAATTTGATGGCGGAGTTGTAAGATTTGGTAATGACTCACCCTGCATGGTTAAAGGTAAGGGAACTATTTCTTTTAATGGAAAGAGTAGCGCAGATGATGTCTACTGGGTTGAAGGTCTAAAGCACAATCTTTTGAGTGTGGCACAACTCAATGACAAAGGATACCCATTGGAATTTAAAAATGGTATGTGCAAGATATATGACAATAAAGGTGAACTTATTGCAACCAGGAAGTAAACTAAAGGTAACTTGTTTCATCTCAATCCTAAAGTTAGCAACTATTTAATTGCAAAGATAGATGATAGTTGGCTTTGGCATAGGATATTTTGTTATATAAACTTTGATAACATTGTTAAAGTGAGTAAGTCCAAGACAGTCAGAGGTCTGCCTTAGTTAGACAAACCGGTTAATGCTCTATGCAAAGAATGTTAGTTGGGAAAGATGACATCCTCAACTTTCAAGAGTAAATCCTTTTCAGTGAAACATTTGTTAGATTTGCTTCATACAGATCTTTGTGGACCAATAAAAACAAAAAGTATTCAAGGTGACAGATATTTTATGATCTTCACTGATGATTTCTCAAGGATGATGTGGGTCACATTCTTGAAAGATAATACTGAAGATTTTGGTAAGTTCAAGGCATTCAAGGCCTTAGCTGAGAAGGAGAGTGGTAAGAAGATAAAGTGTCCGAGGACAAATCAGGGCGATGAGTTTACTTCTGAGGAATTCACTAGGTATTTTGAAGAAAATGGTATCAAATGGTAGCTTTCTGCACCAAGGACACCTCAACAGAATGGTATCACAAAGAGAAACAAATGGTTAGTTGTTTTGATTAAGTAAAAGAAGGTATTTGAAAGGTACCCAAACCTTGTACAAGCTAGGAGAACATAACTACTAGATAAAGTGCTTGATCACGTCAAAAAGACAAAATGATCCTACTGATAGGAATCAGCTAACATATCATAACATAAAAACTCGTAGCAGATAGAAAAAGGAAAGCATAGAGACAACAAAAATACAAAACCTAGGACACCAACAAAGACCTAAATACTATTCATAATTTCTTTAGCATGAACAACCATTTGTTTCATGTTGCTTGCTGAAGTCTTCAGTTCCTCCAGCTCATGACCTTTGATGTTGCCCTTGATCTTTGTGTTAGCTCTGGTCCTCCTTTCGTGACCCTTCTTGTCTAGTTTCTCTTTATCACCATCCTTCTCAGCATTGCTTTCAAACCTATTTATGAGGATGTTCATGTTATCCATAGATGATTTGAGGATTTGGAAATTTTGGTCTGCGATCTTCTTAACGTTGAGTTCCAACCTATCAATGCTGTTGCCAAAGTCAATTCATTTTATTTTCCATTTCCTTTCTATCTCCCATCTCATTGACCTTTTTTTCTATTGCTGTGATTTTTCCAACCATACATTCAATATCTTCCGCATTATGCAGAACGGCAACCAATTCTTTAACATGTTCAGCAAGGGGCTTGTCACCAATCGTAACTCTTGCAATAGCCTGTGTATCAGTTTTCAAACTGTTGATATCCTTCACCATGGTAGTAATGGTCTCATAGAAAGCTTTAACAGTATCATTGTCATTTTTATCCCCTTTATCCTCCTTTTGCAGACCTGTAGTATTTACAACCTCGATATTGCCCATCACTGAGTTACCCTCCCCTTCTTTATCCTAACCCTCAACCTTCTTGTTTTCCTCAGCCTCCTCCTCAGAGTCAACTAGAATGTGGTTGATATCTGGGTTGTTGCCATTTTTAGTGATCTTCTTCTGAGTCTGCTTTCCAATAGCTTTCCCTTTCTTTTTTTTAACAATTTTTTTCTCAAAAGATTCAGTTTCAAAATCCAAGATTTCTAAATCCACAATAATTCTTCTCTTCTTGGCCCTATTCCTCCCTTTTTTGCTAGTATCTTTCAATTCTCCCTCACTCTCTGATTCAAAGTTAAATCCACTAGCTTCACTCTCCATTGTTTCATCTCTTGCTTTTTTACCCTTAATAGAATTTTCAATACACTTCCCCTTAAGCATTTTATAAACCATGACCATAAGCCCCTAATGGAGGGCATGGTCACCTTT
The DNA here is from genome assembly GCF_030272615.1 of Cryptomeria japonica. Classification (NCBI taxonomy): domain Eukaryota; kingdom Viridiplantae; phylum Streptophyta; class Pinopsida; order Cupressales; family Cupressaceae; genus Cryptomeria; species Cryptomeria japonica. The sequence goes on from NC_081410.1 coordinate 289,994,875, forward strand.
GGGGTCCTTCTAAACCTCCTTTATAGTATGATCCATTGAGCATGATAGATAATAGGGTAGGCTCACCTTTTCCCCATGATGGAAATGGTTGAGCAGAACAAAGTGATGCTTGTAGGCTCTGGTAAACCTACCATCTAAGGTAATGTAAGCTATAGAGGCAAATAAAACAAACCTCCATGGCCTGCCAATTCTCTTCGGAGCATGATAGGAGTTATCAATTTTGATCATCTTTCTCCTCTCTTCATCTGTAATAGGAAACTTATCTGTTGATTTATCTAAAATGCCACGGTCCCTATAAAATTTCATTTCCTCAGTAGTCATCCCAGTACCTTCGGCAATGACCTCTTCATCAACATTCATCATCTGGGAACCGATAAGGATTTTACCATTTTTCCAGTTCTTGATAAAATAACTAAAGATTGTGGGGTCTTTCCCACTTAACCACTCCATGAAAACATTCATCCCTCCTTGTTGAAGGATATCCTAGACTTCTATATTCTTTTTCCAGTCAGAATAGGAAGTGGGTTCAAATCTTTTCTTGTTACCTCCCATATTTCTAGCACCTCCCTTGCAATTCCTTCTCTTAGTTTGATAACCTCTCCTCTGGTTTCTGTGGGTACTTTGTAAGAACGCTTAGAATCCATGCCAGATGATAATGATAAGACACCTATATAAATGCTCATTAACTTTGATAAAACCCTGCATCAAAAAAGACGGTCAGATGTTGAAGCTACTAGGATGATGTTGATACAAGGAGGTGTAGCGAAAACATTTTGGAGAGAATCTATTAGCACAATTGCCTATACTATGAACCATATTATCCTAAAGAGAGGTAAGGACAAGAATCCTTATGAATATCGGTATAGTAGATCACCTAATGTTAGTTATTTCAAAATATTTGGAAGCAAATGTTTTATTAAGAGAGGTGATTATATTAGCAAATTTGAGGCTAAAAGTGATGATGGTATATTTCTTGGCTATTCTACCAGGAGTAAGGCCTACAAGTGTTTTAACAACTAGACACAGAGAATTGTTGAGAGTGCTGATGTTTGAGTGGATGAAAATCCTAAAGTCTCAGAGGAAACCAATTTAGAGAAAAAGGATGAAGATCCTTGCATTTTGTTTTTGGAACCAAAAACTGTGAAATCTAAAACCGGCAAAGCAAATATTGATGTACCAGTTCAACTGGAATAGATAAATTTAGAAGAAGATGATGATAATAAAGAAGTTGAACCTGAATATAATGATCATGTTATTCCAATATATGTGAGACTAAATCACAATTCTGAACATATTATTTGGGATAAGGATGTTGGATTACTAACCAGAAGAAGAATCAGAGAGAATTCTTGCATGATCTCCACTATTGAACCAAGAACTGCTAAGGAAGTGTTTGGTGATGATCATTGGGTTAAAGCTATGGAGGGGGAATTAGATCAAATTGAGAAAAACAACACATGGACCCTAGTACCCCGACTAGTAAATAAAAATGTGATAGGTACTAAATGGGTATTCAGGAACAAGTTGAATGAAGATGGTGTTGCAATTTGCAACAAAGCTAGGTTGGTTTGCAAATGTTATGCATAAGAAGAAGGAGAATACTATGGTGAGACTTTTGCACCAATGGCAAGACTAGAAGGTTTCAGAACTTTACTTGCATTTGTAGTACACAAGAAATTCAAGGTATATCAGATGGATGTTAAATCAGCATTTTTAATGGGATACTAGAAGAAGAAGTATACATTGAGTAGCTAGGTGATTATGCTCTGACTAATAAGAAAGACATGGTATGTAGATTGCATAAAGCTTTATATGGATTAAAGAAGGCACCAAGAGCATGTATGAAAGGTTTCATACACATCTGATGAAGATAGGCTTTCTGAGAACCAGTGATGATAGTAACATATATCTCAAATCTGAAGGAGATAAAATACTAGTCAGTGAAGTATTTGTTGATGATATCATATTTGGAGGTAATGATGACATGAGAAACAGTTTTGCAGATGAAATGAAAAATGAGTTTGAAATGTCTTTAGTGGGAGAAATAAAAATTTTCATAGGCTTGCAAATATAGCAAATGAAGAATGGTATTTTCATCACACAGTCTAAGAATGTGAAAGAGGTCTTGAAGACATTTGGCATGAGTGACTGTAAACCAGTTGGGACACCTATGGTTACAAGTTGTAAGTTGTCTAAGGAAGATGAGTCCAAATCTGTTGATGAGAAGGAATACAGGTCAATGATTGGTAAATTGCACTATGTTGTTCACATCAAACTAGACATAGCTCATGCAGTTGGCATAGTTGCTAGATTCCAGAAGAATCCTAAGGAAACACATCTGATATCAACCAAAAGAATTTTTAGATATCTAAAAGGTATCCATATGGAGGAAATTTTGACTTGAAGGTGTACACATGCAGATTGGGAAGGAAATGTTGATGACCACAAAAGCATAACCGATGGAGCATGTTTTCTTGGAGGAAGACTTGTTTCATGGAGTAGTAAGAAGCAGAGTTGTACTTCACAATCTACTATTGAAGCTGAGTATGTTGCAGCTTACATGAATTGTACATAGGCTATATGGATGAGGCACATTTTGGAAGGTTTTAAGATGAAGATTTTAGAACCTATAAATATTTTATGTGATAATACAAGTGCCATAAATATTTCCAAGAACCCTATTTCGCATACACGAACCAAGCATATTGAATTGAAGTATCATTTCTTAAGGGAAAAAATACAGAGTAAAGATGTGACCTTAGAGCATATTTCTACCAAGGAACAACTTGTAGATATTTTTACTAAACCTTTGTCTAAGACTATTTTTGAGTATCTTAGAAGTCAGTTAGGGGTTGTCCCTCTTGATGAAGTTAGTTAAGTATGATGTAGATTACATCGGTCCCGAAGCTACTTGCAAAATTTTATAGATGGATTGGTGTAGAAGTGGATTTATTCCACAGGGGGAGCATCAAGCTACAGATTGTTGATGATGCATAGTGAAATTTGACATTACATGTTTTACTTTCAATTTGGCATTGTTGTCAAAAGGGGAGAGGAATTATGTGAGTATGGGAAGGAGAACCAACAACACCTAAAGACATGGAGAGCATGGTGCATAGTAGGTAATGTAAACCAACATCCCTATTCACAATCACGTAGCAATCAATGGTATTGATATTTGTATTGCCATCAATGCCAAAGGGGGAGATTGTTGGCATTTGCATGAAGATTGCATTAATGATATGTTACATTTTCATTGACGTCAATTAACCAGTAATGATATTATTGATATTGTTGTAATTGTTACCAAAATTTTGCACAATGCCAAATTTGGTGCCCTAATGAAGCCTTGCATTCATTTTGAAAAGGTCCAAATCATGAACCAGGAAGAAGTGCACTATTTTTTTCTAATTTGTTTGCTTCATGTGTAGATACGGGAACGTAAGACAACATGTGGGTTAAAATGTGGCTCCCATGAGGGTTGAGCTCAACATGCTATAGATCATAGAAACATTTATCCTCCATTGCAGATGAAATGGCGTGTCTATTAAAACCTTAAGGCCAAAAGAAACTCAAAGAAAAATGCAAGTGGCCTATGTAAATTTTTACTTGGGCACCAAAGAGGGTCTTAGAAAGGCTTTAGAGTTTCCAAGTGATTTCAGTCACCAGGCAGGAAGACCTTTTATCCCACATTGGTCATGCGGAGGGATTTTATCACATTTAAATATAAGGCCACATATAACTATAGTGTCAAATCTTATGGGCTTTTTGCAAGAAGAGGCAGGTTGTGGCCTAGTGGACCCCATGCATGCACATCTCAAGGCATCCTAATTTTTTGACCGACTCGCAGGAAGAGACTAAATAGCGAGCAAGTTGAAGAAAGATCAATGGTGATTGCAAAGATCTAATGACTGTCACTATGTTACAAGGAAAAGATGCACACCAGATTATCACCACAACTTGGTGACTCATGAAGTGGCAGAACAAGGAGTAAAGATCGACCATCAGATCAAGAGAGATCGAATGACAGAGTGACATTCTGAGGCTATCTATGATTGTCACTATATCATGGTTGTGAAGTGCCCGAAACAAATACCCTCATGATAGGTGGTAGTCCAGGTGGTCATCTAGGTGGGCTCAGAGAAAATAAGGATGCACCACATGGTAGAGAGAAGACAAAGAACCATGAGTAGAACAAGAGTAAAGATCGAGTGATTGATCACATCCAATGATCGGTTGGACAGATCTAACAGTGGTTGCTAAGCCGCAAGGAAAATTTTCTCACCCAGGTTATCACCACGACTTGGCGACAAGGTGGGTCCAGGTCCAGATGGAAGACAAAGTGGACCCGCGAGAAAATTTAGAGGCTGAAACGTGGCAAAAGTCTATAGATGAGCAGATGTCTAAGTCAACCTTGAACTTGAACTAGTTCAAAATGGTTCAATGGTTAAAAGTTCAGTGGTTCACCGGTTCAAAATGGTTCAAGGATTCAAAATGGTTTAATAGTTCAAACTTCATTAGCATCACTCATTCCCATGGGCCTACGAAGATAAAAGCAAACAAGCAGACTAAAAGGAAACCAAGTTCCTGATAGATCAATGGCCATCGCTATACCGCAAGATAAAAATGCTCGATGGATAATCATAGTGACTTGGTGACAAATGATGGGGCCCACTCAGAAGTAAATGAAAAAAGTTAAATGCAAGTAGCCATGGTTAATGCAAGCGATCTAGTGGTTGGCAATAATATTAAATTGCATGGTGGACTCAGAATTGGTTGTTTTAACGGTGAAAAGCCCGCCAAGCAAAGAGATGATTTCTGCATGAAAGATTAATGCAAATGCAATTGATTATCTGAATATGCAAGTGTTACATACCGTTGGAAAGCTCACAAAATAGGGAGATCATTTCCACAACCATTTTTAACAGAAGTTTTCAACACGGGGAGCAGTTGCCAAGGGATGTATAAGATTTTCTTAGTGGGATTTCTTTTTAATATAGTCATAGTTTAGTTCATCATACAAATTTCACATGGGGATAGCTATTTTTCACATTCAGATATGCAGATTTTTTAAACAAGAGGATCAGTGGTAGTCCTTTTGAGTAGAAAAGATTATTCTTTTACAGATTATGCATGAGTTTTTATGCCATTTTTAGGACAGTTTCGCCCAAGGATTTTCTCATGCAGTGTTTTTAGGGTTTTGAAGGGATTCGTCATGATTTCTATATATTTCTTCTCTCCTTTTTTCCCTCTAGTTCTTTCTTTTTTGCATACACATTTTTGCAAAAAGGCATTGTATCTCAACACTTTTTTTCAGTTTTCAGCATTGTAATAGAGATTATTTTTAGTTTGCAATAGAGAGTTTTAGTTTCCTTGTTAATTATTTCTTATTTTTCCATCGTCAGATGAATGATTTGACAAAGTTATTATGATTTGATTTTGAATCCTTTTTTTGTCTCATTTATGCTTCGCAGAGATAGGAAGATTTCATAGTAAATTCAGGTTGTGAGTTGTGCTCATTTGGTTTCTAATTCTTTGCATGTTGTGAAAATTCACTTTTCATATATGCAAAATTTAGATAACTTCAAGCCTTCACATGAAATGTTTATGAATTTCATGATCTTATTTGATTCGTGAGATAATTTTTGGGTCTTGTTGCAGCTAGTTATAGTTTTAGGACAACAAGTAGAACTGCATCATTTTGGTGTATCACCTCCATTAGGATAGGTTTTTTATTACATGCAAGACTTTTTACCCTTTTCCCACAAGAAGTTATTGTAGGAGATCCATCAAAATAGGAAGCCAACCTGATCTCTAGATATTCACCTTCACTTTGAGCAACCCACAGGCTCGAAGGTGTTTCCATGTTTCACAGGATTGCTTATTTTTGAACTTAGCATCATGGATGCAATCCTCAGTGACAACAGTAATATTATTACTGTAACCGGTAGGAAGAATTTGTGGAGTAAACCTTATCTATTGATGTAATCGATAAACCCTACCTATTGTTTTTGATAAACCCTGTCAGATTAAGTCTGGTGAATTGGTTATATTGGTTTATGATCTAATGATGAGCGGTAATGATTATGACAAGTATGATTATTGTATGAAGACAATTCAAAGAGATTTTGGCAAATTATTGTAATGGTTTTTGTCTAGGGAATGAGAAAATATATTGCATCTAATGCAAAGCACATGATGAGTTACTAAGTTTGATGAAGTAGTGATCAAGGTTTTATTGATTGATGTGCAAAGATTTCTATGTAATCCAATGGTCATACTTGAATTGGTTTATTTCTAATCTCTATGAGAATTAGGTTTTTGTTGTGTTACCAACCTAATTGATTTGTTTATAAGGTCGATGAAGTTATTTAGTTTAATGAGTTGGCAAAGAGTGAGCACATATCAATTGAGTGTGTGGTTGTCAAACTAGATGATGTATTTGCAGTTTGAGTAAAGGTAGATAGGAGCATGAAATGGATCTGATCAAGCAAGTGTAGTGCTACTCAGATAGATCAACAAACTCATGTTGTTTTCTAAACATTACAACAAAATTGAAATCCCCTAACCGGGTAAGCTCTAACAAGCTTGGTGTTTTTCAAATCCTCTAACAAGGTGATCCATTAGCTTGGATTTTCAAATCCTCTACCGAGGTTACTCCTTACAAGGTATTGCTTCTAACAAGGCATTTGTAGTCAATCCCTTAACCGGGTTATTCCTAATAGGATTAGTTTTTAACATGACTTTTTGTAAAGTTTTAATAAGCTAGGCTCCTAATAGGGTAAACTTTAGAAGAGTTTAGATATTTATCTTGTGAGTCTCATCTCATCATGGTTTTTACCTATTTTGGCTTCCACGTCAAAAATATTTGTGTCAAGTGGTGAATGTTTTTGTGGTTATGTTTTCATCGTTGATTTACTTAACTACTTAACTATTTTGATAAGTTATGATAACTAGAAGCATTGATAAATGAAGAAGTTGTTTACTATTAATTTGTTGTAACAATCAAATAGTTTATCCTATGACTTTTAATCTTGATAGAAGTATTACATTGTTAGTTCTGAGTTTACTTTGAGAGATTGATTTTTGAGATTGGTGAAGTTTTTATCATTTTTTTTATCTACTGATTCACCCCCCTCTCAGTAGTTGACCGGATACTTATTCTTACATCATATCATCAGTCTCCAGCAAACAAAATCCTCAAAATCCTATATATGTCCTCTGGTGTAATGGTCATCTCTCCAATTGGTAGATGGAAGGTGTTATGCTCTAAATGAAAATGCTCAACTAATGCAGTCAACATCCCGTGATTCAAAAAGATATCAGGCATCTGTAAAAGGTATCCAAATCCACACAAATCAATATGTGCTCTCTCTGCATCTGATAACCCATGGACTAGCCTCATCATTAGTGGAAATACACAACGAAACTGAATATCCAACAACCAAATCTCAAAATCAAACATAAAAATTGTCAGCACGTGATCCAATTCCGCTAAAAATATGTTAAACATGCTCGCAAATCTAAATATACAAAATTCAAAATCAAAAATTGTTGTTTAGACTCTCAAAAATGCTTGTTGTTTTTCATACAAGTTTCCACAGACAAGGAGAAACTCGTACAAGTAAACATTACATACCGCACAAGAAAACATGTCCATACAACAAAATGTATCCTATTGCATGATACAATTGTCACTCAAGAAAACTGTTGTATGACTCATGGGACGAAACCAGATGAAAAACCCTATATGACCATACAAAAAAACAAAGGGAGGATAGTTTGTTGTACGACAAAAAGTGTTCAACCACGTGACAAAATAATGCAAACAAGTTCAAATGAAAAATAAAATGCAATAAATCAACAAAAAATCACAAATTAAGCAATGCACAGGCTAAGGATTGATCACTTACCATTGGGTCATACTTTCGCAATCAATTATGATGTCTTTGACACTCAAATCGATGCTCCTATGTCAAAATGGCCATTTTTCTTTGCAGAGGGTTTTTCAAATTTTAAACTTTGGGAGGTAACAATGACTTGAAAATGACACATTGAACCCCTTATATAGCCCAAACCCTAATTTTTCAACTTTCTTTGATGGACGTAAAACTTGTGCCCTAAGTTAAATCGACTATCCTGAGTCCATTTTTGGGATCAAAATCAAAATCTGATGCCAATTCTCTAGTCAAAATTTCATGACATTGACCACTTAGTACTTTCATCCTCAATTCAATTTTTGAATCAATCTTCATGCTCAAATAATTATCATCACTAAAAATTGCCTAAAATCGTAGTACCCTCATTATCTTTTGATTTCGCTCCTAAGGGGGCATACTCATAACATCTTTTCAGTGATCATCATCATCAAAAGTCAACAATTCTTTTCAAATCTTCATCTAAAGTCGAGAAAAAATCTTTTAAAACAAATAAAATCAATTAAACCTCATTACTAGGGGCATGTTAACTAAATCACATCATATCAAGTTGAAATTACTCAATGTCAAATAAAGCTATCTCTAGGGCCATATCAATCTTTTCCCTTATCTGAATCAAATCTTCAAATCAATGTTCAATTTCATCACATCAAATCAAGATGGACATTCTCTCTTGCTAATCAGTTCTTGTTCAATCAAGTTTGAAATCGGTTTTATTGCTTTGCCCAGTCGATTCTTGTTCAATCAAGTTCGAAATCGGTTGTGTCTCTTGCTCTATCTAGTTCAATCAAGTTCTAGATCGATGCTTGTTTCTTGATCAATCAAGTTCAAGAACAAAATATCGCTCTTTGTCGGTCCTTGTTCAATCAAGTTTAGGATCGATATCGCTTTGATCAACTCTGTTTAGTTTCATCACTTCAAATCTCGCTCATTGGTTTGTGATCCATCAAGTTCAAAACTGATATCTATTTGACATCAAATTTTCTTTGAATTAATGCGTTGCTCACACATCAATTCAAAGAGGGGAAAACATAATACCCTAAAAATGGTCATCTAAACCATAGCCCCCCTAATCTTGATATCATCACCAAAGTCCTAACCAAAGGCAATTAAAATTAATCTTGAGCACACAATTAATTTCTTAGATCATCAAATGTCACATGAAAAATTAATCACTCTGAATTAATTAAAATAAATATTTAATTAATTGATCATTTCAATTAAATCATTTTTAAACAATTATCCTATTTATTTTATTAAATATCCTAGAATATTTAATTAAATAAATCAATTTGCCATTAAATCATCAAAAAAGGAATTAATTGGAAAAAAAATTAAAAGTTTGAGAAAAGAAATCAAATGTAGATAATCTTGAAAAAGAATTAAAAATTGAAAAAATCTCAAAAAAGAAATTAAAACAATTAAATCTCAAAATTGAATAAAATAGAGAATAAATCAGTTTTTTCTTATTTTATCTTTATTTTAGTTCAATTTCCTTTAAAACTGAGAAAAACAGCCAATCACATCAATTCACCTAGATTGTGCTTCTTCTTGGAGAATCTTGACCGCTCATCATCATTTGATCTTGACCGTTGGTTTCTTTCTTAATTGTCTATAAATTCAGGCTCTCATCTCCTAATCAAGGATCCTAGAGAATATATTGTTATTATGTTGTTTTTTCTCTAGGTTCATTAAGATTTTATATTGAGAATTTTTGCATATTATTTATTGTATATTTGTTAAATCATGTAGCTTAAATATTCATTCATAGCTTAATCATGCTAGCCTAATATTCATTAATCTTGCATATCTTGCATTTATATAGCTTAATCCTGCATCCATTTAGCTCAATTTCATACTCATATAGATTAAATCCTTCGTTTAGGTGTTGTCTAGTCATTAGTATTGCATATAAAAATCCGAGAGCAAAACTAAACTCGCATCTACTAGAAGGTAATAAGTCGCTTTGTGATGGTTTATTATTCATTGTTGATTGATTTACTAACCATGCATCTAATGACTTAATTGAAGTGTTGTGTATTCTAGATACAAATATGATCCACTTTTCACACACACGATCACCAATTGTAGAAAAGTTGCATGTTGAAGGTGAATGTTTGATTGTCTTAGAAAATACAGTCTCGGTTCGAGGGATATATCTCACAATTTCATCGTTGAATTTTTATCAGTTGTTGATATGTTGTTGGTAAAAAAGTTTTAGAGGATCTCACTAGAGTGATTGGAGAAATAATGTTGGGTTGAAAATTTATAGACAACTGAGTACGGGTCTATGAAGAAAGTTCGTTTAACTTCTTGTTTGACAGTCTAAAGGTCTGAAGGTTTTCATTGAATGAGGGTAGAAATTTATGTTGGATTGTGTCTACATAGGTTATTTTAATGGTGTTTGATCCTTTCATTAGGTCTAGAAGTGATTAGAAGTGATGGATTGGGAAAGCCCTAAGTTTTGGGTCCTAAAAGAGAGGGTTTGGTGTTTGGATGTGTAGATGAGTATGGAACCACTTGAAACCTTGTAAATATATTTATTTACATCATAACCTAAGACTTTTTGGGGTTTTTTAATTCAGGAGACTAGTTTGTGATAGGTTTTCTTTGTAAAAGTGGCCTAATTAGGCCTAATCCTAGTAAGACAGGGTGTTGGTTCAGAAAGTTGGTCCAAATCAATAGTATCTGATTTTGAAGTATGTTTTGTAACTCAAAAATGGGTATCTGAAACTATAATTTTTTTTCCAATTTTTTTGGGGAAGCTTTGAGTTGTTGTCCAAATACCCGATTTGGAGGGCTAGTAGGAAATGGCCTCTTAAGTGTAGTTTGGTGTGTTGGGAATTAAAACAGTAAGTTTAGGCATGTGGAACCTTGTGGCAAGATTTCATAGGTGTGTTAAACCCCCAAGTTATGTTGTGTTAAGTCATTGAAGTTGGAAACCCCATTTGAGTGGTTTGGTGAAGGTTTGTGAGTGCAAGGAGTGAAGGGTTGTGGAATCTAGTATTGGATGTTTGGAGTTTGATTATTTTCAAGGTCATTTGAGTGTGATAAGAGGTTGGCACAAGGCTCTACATAACTTGTACATATTAGTCTTCTTTCACCTTTCCAAAAGTGCACGAGCATAGACCTTTCTCTTCTAGAATGACAATTTTTTTATTTTGTTGTAGGTTGCAAGGTAGATGTTTATTATCTAGTTCATGTCTTGACTCTATGCCCAACATATCCATTTAAGGCTTCTAGTATTATGAACAAGAAGGCTTGTCACCCCTCTAAGTTGCCAACAAAATTGACTAATTTCATGTCAATCGTAGCCATGCAAATGACCGGTCTAAGAAACCCTATTGGCTAAAACCCTAAACCCTAAGGCTTATTTTACTTAACACCTTATTTCAGCCTTGATTTCTATTTTTAACTTGATCGGACAGAGTAGAAAAATTCACTTAATTGACTAATTGGAGGGTCATTAGTTTAATCCTAGGGCCGGTCTCTTTTTTGCAGCAACTGATAGTCTATATTTCCTGTCACCACATTACCACAACCCTGACGTCCCCTTTGTTTGCTTCGTTGTGGTATTGCGGTAAGTGTGTCTCTCACCACACTACCATAGTAGTTAAATCTTGTGGTGGGCTCATCCCTATGATTTTCCAGTGATGGTTGTGGTTGGTGGGCAAGGTCATTGATGTTACAACTTGTGCCATTTAATTTCTTCTTAATATCGAATCGAGTGTGTTTGAAAGCTATCTACGATAAGGATTGGTTCAAAGTTGGGGGTTTTTACACTATAAAATAGTGAATAGGGTTTGGTCATGCTCTGTTAAGAGCTACCAAGAGCTATCAAGAGATCTTTATTACAACTGAGTTTTAAGACTCAAAGACACTCTACATCTCTTAAATTAATAAAACTAAACTATCTTAAGGAATATTTTAGATATGATATCAAGAGTTTGAATAGGACAAAATCAATATTTATCCATGGAATTATCTAATCAAAACTTAAAATGACTTCTAATTTCATATGAATTCAAATCTTAAACTAAGTGCTGAAAAATAAATCTATTTTATGCTTTGCCAGAAATGAAATCTATCTTATGATTGCAAAAAATAAAGTCTAATTTAACAGACATGAAAACAAGTAAATTCCATGGGTTAATCTAATAATGTTATTGTTCTTGTCTTAATTTCAAATCCATCATCTTAGCAACTACCATAAAAAGGAAATGCATTTACTGAATGGAATTAAACAAAGTTGTGTAACTAGAATTTCTTAACATTAGTCTACCAAAAAATTATCTGTATGAAAAATGAATAACTATGACTTTTGTAATCAGGTTCCTATTTTACTCAAAACTCATCATCATTAAACTGAATAGAACAAAATTAATTTCAATGTGTATACTAAAATGAAAGTGAAACAACATAAGGATCACCTCCCTTCAGTCGAGCAAGCCCTTCACTTCCTTTGGTGGGATCCAAAACACAATTATCATTGGAACAACTTTGAATTTTCATTGAAATGTACTTCTAGAAGGAAGCAAATTAGGTTACAAAGTATAAGACTCTACTATTGGCTAACTTACTAACTTGCTTAACTAGCTAACTAGCTTTCTAAAGAAAGCAATGAGATATTTATACATATCCTTTATTCAAATTCAAAACAATGTTACCCTCTTAAAATAGAGTAACAACTACAAAACCGAACCGAAGAAGATTTAACATGAAATTAAATAATTTCAGATAGAAGTTGATGTTCTCATAGATAGTCGAGGGGATAGATTTAGAGAAGATCGAGGGAATCTCTCTTATCTGGAATGATCAAGAGTGTTCATCTTCAATGTGGCAACCGAACTTGACTTTCAAATTATCTACTTTTTAACTCAAAACACATTTAAAAATGTATTTATGAAGATAAAACATAACATAGTGATATTATTCTGATTATTTAACCATCCATTCATGCAAACAAGAAAAAATTAAAATATTTAATCAAAAGATACAATTTCCTAATATTCCTTCTAATACGAAGACTATAATAGAAAAAAAGAGTAAATATGCATGCATTAAGTGTGCCGCCAAGCATATTAGTTCACAAAATATTAGAAGTTTTAAAGCATGAAGTATGATTACAAAGTATCATGATTAAAAACTCGTCATTTCCTCCCCCTCCTATTTTAAACCATGTCCTCATGGTTGATCTAGTATATTCATGTTTTGTCTCTCAATCCATAAAACCAGATCCAACCCATTGAAATTAAATTGATGATACTTTTGAGGGGGTACATATCCTTTCCACTGGTCTACATTGTCTATCCACTCTCTCAAATTTGCCCATGCAAAGTTATTTGGTGCATCTAGTTGTGGTGCAGGCATGAAGATTAATGAAGGTCTGAACCTCATTCCAACCCACTTTATATCCCGCTCTTCTATAATCCTTATGACTGTTCTTACCCTATTTAGACTATAGGTGATATTGGTACGAGAAATAGGTTCCCTCCTTAACAGAATAGGAATAGTATTATACCTACTTCTGGTTGTCTGCAAAGCTTGGTAGGGTAATTGGTTTTGAACATCTTTGATTGTTCTTATATCGACAGTGAGATTTCTCTTGTAGATGGGTTGTACCTATTCAAGTTGTGCAATGGAGATAAATTTTGATCTAAATGTTGTGGACTTTGGTGTTTCATCCAAATTTCATCCTTGATTGGAAGTCCCAATATGTTTTGTTGATGTCTATATTGGTTCAATATGTCTTCCCACTCTACTTGATTCTGTAACAAAGATACAAATTCTCTAACTTGTACTTCACAAACATAAATATTTAGAAAAGACTAATAAAATGGCCTTAAAGAAATCCATGCAAATAGAATTCACACATTTGGTTTTCGTAGAGAGCATGACTTCAATATAATTCCTCAAGAAAATCCTCATCCTCATCCTCTGTTTTTCTACCCAAAATCAACTAATTAATTTTCCATTGAAGAAATCTCTCACAGAGAGATAAAGAATATAATCCAAAGGATTTCCTCATTGCCAACAAAGCGGGTGAGAGCTCTGCCACTTTCTCTACTCATTGAGTTGCTTTATCCCTCTAATCTCTTACTTCCTCAAGTTGTTTTAATAGCTCAACATTTTCTTGTTTGCATTTTTTAATAACCAAAAAGGGTTCCTATGGAATAGTGAAGGAAGTTGAAGTTCCTTAAGTAGGAGCTGGTGGTTTTTAATTTCTTAATTGTTGTTCCTTTCTTGTCTCTTCTATTTGTTTTCTCCAATTTTATTCTCTTTCATTAATATATTTATGTGCCTCTTCAGTTTGCAAAGTGGCTCTTCTTATCTCTTCCTATTTCTTCTTTATAATTTCTTCCATTAAATCTATTTTCTTATGAGCTTCAGTAAGCTCCATCTCAATTCAAGACAACATCATTGCTTTCACCAATTCTACATCTTCTTCTTCTCTCCCTTTATCTACACCATGGAGAATTTATTCCTCAACTAGTATTTCCTTTCCTTCCCTTCTGACAAACTATGGAGGAGAAGGTGGTAATTGGGTTTCAAAATCACGGGATGGAGATGAGTGGGTTTGAGTAACCTCAAACTCTTCATAAGCTTCCAATTTTTCAATATCAACTTCTGAGGGTGTGGAAGAATGACCTAATTGTTGAGATTAAACATCATCTGAAGATTCATCATCAATAGAAATTATTTTGGGTGAGAATTGTTCAATGATTTTCTCAATTTCTAGATCTTTTGATGGCACATTGTTAGTACCTATTTGACTACATTGAGTTGACATAGGGGGAACATTATCAACAGATGGTGTGGTACGAGGGTTTTAAATTGGAATCTATTGGACAGTCTCACTAGGGTTTGCAGTAGAGGGGTCATCAAGAGCCCTATGGGTGTTGGAAGGAGAGCTAGGTTCTTCTCTTGTCTCTTCCTTACTAATCTTTTTGGTAGAGATACAAGTAAATCTAGAGGTTTTGTGAGTCTGACCTCTTTTCCTGCCCTTTTTGTTTTCTTCTTTGAGGGTTCTCTTTTATCTATTTTCTAACCTTTTGACATGGCCCCCTCTTTACATTTCTAATAGATGGGGGAAAAAATTCTAACCATTTTCTTTCCCTGATTCCTTTTTCAATAAATGATGTTTAACAATGAGGTGGATCAAACTAGGGTACTTTATGTGACCATGTTTTTTTGTTACCCTAGCTATCATAGAAGAAATTAGCAAAAAAGGGAAGATTAACTCAAGCCTCTAGCTTGGTGTTTGTATAACTCAAATGAATGAGAAGTCACATGCCTAGGCCCAACACCGCACCATATTGTCCTTCATAAGTGGATAATTTTATGAGCCATAGTACTATCATTTTCCATGGCTCATCTAGACTGCTTTTGTTCACACCCTTTGTCCTACTTTTGTGTACCTGCAACTCAGGTCGCTTCTAATTTCCTTCATGGAATTAATTGATCACCTCATCAAAATAAATGTTGCCCTTGTTTATCAATTCCCCTTCTGCGGGAATCCTAGAGATTTCACTTATAACTTGGGGTGTCACTTCAATTACTTCCCCTCCTACTCGAGTAACATTAACATGAATATTTTCCACAAATTATTCTATAATATTTTACTCAAATCCTTCATACATTTTAATGAAACTCATCCAACCCACCTGTTCTAGCAATCTTTCTGTTTCTAGATCTAAGCTGAATTTTTCTGACTCAGTGATTCTTTTGTTCCCCATTTCTTTTTACTCAAAAAATTATGTTTCTTGCACTACAACTATGAGCTTCAACTTACAAAAAAACTAATGAAATAATTTCCCTTTTGAGATAAAAAAAAATATATCTTGAATATCAATTAATTATCACACATTTGCTCATTAATTTCATAGTCTTTCCACATGATCCGCCCACCATTATCTATACTTTTCATCAAGATTTTTTAGGTGGGTGGTGGCTTTAGCATGTGTGTTAATCACTGTAATTAGTAGTTTTTAGAATTTTAAATGATAGATGACATCAAATCAATTCATCCCTTATCTCTCCACTTAATACTCTTTAACTTATAATATTAATCTAATTAATAAGTTGGCAGAAACTTTATACAAATAAATTTTACCACTTCCTACTTTTACATCTATAAAATTAGAAAATAATATTTAAAAAATAATACTAGTGACAAATGTATACTTGCTACTTAATCAACGTGTATTCATCAGGAGCTTCCACAAAGAATCGATTAATGCTTTAACAATTGGGATCTATCATACATAACTAACCAATTTGCACAAAAAAATAAAGAGGCACATCGATCAGGAGCTATTTAGAGCATATGTATCATTTCATCAATAGATAGTTAATAATTTGATAAGGAGTTACTCTAAGCTTTATTTGCATGAACTAAACTAACATAGAATAATTTCTTGCAAATGAGATTCCTTCTTCATGAATAATTAGGAGCTATAGGAACATAAAACCGGCAAAAGACTTATTTCAGGAAGGTTGAGAGCCATGAGTGTTAGATACTTGATTAGTCTCAAAGACACTGAAAGTGGGGGGTGAATCAATGTCTAACCAGTATATGAAATATTTAAACTTGTTTGCACCTTTACAACCCAAATTAGTGTGCCGGTAAACAAGCAATAAAGAAATAAAGAGAAATAATAGTATAACCATCAATGCACACCATAACACAGATATTTTGGCGAGGAAACCCGGTAGGGGAAAAACCTCGGTGGGATTTGTGACCCACAATATTTACTCATTGGCCAATATGAATAAATATTACTTATACAATAGGGGCCTACACATGTAGGAAGGCCAACATCCTAGAGCTCACTGCTCAATCACAAAATAGGAGTCACACTGACTACACAATTGGATGATTAAATCCAATGACAATGTACTGCTCAAAATAGCATTTGCAATGCTAGATTTAGTACTAGTTTAAGCTCTGTCAGATACCTCTTCCATAAACCTTGCTTCGCTCTGCTCTTCTTTACTCACTCATAAAATAATTACATCATAAAGCATATACATATATTCTCTCTCATATTCATTACCTAATTACATATCCTTCCTTCGCTTACATACCATACATACTTTCCACATTACAAAAATACCTATAAGATCTCATACAAATATGATTCTTTACAATACATCGTATCGGCTATACAATATAATTATAGTACAAAACAATATAATTTCCATGTCAGTTGGGGTGCCGGTAAGATATTTGTAGTTGGTGTAGACTGGGTGCTGGTGAGAATAACCTTGTTGTGCCTGCCAGTGCCAGTAGATGATGTTTACTACCAGTGTAAATTGTGAACCATGTTACTAGTTGTTTGACATCAATGACAACATCAACTATTCTCATCTAAGTGTAGAATTCCAACAATCTCCCCCTTTGACATTGATGGCAGCACTCATGAGAAAAATCCAAAACTGATTCAAAAAGTGAAGTCCAAAACTGATCCAAAAAAAGAGTGCTCCCCCTGAGCAAATGATCTCTTTTGTACATTTTTCTCCATACTACTACTCCCCCTATGACATCAATGACAAAGGATGTCAAAAAGAATCAAAGAATTCAAAATTCTACCTCATAGACTATATTTTGTTATGTACAATTTGAAAGATATCCACCAGAATCAAATTAAGACTCTGAATGAATTTGGTGTTGTCAGAGATAATGGTTTCAGTCTGTTGAATTATACCAGTCAGATAATGCATTTGTTGCTCCAGTGATCTTTCTCCTTGAATTGTTTCTTTAGACAACTCAATCTGCTAAGTTATAAGGTTTTCCAATCGAGGACCAAGTTTGTTTTTTAGCTCACATGCCTTCATTCTTATCCTTGCTTTTTCTTTTTCTAGTTTCTCAATCTTTTCCTCAAAAGTTGCCATTTCTTGATAAAAAACTGAGGTAAGTTCCAAAGAACCTATAATATTGTCTGTTATATCATCAATCTCTTTTTGTGTTTTCTTTATCTCTTCCTTAATGTCTTCTATCAAGTTGTGAGGCTTGCATGCTTCCTTATACAATTCTTTATATTCCAAAATAGTGGAATTAAGTACCGGTAATAAGGAATCAATGTGCTCAGTATAGTCCTTGATAGTTTTATCATAGAATTCCCTTTTCTCCTTATTCACCCTTTCCTTAACAATCTCCTCATTAATTTTATCTACAGTTAGCATATTTGAAGCAATGAATTTGGACAATGTGTCCAATTTACCTAAATATCCATCAATGTGATCTATCTTACAAGCCTGTACAATCATTTTTAATATAGGTAATGTATCATCAATGGCCTTAAATGCTAAGGCATTACAATCTATGATCCTCTTTATTGAATCCAAAAGTACATTAGTCACATTTTTTAGGCCTCTAATCCATGGTGGAAGTGTTAGGCCTAGCAATAACTTTCTTTTCTTTAGATACTTGTCCAATTGCCTTAACCACTTCTCCCTTGTTTCCATCATTGACCTCTTCTTTATTCACTATTTTTTTTTTTTGCTCACTCTTTGTTTCAATTTTGTTTTCATTCTTACTATCATCCTTACTCTCTATCTTGTTGACTGATGGTTCATCTATACTCTATTCAGGTTTTTTCTTTGGCAGTTTCTCTACCTTCTGCTGAGTGTCAACATTTATAGGTTTAGTTTGTGCTTTTACCTCTACTTCTTCTTGTACTTCTGTCGGTTTCTCAATGTTAGGCTGAGTAGCATCTGGGATGGTATCAGGTTTCTCAACTTTTGTTAGTACCTTAATGTTCTAAGAGTCAACAATGTTTACTGATGACTCAAAGATTTCAATATTTGTAGCATCAGCTGCCTTAACCTCTGTAGTCTCTTTGTCCATGACAATGTTGAAGTCCTGTGTGTCCACATTTATGGTAAAAATAACTTCGGATTTTGGATTAGTGTCATCTCTTGTTATTTCCTCTACCTTCTCTTCTGGTTGACTGTCAGTTTGTACCAATACCTCTGTAGTTATTGGTGGGGTGTCATGTGCTGGTGGAGGAAGGTTATCCTAAACCATTATATTAGGTACACTACCAATTTTACCTTTGTCTTTATCCTTTTGATATACCTTTGCAAAAGAAATCCATTTTTTGTCTATCCTTTTCTTCTTTCTTCTCTCTTTCCACAAAGAATATATCCCATTTATCTGCTATCTCATCTGCAATTTCCTTTACTCGGCCTGCCATAAGGCTAAACTGCTGGTGACCACTTACAAAAACTGTTCCATTTGCCTTTGAAATTAAGTCATCAATTTCTTGTTTGGAATTAACAGGGTGTACAACAAGTAGAGCCTCTACTTTCAATTTCTTATCTAATTCCATTACTGACATCCTTTTAGCCTCTAATCTCAAATACTAATCATTGGGTAGATCATCTACAACCTCAATGAGAACTTTCTTGTAGATATCAAGATGTAATATAATTCTTTCCTCTATAGTATTTTTATCTTCATCCTTGAAAGAATGATAAAGTTTATTTACATTGCTAAGGTTACCTTCTTGTGTGATTTCATTTATCAACTCTTCCAGTGTAAGAGTATCTGGTTTCTTAGGTTTTGATTTCTTCTTAGGAATTACCTTCTTCTTGGGACCACTAGGCTCTCTTACAACCTATTTCTTCTTTCTTTGTGTCCTTGACTTCTTTGGAGATGGGGTAGGTGTTGGTGAAGGTTTTCTTTTCTTCCTTTCAACTCTTTTATATTCAGTTGCTTTATCACTTTCTATCTCAGAAGAAGTAACAACTGGGGAAACATGAGCTACCGATGTCTGCTCTGATTGAATTTCTTTCATACTAGTAGCAATACCGCCAAGACTCATAGGCCTTTTGTAACTTCTTTTACCATTTTAGATGCATCTTTCATGAATTTGTCTCTTTTCTTTCTCTGCTTCATCATGGCTACATCACTTTCAATTGTTTCAGCACTACCAAATATTTTCTCTGATGGTTCTGGTGGAGCATCTAGGAGTATTTTTGCATATGATTCGAAAATGTGAGAGTTCACCTCATATCCCATTTCAGTAATCCATACTATTCTGAGTCTAACTGCTTCCATCCAGATTTAATCTCTCTTTACTACAAAGAATATGTGTTTACCATATTTGTCTACGATGCTTTGGGAAATCCTTTCTCTCTGTTTCATTCTAGTTTAGAAATTCTTGAAGAAATATTTGGCAAACTCATCACTGTTAGCTCCCATACCAGTGATTGCCTCCGTTATCTATTTTCCAACAGAAATACCATAGACAAAATCCTTATGACCTATGTCGGGGATCTCCTTAGAAAAGTAAAGCATTAAACATACTAAAAGATTTCTAAATTTGAATGTTCCTTTCTTGTCACCTTTTATCTTATCCAAATTTTCTAGCAATTCATCCTTCAACCATTCACAAATGTCAATCTTTGAATTGTTAACAATCATCTCATGTGCACTGTGAATACATGAACTTGAGATAGAATTCAACCTATTTGTGTGACCAACTTTATATCCAATTATCATACTAGCAAATTTAACATTTTTATCCTTTATGTAATTAACCCTAAGTGACTGGTTGTCATATGTAGCTTTGGTTAAGCTCATAACTTATTTGTTAGGGATTTTCTTCTTCTTGTCAGGTCTAGAACCAGTGGAGGGTAAACAATTAACAACTTTGATAGATTCCTTGGTAATCTTGAATACCAAGTCCAACCATATATTCTCCATGAACCCTGCTAAGGACATAGCAGATGACTTCATCTGAGAATTCTGGCATATGGAGGATGTCTATCAAACCTAAATCCTAAACTACCTTATGTTCCGGTTTCAGTATTCCATCTTTGTTAGTAATTTCATTCATGTACATGTTCATCAAATCTTCAGATCCTAAACTTTCTATGCTGCAATGTATGTATGCCCTAGGGTCTTCAATGAACGCAACTCCCTTCGGGATTTTGGAAAATGCACCAATAGAATCATCCTATTTTTCTATCTTGGGAATGATCTTAAAAATGGGTCTAGTTCACTTAATATTCACCACAATGGTAGGGTTTGCTACGAATTCAAGAACAAAAGATGAATATTCCATTGTGAAGGATAAATACCTCTTAACTGTGAAATCCTTGAATGCCCTGAAAAGACCTTTGTTGCTTCGCCTTTAGAATGCCTTTGCTCAATTTTTCTCTCTTAAAATGCTTGGATTCTTGGTGAATTAAAATGAGAGGTTACAATGCCTTTATAACCAAATTTTGACTTACAACTGCAATAAATGCTCGCCAGTGAAGTGAAAAACTCCACATATCTATTGATAAAGAAGAAATATAACTTCTCACCATCAACCAAGGGTAAATGAATGATTTTCAATTTGTTGCCTTATCCCTAATGATTATTCCTTACTTGGATGAAGAATCTCCTACTAGTGCAGTGACAAATTCATCACCTCTCTGATCTCTCTTCGTAATCCATTGTTTTGAAAATTCTTGCTTGATTTTAGTCACCTTCTATTTGCCTTTGTTATTACATCCTTTATTGTTCGCTGATATAGTCTTGCTTCTACAAAATTCTGCAATATGCCCAATCTTGTTACATGCATAACAAGTTACATTGTTTCTCTAAATAGCCTTTCCATAACCTTGACTGGTTTGAGTTTTGCATTGATTAGATAAATGTCCAAATCTACCACAAACATAGCATTTCACATTCATTCTCCAATTGTCTGAGTAATGACCATTTTTATTGCATTTAGAACATTGATCGGTGGGTAAGTTTGTATTCTTATTATTCCTAAATCTGCACTGATTTTCTCTATGACCAAATTTGTTGCAATTAAAACATTTCCCATTAAATTTATAATCATTAGGTTGCCTTACCAATTTTCTATGATCAAGGTTATTTGCAGTCCTGGAACTTTCTCCATGTTCAAATCTAGGTCCAACTGTTTCTCCACCAGGTTTCTGACTTTTCAGCATATCATCAAGATTATCTGAACTTTTCTTGAATTTGTGTTTGTATTCATTTTTAGTGACCAACTCACTTTCCAAAGTGCTAAATTTACTCAAAAGTTCCTCTTTGTCATGTTGCATATAAATCAAATCAGTTTTGAGCATATCATTTTCATAACTAAGCCTTTGAGATTCATCTAATCTTTCATTTAGTCTTTTGTCCAAATCTTTGTCATTCCTCTTTCTATCTTCAATATCCTTGCACAGTCTCATGGTTAAATCTTGAATCTCATTCTTCATGTTATTGTTCTCTTGTCTTAATTTGTCTGCAATATCTCTAAGAGTTTATTTTTCTTCATCATCTTGATTTTGCAATTGCACATGTAATTCTTTTCTCTTATTCTTTGCTATATTTAGGTTATCTTGAAGTGCTTTGATAAATTCTTGAGCAGTTCTGAGTTTATCTTCCAGTTTGATATTCTTCAATTTCTACATCAAAATATTCAATAGCTCCTTCCAACTATTGTCTTATGCTTTCCATTGATACCGGTTTCAGAATCTTCCTCAAGTTGTTAGGCTTCTACAAATAGAGGACTATACTCTGATACCAATTGTTAGATACTTGAATAGTCCCAAAGACACTAAGAGGGGGGGGGTGTGAATTAGTGTATAAGCGATATATGAAATATGTAAACTTGTTTGCAACTTTACAACCCAAATTAATGTACTGGTAAACAAGCAATAAAGAAATATAGAGAAATAACAGTATAATCATCAATGCACACCATAATACATATATTTTGGCAAGGAAACCCGGTAGGGGAAAAACCTTGGTGGGATTTATGACCCACAATATTTACTCAATGGTCAATATGAATAAATATTACTGATACAAAAAGGGTATGCACATGCAGGAAGGCCAATAGCCTAGAACTCAGTGCTCAATCACAAAAAGGAGTCACACTGACTACAAAATTGGATAATTAAATCCAATGACAATGTACTACTCAAAATAGCATCTGCAATGCTGGATTCAGTACTGGTTTAAGCTCTGTCAAATACCTCTATCATAAACCTTTCTTCACTCTACTCTACTCTTATTTGCTCATCAAAATTATTATATCAAAATGTATATACATATATTCGATGTCATTTTCATTATCTAATTACATATCCTTCCTTCGCTTACATACCATACATACTTTCCACATTACAAAATGACCTATAAGATCTCATACATATATGAGTCTTTACAATACATCATGTTAGCTATATAATATAATTACAATATAATTTCCATGTTGATTGTGGTGATGGTAAGATCTTCTGTTGGTGTAGACTAGGTGTCGGTGAGAATAATCTTGTTGTGCATGTCGGTGTCGGTAGATGATGTTTGTTGTCGGTGTAAGCTGTGAACCATGTTACTAGTTGGTTGCCATCAATGACACCATCAACTATTCTCATCTGAGTGTAGAATGCCAACAATGAGGAGTCATCAGGAGCCATTAGGAGTGAACTATAGAGTATCTGGGGAAAGATACCATTTTTGGTTTTCAACTTTTCCCTTAGGTATGAATCACCATTTCTGGTTTTCAATCCACCCCTAGGGTAGACCACAATTTCTGGTTTTTAATCTTCCCTGATTTTTTTTGGGAGATAAACTACCATTGTTGGTTTTCAATTTACCTCCTTCATTCTATCTTTTGCTGGAATTATTCAAAATTGGGTTTCGTCATAGAAATGATATCTTCTATGGTGAAATGTTCAATTCTAGACTGCAACTCTTCAAGGAATTCTACTTTTAATGCTAGTTTGTGATAGAACTTGAGATAGTGACCATTAACCAATATAGTTCTTCTTTCTCCATCAATAGGCACTAACTGAACTGAACCATTATCAAAAACTTGAATGATCTCATATGTTCCCAACCTTCTTGTATGAAACTTACCTTTAAATTCTTGGAACCATGAGTCAAATAGTAGTGCCTAGTCTCCTTCTTTAAATTGTCTAGACATAGTATGCTTATCGTGCCATAGTTTCCTTGGATTTTGAAGCAATTCTATATATTGCAAAGCTTCCATTCTCATTTCATCTAGTCTATTCAGATGCAAAATTCTCACCTTCTCTACCTCCAATAAACTAATACCAACTTCTAATGTTGTTCTCAAGGTTTATATTTCAAATTCAATTGGCATAACTGGGTTTTTTCCATGTACCAATTCATATGGAGAGAACCCTATTGTTGTTTTCCAAGTTGTATCATATGCCCGTACTACCTCATCCAATCTATCTGACCAATCATATTTCCTTAATGAGACAGTCTTTGTTACTATATTCTCTAATTCATGGTTGGTGATATCGAGCTGACCATTTGCCTGTGGATGATATGGTGAAGACTTCCAGTATGTCATTTTATATTTATGCATGATAGCCTCCATCATGCAAGACATGAAATGTGGCCCTTAAGCTGATACAATCTCCCTAGGTGCACCAAATCTCTACTAATTTTCAAAGCTAATCTCAATTATGCTTGGATATAGTCTAATTTCTTAGATCATTTTAAGAATAAGTATAATTAGCAAATAAAATACACTATTCTTATATAATAATTAAGTATTTATTTGAATATGTTTGTACAAAAAGTCACCTACTTTATCTTCCCTTGCTGTTAGTGTAGACACCTAAAAATGGTCAACGCTTGTGGGATCATACTTTAACATTTGCGCATCGCCTCATTTTAGGTTTTTGCATTGCATTAACATTTCTCCTATGTCACGCACTTGGTCTTTATCATTTGCGAGCATCGAGTCATTCTTCTGCATTCTTCATCTGTCTCACTTTCAAATTTGGTCTTGTCGACAACAATCTTCAGTCATGATTTTGGTCGATCTTTGTCCTTGTCAATCTTGTCATATTGCGATCGATTCATCATCGATCCTTGTCCTTTTCAATCATGTCAATTTGGTCAATTTTTCATTGATTTTTGTCAACCAATCTCAATCAAATCATTTATCACATTGGTCATTTATCAAATCAAAATCATGATCGAGTCAATTATCTTTCATCAAGACCTAATTCATCTTCTAGGGTTTTCATGATTTAATAATTTAACCTTGTTTGTCATTTCTCCCTTTAGGATTAATAAATTATTTATTTATCCTAAGTTTTCTTGTCACAATTAAATGTTCATTTAATTGGCTAATTATTCCTCTTTGTGAATTAATTAATAAATGATAAATTATTAATTAATTTACCTAATTTCTAATTTCCATCAATTTCCTAATTTCTTAATTTTCTAATTCCTAATTTCAAATTTCCTCCTATTTCTCTCCTAAATTCATGGAAATGACATGTCAATTTGTCATAAATTTGTCATAATTGACCATCAATCAATTTTGACATAGAAGTTGTCATAATTTGTCATAAATTATCAATCAACAAATTTTGCATAGAAAGTGCATAATTTGTCATAATTTGTCATAATTGACATAATTGATTTGCAATTTCCATTTGAATTGCATCATTCTAATCTTGTCATCTCTCCAATTCTTCTATAAATTGGATGAATTTCTTCAATCAAACCCCTTAATTAATAATTGGTAATCAGACTATCGAATTTCTAGTACTCTTGATCAAAAATCTTGTCTATTTGCTTTCAATTGTGTGTGTGCACTTGTAGGTGAGATCCACAATCAAAATCATTTGAAGAGGAAAGAAGAACAATGGAGCCACATGAAGGAGCATTCAAATCTACTATTGGTTTGCATATGTCTTTAATTTTGAATGCTTTTATGTCATGTCTCTATTGAGTGTTGTTTAGGATAGATGATTGTAGTTATGCATTTGTGATTGAGCTAATTGATTAATGTTTATTTTGCTTGTGATGATTTCCTATTTCCTAACGTACATTAATTGGTGAACCCGACGTGAACACTAACCATCTAATCCCTTTATTGTGTCTTTGAGTGCTTTTGAGTTGGTTTGCAGGCCAAAAAACCCAAAAACAGGGTCGTGCAGGGTTTTCTGGAGACTTCTGCACCTGTGTGAAGCAACCTGCGCCTGTGTTGAGCATTTTGCGCTTGTGTTGAAGACATTCTGCACCTGTGTCATGACTTCTGTGCTTGTGTCATGACTTCTGCGCCTGTGTAAAGTCCAGATCAGAGGTAAAAATGCAGCATTTTACTTGAAATTTGTTTAGTTTTTGCATTCTATTTTCTGTGCTTTGGATTTTGGTACTAATTATCTATGTAGAATACCTTGGCATACACATGGCAAAGACAATAAATCAAACTACTAACATGCTTTATGTAGAATCGTTAGTCAAAGACAATAAATCAAATTTCTAACTTGGGTTTTGCAGGTTGCCTTGGAGAAACATTTAAAGTTGGTGTTTGTCTTTAATTTTTTAGGCACCTAGTGATTTCTAATAGGTTGGAATGAACATTTTTTTGCTTTGATTGTTGAGTGTGACATTGGAGTAGGAGAGTATGCTCTCATCCTTCTTAGGGTGATCAGAAATCCAGATCTTCGATACCATGCTCGTGTCTTTGATTGTGTGTCTCCTTTAGAGGGCCTGCCTTCCCGACCACTTTGCTTTTGCAAGCAAGTGATAATCGTGAGAAGGGAACGACCCAAAGTGAGTATAGCTAGAATTCCTTGGGATTCTAACTCACTATAAAAAAATACCTGATGAGCGAAAGCTTTGAAGGAAGTGTTACGTGGGAAGTGATGACCCTTGAACTCTTTCTCATATCAACATCTAAGTAGGGCCTCTTGGTCTAAATCGTGCTTGTGTGACTACATTTGCTTGGTATCTTGGTGGGCTTAATGTCTCAATCATGCTTGCGTAACATCAAGGAGTAACACTTAACAGAAATCCATACTAAACACCTTGTTTTTAGAAGCCAAAAACCCTTCTAGTTGCTTGAGAAGGACAAGTTTAGATACTTGGAAGAGATACTAAGTTCGCCATGGGGAGATTTCCATGGGGACTGATGCTTGGCTGCCCTAAGAAGTGAGTGTCATGGAGGGGAGCTCATGGGGTCAAGCATCTATGTATTCTCCTTGAATCTCATAACAAGTCTACCTCTCAAGTACCTAATGTCCTTGCCTACCATAAGAAATTTGTGAATGAGCATGATTGTCTTGAGTCTAAGTTGCAATATCTTGTATTCTTTGCTTGTCAAAAGTTAAATTGCATCTCATTTCAAAAGCAAAACAAATTGATCCAACATAAGTTTAAACACAAGAGACATTCATCCAACAAAGGTTCAACAAGATTCAAAAAACTCGCCTTCAAACATGGTTGTCAAATATTGTTCAAAATCTTGTCTCAAGAAGCATGTTGCTTACATTTAGGTTCATCCTAGGTTACATTTTGCAAAGTTCATTGTCAAGTACCAAGGTTAGGTTTCACCTAAGTCATACTCCTTTGCATATCAATAAGGGTCATACATTTGCATATGTCCTCTTGCATTAAAGTCATACCATTGTCATGCATTGCTTACCCTAGGTCTCTTCATTAAGCTTAGGTCATTATCATATCATATTAGGGTCACTTGCATAGTAATTGTCCCTTTGCATATAGTGTCAAAACTAGGTTTTGTCATACTTGAATAATCCAAATCTTTGATGCAACCCTAAGTTATTGTTAGGAAGTCTAGACCTTATCAAACCTTTTGTCCTTTTGTCATCTATGTCATTTTGTCAAACCTAGCTTAGTATCCAAGCATATAGGGGAGACATTGTCATCTTGTCCTTTGTTACTTAGTCCTTTTGTCCTTTGAGGTCTAGATATCATTCCAATTTCCTAAGGGTCCCTCTCTTAGATTTGCATTCAAAAAGTTTGTCAAAATCTTCAAAAACAACCACAAACATAGATTGCATTTTCATCTATTCAAGTTTGCATTTAGTTGCATATCATCCTTTTAAAATAAAAAATTCCAAAAATATTGCATTTGCATAGTGACATGTCTATTGAAACAAGGTTCCAAGCACCAATGATGCAACAAAGTTTGACATATCAACCGACAATGCAATCACAATTCTATCCAACCCAACAACAAGGCAATATCGATCAAACTTTTTATGATGAAACAAGTCTCCAAATACAAAAACTAGAGGAGAAACTAGCTCAAGAAAATGAGATTTTGGAACAAAGAGTGAAAAACATTGAGAAGAATAGATCACAAATGTCCAAAATGTTTCAAAAATTTCCAGGTCAAAATCGCAAGATTGAGCCAATTGATGTAAGATCTCTTCTTGAACAATCAGACATACCGGCTCTCCTCTCCCAAATAGAGATGATGAAACAATTTCAAGAAAAGAGACAACAACAATTTCAACATTATGTGCAACCAACTATACATTGTCAACAAATAGTTCAACCAATGGTGGAATATCAACAAGTTCAATCAACATATCAATGTCAACAACTACAATCACAAATTCAAAAACAAAACTCGCAACATGCACCAAGCCAAATTTTGAACATGTCAGAACAATTGAACCAAGTCCAATATCAAAACATGACATCAAACCAAAAACAAGTTCAAATTCTAGATCCAATCATGTCAAAACCTCAAAAGAAAGGTGGTTTTATTGCAATGCTCTTAAGGAAACTACCAAGTGAGTTCTTTGAGAAAGATCAAAATAATACACCAATGTCTAGCAATGCCTCATCCCCCTGCAAACAAATTGACTCTCTAGTGACATCTATCCCTACACTTTTAGAAGTTTCACAAGAACCTTCTATATTGTCCTCATCAAACAATACACCCATAATTGATTGTCAAGATAATCCAATTCATGATGCACATCCTTGTTATGTTTCATAAATACAAGACCCAATGCCACCATGCACTTTATTGCCATTACCTATTTTAGAGAACCCCATTCGAAGTCCCTCTTCCTCATGTTCAAACATTGATTCCTTGTCAAAATCCATCACAAATGTTCAAAGTGCATTTCCTTCATCCCAAAACATTGAGCCCTTGTCAGAATCCACCATGCATATCAAAAGTCCAACCTCATGTCAAGAGGATAATTTAGAGAATGAAGAAACATGTCTTAAAACAAATCAAGATCAAGATCCTGAAACCTTATCATCCCATCCAATTGTTGACCAGGACCCCATCCTCCTAGATAGTCATGATGATTCCCCTATTCTTGTCCATCCTATCCAAAGTCCTATTGATACTCCCTGCCCCGAGAAAGATCAAGATATCCTAGTCCATCCAATCCCAAATGATCCCCTTCCATTTCATGAACACAATGTCCTTTCAAATCCCATTGACATTCCACTTCCTGAGAAAGATCAAGATATCCCTTCCATCCTTTATGATGATCCCATTGAAAGTCAAGAGCAAAGCACCTTTAAAGAGGATTCCAATGATCTTCCTCCTTGTTAAGATCAAATTATTCCTTTAAATCCTCCACAATATCCTTTTGTTCCTCCATCTCCTTGTCCTAATGCTCCATATACACTCCAAGATCTCATTCCTTTTGATGATCCCATTATTTCTTCCATTCCATCTCTTGAAGAGCCTATCATTGAACCATGTCCACTACACAATCCTAGTCCCCCTCATGATTCTAATCCCCCTCATGATTCAAACATGTCAGTGCAAGATGTTCATGAACCCTCGACATGCATAATGGGTTCTTCCTCTTTGGTCCAATCCGATCCACTTCAAGATCTCATTATTTCTCTCATATCATATCCACCTCATAATGGACTCACGTCTTCTTCTCAAAGCAAAGAGTATCCTACAAGTCAAGATATTCATAAAGGCAAAGGAGTAGATCTCCATAAGCAAGAATCTCTTCATATCAAAGAATATACTAATGGTCATGGCTATAGAGCTCACACTCAAGGCATTGGTATCCCCCCATCAAAATCAAAACATATCCCTTCCCCATCATACCTTCCATCCATCTTAGGTCCTTATATCCCTTTGTCCTCTATGCAAGGTCAGCAAAGGCACACATCCTTGAGTGAATTCCATCCATCCCACAGGTCTCCATATCATTCCCATCCACACTGACATTCATTCCCCCCTCCAAGCAATTTGGATGCCAAGTATAAAAGCCATAAGTCTAGAAATCCACATGTATTCAAGGATCAACATGTCAAAGCAAAGAAAAATATGATCCAAAAAGAAAAAGAAATATCCAAAAGGTCACAAAGGCCCACTGAGAAAAATAAAGCAAAGTCAAAATATATATGGGTTCCTAAATCCCTTGTGCAAGCAATGCATTCCAAGGAACCACAAAAGCATGAAAATTCAAAAACCATGTGGATCCCCAAGAAGCTCCTTGAAGCACAAAAGCCTAAAGAAACATCCAACTTGGTATCCAAAATTTCTATTCCTCCATCTAAACCTTCCAAGTCTATTCCACCATCACCTTCATCATCCGTTTTGGGTCCTTATGTCCCAAAATCCCAAGCTATCCCTCCATCCCAATCTCACAATCTGAGATCTATTTGTCCTCCATCAGTCCATCACCCCTCAAGGTGTGTGCCAATGTTGATCTTGCCTTCATTTCCATCCAGTGAAGCTAAATTCTTCCAATACCCTATCCATTATCCAATGCATATTTTCCATCCTTCGATCCCTTTGGTCCAATCCTTTGCATAAATCCTTTCCTTAGTTCCATCTCATATTCCATATCCTTATCCTACCAATGTCTTTGAGCATGCTTTTAAAGGTCATAGTCCATTTTTTTTTCAAGGCTACTATCCAAACAAAAAGTTGCTTGAGTCCTTCTTCCATCCCCTATCATGTGTCCATCTTCTATTGAAAAAGTCAAAATACAAAAAAAAAAAAGTGAAAAAAGTGAAAAAAGAAAAAGAAAGAAAAAAGTAGAGCAAAAATAATTTGTCCACTGGTGAAAACCTGGCAAACAGGCGCCTTGGGCAAGTACCGTGATGAAAACCTGGCAAATAGGCATCATGCGTAATTTATGAACTTCTTGCACACCACACTTGGGGGCAGGTTTTATCCTATCATATCCTTTTGTCCTTCATTGTTCCATTATCCTTTCGAACCCCTATCATTACCCTTCATATCCTATTGTCCCTCATGTCCAATTTCCCTTTCCACCTTTGATCTTGACAAGGCTGAGGATCTTCATGAGCATCATGCATCTTGTTTGCAGCTTTCAGTCTATCATAGCTTTTGGTCATTTATCCATTTGCTTATTACAACTTTTCATCCATATTCCCTATCTTATTGTAACTTTCTGCCACTATCCCGTATCCTATCCCGACCTTCAGTCCGTGTCCCTTATCCATTCTTGGTCTTACTTATCCTATCCATATCTTATCACTCTCCATACACTCTCTTTCTATTCCTTGATCTTGATCTGACATAAGGATGCAAAATTTAAACATGGTTTCAAAAACCTCTTGACATGTCCCTCATGCCATGTTCTTGCTTTACATTGTCATATCCAGTCTCTTGTCCCATCACGCAATAGCCCTTGGAAATTGCATCCACATTGTCTCCATAATAAAAGGCCTTTGTCTTCCCTCTATCCACCAACATTTCAGCAAGCCTATTTATCCACCTGTCATATTCCTTTCCTTGCTAGACACTGGGGGCAAAAAATCATAAAAAATTGGAAAATGTCCTGAAATAAATTCAAAAAAATTGAAAATTGTCCTGAAATAATCCAAAAAAAAATCGAATAATGTCCTGAAAAAAATCTTCAAAAAAATTGAATAAAGTCCTGAAAAAATATCTAAAAATTGAAAAATGAAAATCCATAAAAATCATAAAAAGTCCTGAAAAATGACCAAATTTTTTTTAAAAACAAGCATTTTGCAATAAATGATCCCTTTGTGCATAGACAGATCACTGAGCATACATCCAACGACACATAATTCAACACTACGCTTTAATGAAATCACGCTTAAATAGATGAACTTTTTCACTCAAACCAGACATTTAAACTGATCAACATTGTCATATCAATCAACCTCAAAATCATTTGTCCTTGTCTCTACTATCATGGGTCTTATATAGGGTGTGGTATACTCGAAACCAGACTGTGTCTTGTCTTAGACAGGGTACCGCATGTCCCGAAACTAGACAGCATGATCATCCTATCAACACTTTCAACTTTTGACAATGAAGATCAAGATGTTTGTTTGATTTGTTGGAATTTGTGCATCTTATCTTTTTACTGATTTATTTTTGGCTTCGATCATGTTCCTATGTTGCTTGATGATGTCACTGAGTGATTTAGAGTGACCAGGATGGATCATGGTCCTTTCTTTTTGTTGTGATTGTTGTTTGTCTGCGATGTGTCTATCTTTTGCAAAATGGGGTTGCATTTCAGCTCTGGCCTTCAATGCCATGATGCTACGCATCCATTTTGCTACATAAAAATAAAGGTTCTCACCTACAAAGTGCATTACTGAAAGCAAGTTTTTCTTCATCTCTCACTATCCTCTTGTCTCATTTTCTTCTTACTAACATTTCTTCCATCGGTTCGGATAGTCAATTCAGTCTAGTGCTCTGATTTCCCCGCACACATATGCTACATCCTGCATCCATTTCGTTAGTACATTTGTATTACATTAAGCATCATATCAAGCATTTTATCCATTTCATACTATCAATGCATCAAAAACACAAAAACAAAAATATATCCATACATGTTCATAAACAGTGCATAAGTCATCCATACATGGAAAATAACATCAGTCATAACACATTGCATCCCATCATATCGATGCATATCATATCCACATAATATCGGAGTACAAAATTGGACTGTCTGTCCTAAGTATGGCCCGCAGGCTGACTATATAATATCACACTACATAATGTCCACTGTCTGTCATAAGGAGCATGTGCCTCTGTCACTAGGTGCTCCCTCTATCCTCCTCATCCCTACCATGTCTCAAGGATGATGTCCCTCCTATCCCAAGTCCTTCAATTGTGTCTCTGTCCATCCTTTTGAGTCTATGTCATAACATGAAGCAGTCAGGTCGGTTCTCCCATGTGATCAACGGATACTGTTTACTCTGCATCACAATTGGGGCACATTTTGTCAGTTTTAGGGTTTTCTCCTATGGGTTGCATTTTCTTGTTTCATGTCTAAATCAGTGTTTTTTTCATCTATTTTGACCTATCCTACCCTTATCCCCCCTTTTTCGGCTCATTTGCATGTTGTTTTGGATCAAAATTGAGTTCCCAATGCACAACTGCGCTTGTGTCAAGGAAACTGCGCTTGTGTCAAAGAACCTACGCCTATGTCATGTAACCTGTGCTTGTGTACCCTTACACAAGAATAGAAGACCTTACACAAGCACATAAGACCCTGCACAAGCGCAGAAGACCCTACACAAGCGCAGAAGTCAGTTTATGCATCCCCTGTGGGCCCTACAATGTCCCGGAAGCAATCAAAATTCATGAAATTGAAAATATGGATTTTTGAGATCCATACCGCTGCTCCTGCATCATCTGGTCATCTGAATGTGCATACACATTCACCGAGATGATCCACCATTGGAATGTTCACCATCTCTCTGCAATTGTTTTTGTCCAGAGCAACAAATCCTTCTCTTTGTCTAGTGCAAATGAGCAAATTGTCACTCTCTTGGTCTCATTTATAGATCTTTGTCAGTGCATAGATGGACATGCACCCTCTCTATCTTATTTTGGTCATGGCCTTTTGTGTCTTCAATTGCTTGTCCTTCATGCATCCGGTATCCGATTGTCAGTTTGTTCGGTCCTATCATTTTTATCGATCACTTGGCCTCTTTTCTGGATTTTTTCGGCCAATTCCTCGAGGGGGCATGCATATGTCATTATTATTGTCTGGGGCATTTTCATTATTGTTCTTTGAAACAACGCTTAAAATCACATTGTCTCAAAGAGGGGCAAAATGTAGACACCTAAAAATGGTCAACGCTTGTGGGATCATACTTTAACATTTGTGCATCGCCTCATTTTAGGTTTTTGCGTTGCATTAACATTTCTCCTATGTCACGCACTTGGTCTTTATCATTTGCGAGCATCGAGTCATTCTTCTGCATTCTTCATCTGTCTCACTTTCGAATTTGGTCTTGTCGACAATAATCTTCAGTCATGATTTTGGTTGATCTTTGTCCTTGTCAATCTTGTCATATTGCGATCGATTCGTCATCGATCCTTGTCCTTTTCAATCATGTCAATTTGGTCAATTTATCATTGATTTTTGTCAACCAATCTCAATCAAATCATTTATCACATTGGTCATTTATCAAATCAAAATCATGAACAAGTCAATTATCTTTCATCAAGACCTAATTCATCTTCTAGGGTTTTCATGATTTAATCATTTAACCTTGTTTGTCATTTCTCCCTTTAGGATTAATAAATTATTTATTTATCCTAAGTTTTCTTGTCACAATTAAATGTTCATTTAATTGGCTAATTATTCCTCTTTGTGAATTAATTAATAAATGATAAATTATTAATTAATTTACCTAATTTCTAATTTCCATCAATTTCCTAATTTCTTAATTTTCTAATTCCTAATTTCAAATTTCCTCCTATTTCTCTCCTAAATTCATGGAAATGACATGTCAATTTGTCATAATTGACAATCAATCAATTTTGACATAGAAGTTGTCATAATTTGTCATAAATTATCAATCAACAAATTTTGCATAGAAAGTGCATAATTTGTCATAATTGACATAATTGATTTGCAATTTCCATTTGAATTGCATCATGCTAATCTTGTCATCTCTCCAATTCTTCTATAAATTGGATGAATTTCTTCAATCAAACCCCTTATTTAATAATTGGTAATCAGACTATCGAATTTCTAGTACTCTTGATCAAAAATCTCGTCTATTTGCTTTCAATTATGTGTGTGCACTTGTAGGTGAGATCCACAATCAAAATCATTTGAAGAGGAAAGAAGAACAATGGAGCCGCATGAAGGAGCATTCAAATCTGCTATTGGTTTGCATATGTCTTTAATTTTGAATGCTTTTATGTCATGTCTCTATTGAGTGTTGTTTAGGATAGATCATTGCAGTTATGCATTTGTGATTGAGCTAATTGATTAATGTTTATTTTTCTTGTGATGATTTCCTATTTCCTAACGTACAGTTAGTAATTCTTTTACTTCAGTTCATTTTGTCACATAATCTCTACAAATCAAAATATAGTGATATCCCTTAGAAGGAGGATGAACAGGTCCCACAAATTCAATTCCCCATTTTTCAAATGGTTCTAGGATTATCTGCAATTGAAGTGACATCTCCATTTTTGTTGATGGTCTCCCCATGCACTCACACTCGTCATAGTGCTTCACATAAAATGAAACATCCTTAGTCATAGAAGGCCAATAGTAGTCAACACCTAGGATCTTGTGAACTGTTCATATCACAAAATAATTTCCTCCTTTTGGTTCATTATGGCATGCATAGATGATGTCATAAACATCAATATCATGTATACATCTGTGAAGAACATGATCATGACACAATTTAAATATGAGACCATCAATCCATTGAAACCTATAGCTTTCGCGGATTAATCTTTTTTTTCTTAGGATTGAAATGATTTGGGCACATCCCTGTTACAAGATAATTTACGATATCAACAAACCAAGGGGATTGTATTGAGATAGCAAACAAGTATTCATTTGAAAATGCATCATTTACTAGTTCATTATTTCCCTACAAAACCATTATAGAAACAAAATAAAAAACAACATTATCTTTACTTGGTTTATCCATAATGGTTATATCAAATTCCTACAAAAGAAGCAACCATCTTATTATTTGTCCTCCAACAACAACTTTATTCATCAAATATCAAATTATAGCATGATTTGTGTGAACAAAAACCTTATACCCAATAATATAGTACCTAAATTTATTAATTGCATACATAATAGCTAAAAACTCTTTCTGAGTTGTATAATTTATTTTTGTGGGACTCAAATATATGTTGATGTAATAAATAGCATGCATTGCTTGATTTTCATCTTTTTGTCCAAATACCACCCCAATGGGTAAGTTTGAAGCATTTGCATGAATGTGAAATGTTTCTCCCCAAACAGGTCCTTTTATAATAGGAGAGGTGTTCAAGGCATGTTTAATAGATTCAAAAGATGTTTGACAATCATAAGTCCATGAAAACTCTACATCCTTTTTAAGTAGTATGAATAGTGGTTCAACAATTTTACTAAACCCTTCAATAAATCTCCTATAATACCTTGCATGTCCCAGAGACTCTTAACATCAGTTTGGGTCTTTGGTATTTCAATTTGTTGAATAATTTCAACTTTCTTTGGATCAACTTTGATTCCCTCCTTGGAAAATATGATGTCCCAAAATAATTCCTTCTGTCATCATTAGGGAACATTTCTCATGATTTAGTGATAGTCTATGATATTTTCATCTTTGCAACACCTTGTTTAAAATTTCTTGTGACTCGTCATATTTTTTCCCTATTGGAATCAATGAACACTAAGAGGGGGGGGTGAATCACTATTGTGTAGTTTTTAAATTTGTTAACTTGATTCTTTATCCACCAGATGCACAATTAAGAAATTGAAATGCAGAAACACAAAGCAAATAAGCACATAAGCATAACACCAATATTTTTACATGGAAACCCAGAAAGGGAAAAACCATAGTGGTATTTGAACTCACAATATTATTATACTATGGCTAGTAGTAGAATAATATTACATGAGGGGAATGCAAATGCATTCAAGAACACAGCCTAGAGCTCACTACTCAATTACAAAAGGGCTAAAACCTGAAGGAAGGCTTATTGACTTATAGGATAATAAAAAATGATTACAATGAGTAATGAACTAAAGAAAAACATCTAATTATGCCAAATGATAGTTTCGGTTAGGCACAAAGTGATTCATTGTGTAGTTATGATAAATTGGTCTATTATGCCCTACCACTGATCACCAAATCAACAAAACTTAAGGTACACACGTGAAAATGCATTCAATTGCTCCCAAAATCATCTCACATATCATATCACCACCCAGAGACATTGTCCAAGTCATTCTTATATATATGCATTAACAAAATTGATCTCCCACAAGTCAACTTCTCAAAATATTAAAATATAAAATGTATAGCTTCAAGGCGGCTCAAATCTTCACAAAACCATATTCCAGATCCAAAACATATGTTCACATGATTCCCATAAGTCGGTCCAATTACCTCAATCTTACCAATAACCACCAGAATCACCTCAAAGAATCTAGTCTACATATTACACCACCAATAATGAAGATAACCTTATTTTACTACTCTGCCAGATACTAGACCTTTTAACATGCTTAAGAAACAACAACGAAGGAAAGGATTACATGATAATCTTCTTCTCATACAAATTCAACTTAACTTTGATCACTGAAACCAAAAACACATCACCAGAAATGAGGAATTCTCATCAAAATTGTACACTGAGTATCACCAACAGACTTATACAAAAAATCACTTAGGACATATTGATATCCCAAACTCCATATCAGATAAGATAAATAGGCTGAGTTTCCATCAATGACAACTCCTAATAAATTTCATGCACCAGACATCATCAATCTTTACGAGAGAATCACCAGAATAGTGTCTTATGTCAGCATTCCCATGAACTATAAAATTGTCCATGTACACTTCTACACATGAAGTGGTTAAGTCAGCAAAAATGGCTAGAATGACTCTTTGAAAAGTGGTTGGTGCATTACAGAGTTGAAATGGGAGGACTCTATAGGCATAAGTTTCCCAAGTACATGTGAATTTTGTCTTATCTTGGTCCTTAGAAGCCACTTGTATCTGGTTATAACTGCTAAAACCATCTAGGAAAGAGAAATAATTACTCCCAGCTAAGTTATCAAGAACTTGATCAATGAATGGTAAAGAAAAACAATCCTTTTTAGTAGCTTTATTCAATTCCCTATAATCAGCACAAACATGCCACTTCCTATTTTTCTTAGGAACAATGTCTAATGGTGAAACACATTGACTATCGGAAATTGGGTAGATAAACTGTTAGGAATAAGGTGTCTCAACCTTGGATAATTCCTATTCTTATTATTTGTTTTGTAAAATGTATTTCTTGAAAATAATGTAATTAAGTGTGAGTGTACATGTCTAGTTGGCATGTTGATGTGTCACTCCATTTGATGTGTCGGCATCTTGAATTGTGTGTAAGGAGATCATGGCTGAAACAGTTATGATGGATTCCTATGACACATAAGAGCTATTTCTAGGAGATTTCAATGATGGGTGAAGACATGCAAGACAGGTGGCAACTGATAAAGTTGAGTACTGTACACTCTTCCTCAATCGTGGGGTTTGGGGCATTGCCCTGGAAAAAATTTTAGGGTTCCTATTTTCTCAGAGAATGGTAAAACCCTAATACGGCTATCTTTGGAAGTTGCCCTAAAAAGGAAAGTGCATAAGCATTTTTTTAGGGTTACAGACTGTGATACAAAGAGAGTGTACTGTTGGTATGATATTGTGCTACTGGATTTGTCTTGAAGTGTCGATTGTCTCCTGAAAGAACTTGCATTGCAATTGTGTTGTAACTATTGTGTTGAAGATAATACATTGTGTAGGTTTTGGAGTGCTAGGGTTTTTTACCGAAAGGTTTTCCCTAGGGTAAATCATTGTGTCATTCTCTATTTTCTATATGCATGGTATATGGCTGCAATATCTTTGTTAAAGTAGTTAATGAATCTGAAATTGTAAGGATTTAAAAGAATTTGCAAAATACTTTCCTCTAGAGATTAGTGTAGGAAGTTGTTTCCGCACCTGAGTTTCCTTACAAGTGGTATCAAAGCTTGATCAACTTTTGATCCTAGTTGTTGGGTAGGGTTTTTTGAGCTAATCTCAAGTTGAGTGGGAGTTCTTCTATGCAGGAGCATTCTGAATCTTATTTGCAGATTGAGATGGTAAGTTCCTCATACAGTAGAATGGAGGTGGAGAAATTTAATGGCACTAATTTCAAGTTGTGGAAACTCAAGATGGAAGACATGCTTGAAGACCGCGATCTATGGGAGGCTGCTACACTTGATGTGAGACCTAGAGTGATATCTCTAGTGGATTGGGAGATCAAGGATTAGAAGGCTAGGGGTCTCATCAGACTCTGTCTAGTAGATGCCATTCTTCTGAATGTTCTTGATGAGGCTACTGCAAATTCTTTGTGGACATGGCTTGGGTCTGTGTATCAGGCCAAATCTCTAGTGAATAAGTTTTTCCTGAGAAAGAAGTTGTATTTTTTAAGAATGGAGGAAGGTGGATCCATAACTAATCATCTCAATGCA
The DNA here is from genome assembly GCF_030272615.1 of Cryptomeria japonica. Lineage (NCBI taxonomy): Eukaryota > Viridiplantae > Streptophyta > Pinopsida > Cupressales > Cupressaceae > Cryptomeria > Cryptomeria japonica. Next base: position 290,034,048 of record NC_081410.1, read on the forward strand.
TTCAATTTATTGATTGCACAGTTGGCATCATCTAATGCCAATATCGAGGAGGAGGATCGATGTATGACCCTTCTTTGTTCCTTGCCAGATTTGTGGGACCATCTTGTGATGGCTCTCGGAAGTACTATAGTCACATTCCGCATGGATGATGTGGTGTCTTCACTTCTATCTAAGGAGATGTGAAGAAAGACTTCAGATTCATGTAAGGAAGCCCTTGCTGTTCATGAGAGATCCAATGACAAAGGAAAGAAGAATGACAATAAGTCAAAGAAGGGCAGATCCAAATCTTGTGGGAGTTCTAAGACTCCTGGAAAGTCCAAGGTGAAATGTTGGAACTATGATAAATCTGGGCACTTCCGAAGGGACTGCAAAGAACTAAAGAAGAAGAAGAAAGGCTCAGATTCAGCTTCTGAAAAATCTCAAGAAGATGGAGATGCTTTTATTGCAGCTTTGGCAGCCCATGCATCTGATGATGTGTGGTTGGTAGACTCGGGTGCTTCTTTTCACATGACCTCTCATCGAAACTGGTTCTCAAAATATGAAGAGTTTGATGGTGGAAAGGTGTACTTGGGTGATGATTCTCACCTAAAGATAGTTGGACGCAAAAGGGTCACTATCAGATTTCCTGATGGATGAGTAAAGGGAATCAATGGAGTTATGCACATTTCAGGTTTGGCACGAAACCTATTATCTGTAAGTATGCTGAATGATGTAGGTGTGCAAGTTGTCTTTTTGAAATATGGATGCAAGATGATGAGAGGTTCTATGGTGCTCACTAAAGGTACTAGGAGAGGTACTTTGTTTCAGCTTGATGCATGCATTACTCAGTGCAATATTTCTTCCGTTTCAAAGAAGAGAGCGACTATCACTTCATCCCCACCATCTGAATGAGTAGTAAAGAAGACTGTGGCAATGGGTTCTGATGGTAGTGCAGTAAGTGTACCTAAGGGTGCAAACACTTTGGAAGGCAAGCTTCCTGCAGAAAAGACAATGTTGTGGCATATGAGATTTGGCCACATTGGTGAGAAGGGTCTTAGGACCTTGAAAACTAAAAATCTCATAGAGGGGCTAAATGATTGTAATCTCGAATTTGATTTCTGTGAACACTATGTTTATGGTAAGCAAAATCGTGTTCAGTTCTACTCCAGTTATCACAAGTTTTCTAGACTTTTGGATCTTATTCATTCTGATGTATTTGGTCCTATAAAAGTTCCTTCTATCTCCAGTTCTATATATTTTGTATCTTTTATAGATGATTACAGTAGAAGGACTTGGATATATTTCCTGAAAAGTAAGACATAGGTTTTCAGTCAGTTCAAGGAATTTAAGGCTCTCATGGAGAAACAGACTGGTAAAAGAATCAAGTGTGTGAGAACTGATAATGGTGGTGAGTTTTGTTCCATAGAGTTTGAACAGTTTTGTAAAGAACAAGGAATCAAGAGACATAAGACAACTCCTTACACCTAGCAGCAAAATGGAGTTGCAGAGAGAATGAACATGACACTGATGGAGAAGGCTAGGAGTATGCTTAGTGGAGCTAGTTTAGAACAAAGGTTTTGGGCCGAAGCTATGGCCACTGCCTGCTATCTAGTTAATAGATCTCCTACATCAACTCTTGTTGGTAAGACACCTATGGAGGTGTGGTCTAGTAAGAAGCCTTCAATAAGACATCTTCGTGTTTTTGGTTGTGAAGCTTATGCACATATTCCTAAGGAGAAAAGATCTAAGTTGGAAAACAAAGCTGTCAAATGTATTTTTATCAGATACAGTGTTGGTGTGAAAGGATACAAGCTTTGAGATCCTATGACTAGTAAGGTGTCACATAGTAGAAATGTTATTTTTAGAGAGCTAACATCTTCTCTTGTTGTGCTACAACTAGATGAAAAAGAAAAGGAAAAAGATGTTGTTTAGTTTCCTCCTACCCCTGAGAAGACTGAATAGAGAGACCATGTTGGGTCTAATGATGAGGAGAGCTCTAGTAGCTCTGATAGTTCAGAAGAAGAGGAAGAATAACCTCAACCTTAGCCCTTGAGGAGATCCACGAGAGAAAGAAAGCAACTAGAAAGGTTTGGTTATTCTATGTTAGATTCTTGTTGTTCTTTTGCTTTGATTACTAACACTGATGAGCCTAGATCTGTGAAAGAGGCTTTGGGCATGGAAGATGTAGGTTCCTGGATTGAGGCTATGGATGATGAGATGGCTTCATTAGAGAAAAACAAAACTTGGGACCTTGTACCTTTGCCTAAAGGGAGAAAATCTATTGGCTGTAAATGGGTGTTCAAGAAGAAATTTTGTGCAGATGGCAGTGTTGAAAGGTACAAAGCTAGATTGGCTACAAAGGGGTATTCATAGGTAGAGGGAATAGATTATGGTGAAATATTCTCTCCTGTTGCAAAGTTGACATCCATTAGATTTTTGTTATCTCTTGCTGCATCATATGATTTAGAGATAGAACAGATGGATGTAAAGACAACTTTCCTTCATGGTGATTTGGAGGAAGAGATTTATATGTCACAGCCTGAGCACTACATTGTTAAAGGTAAAGATTCCTTAGTTTGCAGATTAAAGAAATCTCTATATGGTTTGAAGCGATCTCCTAGGATGTGGTACCTTAAGTTTGATGCCTTTGTGTTGTCAATTGGATTTGTAAGATCAAAATCAGATCATTATATTTATTTCAGAGTTGAAAATGATCACCTTCTTATTGTTGCATTGTATGTTGATGATATGTTGTTGTTTGGGAAGGGTAAGGGTATGATTTCTGATTTTAAATCTCAGTTGTCAGCATAGTTTGAGATGAAAGATCTTGGGGTAGCAAGGTACATCTTGGGTATGGAAATTAGTAGAGACAGGTCTAACAGAAAACTTTGGTTGAGTTAGAGTAAGTATGTGAAGTCTTTGTTGGACAGGTTCAGCATGGTAGATTGTAGACCACTATGTGTTCCCATTTCAGTGGGAACAAAGTTATCTGTAGATGATTGTCCAAAATCTCCTAGTGAGGTGGAGGACATGAGTAGAGTACCTTATGCTAGTGTAGCTGGTAGTCTTATGTATGCTATGGTCTGTACTAGACCAGACATTGCCCAAGCAGTGGGAGTCCTGAGTCGGTTTATGGCTAACCCTGGAGGGGTACATTGGGATGCAGTTAAGTGAGTATTAAGATATTTGAGGGGTACATCAGATTACTCCATATGTTACCATGGTAACTCTTCTGGATCTTCGCATTCAGTTTGTATTCATGGGTTTGTGGATTCAGATTAGGTAGGTGATATTAACAAGAGATCCACCAGTGCTTATGTGTTCACTATGTTTGGTGGTGCCATCAGTTGGATGAGTAAGCGACAACCTATGGTTTCTTTGTCCACTACAGAAGCTGAGTACATGGCTGCTACTCATGCTTGTAAGGTAGCCATTTGGCTTAGGAGATTGTGTTCTGATGTTGGTGTTGATGCAGAATAGATTACTATTTGGTGTGACAGTCAGAGCACTATTTTCCTTGTGAAGAATCCAACTTTCCATGCCAGAACAAAGCACATTGATGTGCAGTTTCACTTTGTGAGAGATATGGTGGAAGATGGAAAGGTAAATTTGGAGAAGGTAGATACTATGAGGAATGTTGCAGATGCATTAATGAAACTAGTGGGCATTGCAAAGTTTAGATGGTGTTCGGAGTCTATGGGCCTTTTGGCCTATAGAGGTTAGTTCTCGTTATGTTCCTATTGCTCTTACAAGGTGTTCGACAAGTGGGAGAATGTTAGGAATAAGGTGTCTCAACCTTGGATAATTCCTATTCTTATTATTTGTTTTGTAAAATGTATTTCTTGCAAATAATGTAATTAAGTGTGAGTGTACATGTCTAGTTGGCATGTTGATGTGTCACTCCACTTGATGTGTCGGCATCTTGAATTATGTGTAAGGAGATCATGGCTGAAACGGTTATGATGAATTCCTATGACACATAAGAGCTATTTCTAGGAGATTTCAATGATGGGTGAAGACATGCAAGACATGTGGCAACTGATAAAGTTGAGTACTATACACTCTTCCTCAATCGTGGGGTTCCTATTTTCTCAGAGAATGGTAAAACCCTAATACGACTATCTTTGGAAGTTGCCCTAAAAAGGAAAGTGCATAAGCATTTTTTTAGGGTTACAGACTATGATACGAAGAGATTGTATTGTTGGTATGATATTGTGCTACTGGATTTGTCTTGAAGTGTTGATTGTCTCCTAAAAGAACATGCATTGCAAGTGTGTTATAACCATTGTGTTGAAGATAATACATTGTGCAGGTTCTGGAGTGCTGGGGTTTTTTACCGAAAGGTTTTCCCTAGGGTAAATCATTGTGTCATTCTCTATTTTCTATATGCATGGTATATGGCTGCAATATCTTTGTTAAAGTAGTTAATGAATCTGAAATTGTAAGGATTTAAAAGAATTTGCACAATACTTTCCTCTAGAGATTAGTGTAGGAAGCTATTTCCGCACCTGAGTTTCCTTACAAGTGGTATCAAAGCTTGATCAACTTTTGATCCTAGTTGTTGGGTAGGGTTTTTTGAGCTAATCTCAAGTTGAGTGGGAGTTCTTTTGTGTAGGAGCATTCTGAATCTTATTTGCAGATTGAGATGGCAAGTTCCTCATACAGTAGAATGGAGGTGGAGAAATTTAATGGCACTGATTTCAAGTTGTGGAAACTCAAGATGGAAGACATGCTCGAAGACTGCGATCTATGGGAGGCTGCTACACTTGATGTGATACCTGCAGTGATAACTCTAGTAGATTGGGAGATCAAGGATTGGAAGGCTAGGGGTCTCATCAGAGTCTGTCTAGCAAATGCCATTCTTCTGAATGTTCTTGATGAGACTACTGCAAATTCTTTGTGGACATGGCTTGGGTCTGTGTATCAAGCCAAATCTCTAGTGAATAAGTTGTTCCTAAGAAAGAAGTTGTATTCTTTAAGAATGGAGGAAGGTGGATCTATAATTGATCATCTCAATGCATTCAATTTATTGATTGCACAGTTGGCATCATCCGGTGCCAATATCGAGGAGGAGGATCGATGTATGATCCTACTTTGTTCCTTGCCGGATTTGTGGGACCATCTTGTGATGGCTCTCGGAAGTACTATAGTCACATTCTGTATGGATGATGTGGTGTAACCGTTCTGTTGAAGATAATGCATTGTGCAGGTTTTGGAGTGCTGGGGTTTTTTACCGAAAGGTTTTCCCCAGGGTAAATCATTGTGTCATTCTCTATTTTTTGTATGCATAGTATATGGCTGCAATATCTTTGTTAAAGTAGTTAATGAATCTGAAATTGTAAGGATTTAAAAGAATTTGCACAATACTTTCCTCTAGAGATTAGTGTAGGAAGTTTTTTCCGTACCTGAGTTTCCTTACATAAACCCTAGTTACAACATTTTTTCAATTTATGTCTTAATAAAATCTCTTAAGGTTGGGTTAACTATTGTTTGTCCTTGTCTCACAAGCTTGGCATCCTTTGTGTAGATATGATGTGTATAAATTGAAGGATTTATTCCTCTCATATCCTTATACTCCCAAGAAAATTCTTCTATACTTTTCTCTAAAGTAGTTTCAATTTTTTCTTTTGTGTTGGAAGGAAAGATGAATTGATAAAGAGAGGTTTGTTTGTCGAGATTAAAATTTCTTTTATTTCATTATCTCCTTCAATTGTATCTCTAATGGGTGTATTAAGAGGACAATGATATGACTTATTATGATATAAAATTTCCTTGTTACTTTCACTCTATAAAGAACACTCTTTCATTTTCTTTTGGATTCCTTTTCCAGCATTAAATTTTCCTCCTTTCTCAACATAGTCCTCACACTCTTCAACATGTTTTGATGGAGTGACCATAGCTAATTCAACCATGCCATCCCCTTCTAAATCCATCTCATTATCAAAAAAATCCTGAGTATTAGAATGAAATGTTGGCTTCGTTGGAGGGTAAAGTGTCAATTCTTTTTTTTTCTGACCATTAGAAATAGTCATACTACCAAATTTGCAATCTATAAAAGCAACTGCAGTGGCTAACCAAGGTCTTCCTAGTATGATTGGATAACCTGATGCCTTTTTCCTAGCTTTGAGAACTAATAAATCTATTGTAATATCCCATGTATCAATGGTATTAGATTGATCTATTAAATAAATTATAGTTGTTGTTGGTTGAATTCCTTACATTCCCAACATCTCTACAGTATCTACAGTAATAATATTTATAGCTTTCCCAAGATCAATCAACACATCAGGTATTTGAACTTTGTTGGAAAGAGATACTACATTAGATGTTGTCACTGGTAGCAAATTGAGTCAGATATCCAATCTATTGTTCACGATTCATTCATACCGAAAGATTGATTGAGGTCTGGTTAGGTCCGATGAGAAGAACAGGTCATTCAAAATAGTGTACAGTCAATAATTTTTGTTGAGTATTCTATGTTTTGGATCTCAAAAATGCATTGTAAATAGGTAGTATGCCTTATTTCAATTTTATGGCCTTTGGTGTTGAGTGTTGAGTGAGCTGGAAGATCCGGTAGACAATTTTTTAAGTAGAACAATATTCATTAGCAATAATGTGTGGAGATTCATTGTGCAGATCATGCAAACTGATTTTGGTGATTGTTTGTGTTTTTCGAGGATGCTGAGCCGACATGTGGGAAGCATGTGGACAATTTTTTTTGGTTCATGATAGGACCTAAAATTATGTTTTTCAAATATTGGTCATCCTAGAAATATTTTGCCCTTGGTCAAGATATTAGGGTTTAGGGCTATAAGGGTTGTGTCTTTTATGATTAAAATGGTTTGAAAGTGAGTTTTTGGTTCTTGTTATATTCTATTGTTACCTTTTTTCTAACTTAAGGTAGAGAGTTCTATTTTTCATCTCAGGGCCATTTTCATTTTCTAAATATTAAGTGGTGATTGATCGGTTTGCGAAATACGCTATTCGTAAGTCATCTGCATGAAATTCCCTATAACCGACCCCCTTTAAAATATTTATGCCCGTGGTTATATTTTCCTAAGTCTGGCGAATACAAAATACCCCAACCATTTGTTAAAGGATAGATCCAATGGCTAGCGCTTCTCTGTAATAAGAGATGTGAGGATTTTAATGACCATGGCATCATGAGATTATGATGCATGTTATCAACAAAAACTGACAGGGTTAGCTGCAGAACCAGTTGAAAGCTTTTAAGTACTAGTTTGCAGGTGGTAAAGGTCAGTCTACTAATAGTCCCATCAATTTATCAATGCTCATAATGAATGAGGATGGTTTATCCTGAGGAAAAAGGTGGTTGACTTTTAAGTCCTAAAGGAGTCAACGGGAGGTATACTAGGCGGTAAACTTTGAGCAGATCAGATGACGCTCATATTCCTACAATGGAAGTTGCGAGGTGGTTACAGACTGCAACATCGCGTGTTGATGCCACGTGTCTAGAATTGGTGAGAAAGACCTATAGTGGGGCTGCTAATGAAATTCCACAAAAAGATGAGATGTTATTGATATGTCATGATTTTGTGGGGCCATTGATACAGATGAAAGAACAAGTCATGAGTCAATAAGGAGATGATCATTGGATTGGCCACCTAGGAGGATGATCGACGACTAGTTTTCAAACTTCTTAACTACAAAGCTAGGAGCCATTGTTTCGCTTGTGTGAATATTAATGGTGGATGAGACATTTGCATCCTTTCCCTGACTATAATTAAAATACCCTTAAAGGGTTTTTTCATTTGCAAAAAAATTTATAGCAATTCTCAAGAATTCCTACTGCTGAAGGAGACTGAAATGACCCTCTGTGACATAGAATTGTCATTTCTAGTGAAAATCAAAAGTAGTAAGTTTTTCTAAGCTCTCCATACATTTTTGAAACAAATTGATATTACAAATTGTGAAAGATTGCAAAAAGAAAGCTCAATTTGTTCTAGGGTTAAGATAATGGGTAGGAAATAGTTAAATCTATTTGAATTAATCTGGAAATTTAAAAAATCTTGTGATAAGTCCTAGACTTGGAGATATAGTAGAAAGCCCTACTTGTAGAAAATGCCTCCCTCACAGAAACATTCAGGGGAGATGGATTATATGAAAACAAATCTTTATGATGAATTCTTGGTCCAATTAAAGCCTGTTAGCATTATGTGAATTGGTATGAGGACATAATGAATGTGAACCGTTATGAGGACATAATGACATTGTATGTTGTCATTGATGTCAATATAATGAAGAGGTGTGAACTGGCATATGTGAGAACCGGTATAAAACTGTGAACCAATATTTGTGCCAAAGTGAAGTGGTGTGCTTGTTCATGTTGAATTGGCATATAGTTATGGGAACCGGCATATGGAAGTATTGTATGACTACTGGCTGGTAGTCTCAACTTTAGGGTTTCCAGTTGATGTGCTTCAAGCCTGTGTGGCTCAACTGATGATATTATATGATGAGTTAGCATTGTAAAGAAGAATAAATCATGTTGCCACACAACCCTATGTGCGTGAAGGATCTTACATGAGGGAGATTGTTCCTATCTACCTTGGGGATGTGTGAAGTCTATAAAATAGTGATAACATGTGATGGGTTATCAGCCACCATAAAATCGGTGGAAATGGACGATGGAGAATGTCTTGAGTTTGGATCAAGGTCTACTGCATTTAATGCAGTGTGCTCAATGGTCGGGATTGAACTATTTGAATTACTTAACCTAACAGGTTTAGGGTTTAGGATTTATGCTACCGACCTATTTGTTTTCCTATAAGGTCGATGTTGTGTCTCTTTCTGAGGTTGTTGGAAAAAGTTGTGTGTGTGTATCCAAGAGAAGGGATACGTAATTATTTCCAGACCAAAAGGAGAGAAGTGATACCTATAGAGTGTAAGTATAGAAGGTGAAGAGAAGCTTCAGTGGATCTACATTGGCATTGAGTGCTGTTACCAGATCATTGTAATACCTATTGATCTCTAACCACCTCAATAGTTGGAAAATCTCTTAACAAGGTAGCCTTAACCAGCTTGCTGAAAATCCTTTAATAGGATAACTCAAAGCTACTGAGTTCAGAATCCTTTAGCTATTGAGTTCTTGAAATCCTCTAACAAGGTAACCTTTAACAGGGCTTAACCCTTAACTGGGTATTGTAGCCATCCCTTCACCGGGTGATCTCTAACAGGATCGGTTCCTAGCAGAACCTTTTGTAATGTCTCTAACTGGACAAGGCTCCTAACAGAGCGGACTTCTAAAGAGTTCAAAAATAGCTTATGGGTATTCATCCCCACTGTGGTTTTTCCCAGTTGGGTTTCCATGTGAAAAATATGTGTGTTATGTGTGATGCTTTTATCTTGTGATGCTTTGCTATTATCTGTCAAGCATATGATGGTTGTGTTTTATGCCTGTCAATAAAACATGTTGAACTAGCTGTTATTATGATCTGATGATAGATTACCTATTTATACATAAGGGTGAAATGGTAGTGTAGTCTCGAGTTGAGTGAAAAGCTAAGTGAGTAACCAGTTAATGCTTGTCTCAGACATTCTTAGCTTTACCAGTTTCACTCTATTTCAAACCGATGTCACTATCTGCCAGTCGTTTGAAGTATCTGTTGTCAAACCAATTTTGGACTAAATTTTTGTCTGTACTAATTCACCCCCCCTCTTAGTACCAGTTTGTTACTATTCACTCATCATTAAGTTATCAATTGGTATCAGAGCATTCTCCAGGTCCTCTGTGCTATAAGCTTAACCACTTGAGGTAAAGATCCCAGCCTAATGATGAAGAGGAAAGGTCCAAATTTTAACAGAGAAAATTTTAGTATATGGAAAGACAGAATGAAGATATTCATCAAAAGCATGGGTGCTCAACACTAGAGCTATGTTGAGACTGTCTATGCTGCTCCTATCAGTACCCTTACTGATGACCAAAACAGAGAGATGGAGGAGAATGGGCAAGTCATGGAAGCCCTAATTAGTAGTTTATCTAACATTGAGTTTCTTGATGTTCAAGATAAGGTAAATCCCAAAGAGGTATGGGATACTCTTGAAAATATCTATGGCAGTGATGAGCATGTAAAACAAGGTAAGGAAGAAAGCCTTAGAGGGAATTTTGAAGATATGCGGATGGTTGAAGGTGAGACCATTCAACGGTATGGAATAAGGATCAAAACTATTGTTGGAGATATCAAGAGTGCAGGAGGTAAAATAGAAGATGCCACTATGGTAAGCAAAGTCTTGAGATCCCTATTGCTAGTCTATGCAATAAGGGTTGTCGCTATTTAGGAGCTGAGATCAATAGACAAGACTAAGGTATTCTTAGACTCCATCATAGCAAAGTTGACAGCCTATGAGCTAAATAGTTTTGATAGTAGTGTTCAAAATACTGAATCAGCTTTTAAAGCTTCTACTATACCATCCAGAAAAGGAAAAGAAGCTAGCACTAGTGGTGAACCAAGACAGAGTAGAGAAATGGATGATGAGGAGATTTTGATGGCATTTGAAGCTCTCCTTGCCAGGTTACTTCCTAAAGGAACTGACAAATACAAAGGTAAGCTACCTTTGAAATGCTTTTATTGCAACTAGATAGGACATATTATCGTAAACTGTCCTAATGGCGACAACAAGGACAAACCAAAAAGGTTCAAGAAATTCAAAGGAGGAAACCAGAGAAACTATTTTGTGGTAGTTCATGAAGGTGTCACAGATAAAGAATCAGAGGATGAAAAAAATGAAGATATTGTGTTTGTTGCTGTCAAGGAAGATGTGTCAGACAAGAAGGCTCTTGTCTCCTAGTTTGATAATTCCAATGAGTGGATCATTAACAGTGGCTTTTCTCACCATATGACTGGTGACTGGAGCAATTTTATATCCTTGGAGGAGTATGATGGTGGTGTGGTTCACTTTGGAAATGATGCACCATGCATGGTCAAAGGTAGAGGGTCCATCTCTCTGAATGGAAAGAGTAGTGCTGACAATGTGTATTGGGTTGATGGTCTTAGACACAACCTTCTTAGTGTTGCCCAGCTGAATGATAGCGGCCTCACTCTGAAATTCAAGAATGGTGAATTGGTGGCCACGGCATGCAAACCAAAGGTAACCTATTTCATCTGAATGCAAATATAAGTACATGTCTTATTGCAAAATTTGATGATAGCTAGCTATGGCATAGGAGACTCTGCCATGTAAACTTTAATAGTATTGTGAAAGCTAGTAAGATCAAGGCAGTTAGAGGGTTGTTGGTGCTAAGCAAACTGGATAATACCTTGTGTAGAGAGTATCAATTGGGGAAAATGTCTTCCTCAACCTTTAAAGGTAAATCTTTCACAGCTGACAACTTACTTGATCTTGTGCATACTAATTTGTGTGGTCCTATAAAAACTAGAAGTGTGTAGGGTGATTGGTACTTCATGATTCTCATTGATGACTTCTCAAGAATGATGTGGGTCACATTCTTGAAAGACAAGTCTAAAGCCTTTGTAAAGTTGAAAGCTTTCAAAGCTTTAGTGGAGAAGGAAAGCAGGAAAAGGATCAAGTGCCTAAGAACTGATCAAGGAGGGGAATTCACTTCCAGTGAATTCAACAAGTACTATGAAGAACATGGCATCAAGAGGCAATTGTCTGCCCCCTGGACTCCACAACAGAATGGCCTAGCAGAAAGGAATAACTGGACTATGGTTGAAGTAGCTACAACCATGTTGATTCAAGGAAAGGTAGCTCACACCTTTTGGAGAGAAGTGGTGAGCACTGCAGTCTACACAATGAACCAGGTACTCATCAAGAAAGGTAAGGATAAAACCCCTTATGAGTAGTGGACTGGTAAGAGACTTATGGTTAGCTACTTTAGAGTGTTTGGTAGCAAATTTTACATCAAGAGGAGTGAACACCAGAGAAAATTTGATACGAAATGTGATGAGGGAATATTCCCTTGATATTCCACCAAGAGAAAATCTCATAGGTGTTTGAATAATAGGACCTAAAGAATTATGGAAAGCATCAAAGTAAGAGTTGATGAAACCTTTGAGAAAACTAAGGAGACCGACAGTGAGCAAGTGGTAAATAAACCAATTGTCAAACAACTGAGTACCAGTAACAGTGTTCCTACACTGGAAAATGTAGATGCTGATACTGATGGAGATAAGGATGAAGAAGAAAAGCAAGAGGAATCCATCAAGACCATTCCTCGGTATGTCAAGCTAAATCATGATCCTAATCAGATCATAGGAGATAAGGATGTAGGAATCCTTACAAGAAGAAAGGTCAGAGAAAACTCATGTATAATCTCTGAATTTGAGCCTAAATCATTTAAAGAAGCACATAAAGATGAAGATTGGATCAAGTCAATGGAAGAGGAACTTGACCAGATAGAGAAAAATGGTACATGGTCTTTGGTACCCAAACCGAAGCATAAAAATGTCATTGGTACCAAATGGGTCTTCAAAAATAAGCTGAATGAGGATGGCACATTAATTAGAAACAAAGCCAAATTGGTATGCAAAGGATATGCTCAAGAAGAAGGAGAAGACTATGGAGAAACCTTTGCACCTGTAGCCAGATTGGAAGAAGTTCATATGCTTCTTGCATATGCAACTTTTAAAGGCTTCAAAGTATATCAAATGGATGTAAAATCTACATTCCTAAATGGTGTACTTGAAGAGGAGGTGTATATAGATCAACTAGATGGGTTTGCCCTATCTGAAGATAGTGACAAGGTATGTAGGCTACATAAAGCCCTATATGGGCTAAAGCAGGCACCTAGAGCATGGTATGACCGCCTGCATTCCCATCTTGTGAAGATTGAATTTGAGAGAACAAGTGAAGATAGCAATATCTAGTTGAAGTCTAAAGGAGATTAGATCTTGATATGTGAGCTATTTTTTAATGACATTATATTTGGTGGAGATGACAAGATGACTCATGAATTTGCAGATGAGATGAAGAAAGAGTTTGAGATGTCACTTTCTTCATTGGATTGCAGATCCAGCAGATGAAGGATGGAATCTTTATCACTTAGTCCAAGTATGTCAAAGAGGTGTTGAAGACCTTTGGCATGGAGGATATCAAGCTAGTTGGTACACTGATGGTGACCGGTTGTAAACTATCCAAAGAGGACGACTCTGCATTGGTTTATGAGAAGGAATACCGATCAATGATTGGTAAGTTGGATTATGTAGTGCATAGCAAATCGGATATTGCACATGCAGTTGGCATTACTGAAAGATTTCAGAAAAGTCCAAGAGAATCCCACTTGGTTGCAGTCAAGTGGATTCTTAGGTATTTGAAAGGAACTATAGACTATGGGTTATGGTATCCATACAATAATGATTTTAACTTGAAAGTGTTCATAGATGTTGATTGGGCTGGTAATGTAGATGACTGGAAGAGCACAACTGGTGGTGCATTCTTCCTTGGTGGTAGATTGGTCTCATGGATGAGTAAAAAGCAGAGTTGTATCTCTCAGTCTACAGTGGAAGTGGAGTATATTGCAGCTTTCATGAACTGCACTCAGACAATTTGGATGAAGTAAGTATTGAATGGCTTCAAAGTTCCTGTATCTGAACTAGTAAGTATATTTTGTGACAATACCAGTGCAATTAATATCTCCAAGAATCCGGTTTTACATTCTAGAACCAAGCACTTTGAGCTTAATTACCATTTCTTGAGGGAAAAGGTTTAGAACAAAGAGATTGAACTGGAGCATGTTTCCAGTAAGGAGCAGTTAGCAAACATATTCACCAAGCCTCTCCCAAACACTACATTTACATAATTAAGAGGTGAATTAGGGGTACTGCCCCTTCAAGAGGTGAACTAAAAGCATATGCTCCACATTAGTCAAGTATTGCATAGTCAAATTTATTTTGGATTGATGTGTTGAAGGATGCTACTCCTCAAGGGGAGCAGCATAATGGAACAGGGTAGTATGTGCCTCACTTTGGCATTGTTGTCAAAGGGGGAGAAAATGTGAAGAGAAGAAGATATCTGTAGAAATTGGGGAAGAAGATGTGAAGCAGAGAGATATCTTTGTATATTGTCATCAATGTCAAAGGGGGAGATTGTTGGCATTATGTGAACCGGTATGAGGACATAATGAATGTGAACCGGTATGAGGACATAATGACATTGTATGTTCTCATTGATGTCAATATGATGAAGAGGTGTGAACTAGCATATGTGAGAACCGGTATAACACTATGAACCAGTATTTGTGCCAAAGTGAAGTGATGTACTTGTTCATGATGAACTGGCATATAGTTATGGGAACCGGCTTATGGAAGTATTGTATGACTACCGGTTGGTAGTCTCAACTTTAGGGTTTCCAGTAGATGTGCTTCAAGCCTATGTGGTTCAACCGATGATATTGTGTGATGAGTTAGCATTGTAAAGAAGAATAGATCATGTTGCCACACAAGCCTATGTGTGTGAAGGATCTTGCATGAGGGAGATTGTTCCTATCTACCTCAGGAATGGGTGAAGTCTATAAAATGGTGATAACATGTGATGGGTTATCAGCCACCATAAATCGGTGGAAATGGATGATGGAGAATGTCTTGAGTTTGGATTAAGATCTGCTGCATTTAATGCAGTGTGCTCAATGGTTAGGATTGAACCGTTTGAATTCCTTAACCTAACAGGTTTATGGTTTAGGGTTTATGCTACTCACCTATCTATTTTCCTATAAGGTCGATGTTGTGTCTCTTTCTGAGGTTGTTGGCAAAAGTTGTGTGTGTGTATCTAAGAGAAGGGATACATGATTCTTGCCAAACCAAAAGGAGAGAAGTGATACCTGCAGAGTGTAAGTGCAGAAGGTGAAGAGGAGCTTAAGCAGATCTGCATTGGCATTGAGTGTTGTTACCAGATCATTGTAATACCTATTGATCTCTAACCACCTCAATAGTTGGAAAATCCCTTAACAGGGTAGCCTTAACCGGCTTGCTGAAAATCCTTTAACAGGGTAACTCAAAGCTACCGAGTTTAGAATCCTTTAGCTATTGAGTTCTTGAAATCCTCTAACAAGGTAACCTTTAATAGGTTTTAACCCTTAACCGGGTATTCTAGCCATCCCTTAATCGGGTGATCTCTAATAGGATCAGTTCCTAGCAGAACCTTTTGTAATGTCTCTAACCAAACAAGGCTCCTAACAGAGCAGACTTCTAAAGAGTTCAAAAATAGCTTATGGGTATTCATCCCCACTGTGGTTTTTCCTAGTTAGGTTTCCACATGAAAAATATGTGTGTCATGTGTGATGCTTTTATCTTGTGATTCTTTCCTATTGTCTGTCATGCATATGATGGTTATGTGTTTTATGCCTGTCAATAAAACATGTTGAAGTAGCTATTATTATGATCTAATGATAGATTACCTATTTATGCATAAGGGTGAAATGGTAGTGTAGTCTTGAGTTGAGTGAAAATCTAAGTGAGTAACCAGTTAATGCTTGTCTCAGACATTCTTAGCTTTACCAGTTGCACTCTATTTCAAACTAGTGTCACTGTCTGCCAGTCATTTGAAGTATCTGCTGTCAAACTGGTTTTGGACTAAATTTTTGTCTATACTGATTCACCCCCCCCTCTCAATACTGGTTTGGTACTATTCGCTCATCATTAAGTTATCAAAGCCTTCTATAAATGATAAGCAAAAGGGGCAAAGGTTTGTAGATGGAAAAACCCTAGGGGAAGGGTTAACTGACAAACCATTCTATATGGAAGATACTAATATACCACCAACTGGGTTAGATATTTTCAAATTATGGTATGGACAAAGGAAATTAAATTCTCCATTATCTAGTCCTTGGTAGTATGACTTGGGAAAATTGGCAGTATTGGGTGTTTTATGGATGTCGATTTTCTTAAGGTTGTTGTAAATAGATATGACCCAGTTTCAAGGGTTATTAGGGGAAATGATGGGGAGATTATGTTAACCATCAGAAGGGAAGAGTTTCAAGATATTTTTGACTTATATGAGCCATCCCCTAGCCTAGTACCAATATATTTAAATGAACAGAAGGAAGAATATTACAAGATGAAGGAATTCATTAGAAAGAATTTCCTTCCAATGCACTTAGCTAGAGAGGGAAGTAAAGCATACCATATCGGCCCTAGTTCTAAAGAACCATTCCCAATTGGTTCTTTCACTCCCTATTTCTAGGCTACTTTCTTATCTTTATGCTAAGTATTGGGCTTTAGCCCCATTGCAGTGATGCCACCTGATTTCATGTACATGGCTATGTAGATACAACATCCAGATTTTATAGTAGTTTTTGACTTTGCCCCTTATCTTGAGGAAACTATTCGTGAGGGGTTATTAGATATTAAGAATTAGGTTGTTGGGGTTAAATTCTCCTAGTATTCTTTACTCATGCATATATTTGTTTCAAGAAATGCAAATTATTTTGAGGGTACCATGAACCTCAGAAGGATATTCGATAATCAGGAGATTCCAATACAAGTTTGGAGCACAAACATGTCATGGGATAAAAAAGAGGCTAGATATATAAGAATTGATAACAACTTTGCCTCTAGGTTAAGACAAAGGTTGACAGTAAATTAACCAAGGATCCCTAAAGAATTGCATGATTTTGTGAGACCCAAGGAAAGGGTGTCTCTTGCCAAAATTGAACATAATTGGGGAGATTTTATCCCTTACTCTATAAGTACTGTAATCAAAATCTATGGCTTTTCTAGACAACCTCATGTATTGCCTTTCAATGTTCCTCTCAGAATAGGATTTTTTGAGGTGATGTGGCAAATTGGATGTATTCAGGACAAATATTTAAAAGGAAAAGGAAAAGGGTCATTCTTCTCGGATTACACCATTATCTATTACTTTGTGATTATAAAGGGAGTGTATGAGCATTTTGACAAATTCTTTACTCCATATCATTTAGGGGTAAGTATAATTAGGAACAGCGATCCTGCAAGTTTTTACAACACTTTTAGAAAGAGAATAAGAGGATCTTTATTGCCCCATGTGTATAATTTTCCTGATGACTTAATTAGAAATGAATTTGAACACATGATGCAGAAGTGAAGAAAGGAGAAGTGGATAATTTTTAGAAAATTATGGGTTGCTATTCAGAAGATGGATCCAAAATATGATTCATTAAAGGAGTTTTCTCTATTCTATGCCAAGATTGAATTTGTTACGAAATTTTTTGATGAATTGACAAAGGTCTTAAGGGAGAATCTAGCTAGACTTGAGGAAGTTCATGGCCAACAACAATTATACTTGCAACCTCTTATATCCCAGAGAGAAAGTGGTGTGGTAGCAGAGAGGCCTATTTAGTAATCTCCTCATAAAAGAGCTAGAGAAGAAGTAAGTGAGGAAGAGGATAGTAGCAATGATAGTGGGAGATTGACAAGGAGAAAGGGTAAGAAGATAATGAGTTAAGAACCTTTACCCAAGATATAAACTAAACCTCTTCAAGGAGTTAGGATTATTGATCTTGAATATTTTGATAGACATCTCTCACCATCAGTTGTATCCTTTTCACTAGTAAGGAAAGATGAAACTCAAATGGAGGGAGACAGGTTTGTTGCAACAATTGCATAAATGAAAATGGGTATTCCTGTATTGCCTCCTAATTTGGAGTTGGATCTTACTCCCTTTGATATTTAGGGTAAAGCCTTCAAAGATGCAAGAAAGGAGGAATGTGATAGCTTCCTTGAGGATAATGCATTTGTAAAAAGCCTAGCCTTTTTGCAGTTAGTATGGAAAACAAAGGTTGAGGAATACAAAGGAAGGATTGCTAAGTGGAAGGCCCAAAGGCCAGATAGATTGGACCAAGAAATCCAAGAGGAATTAAAAGGTGAAATGAAGGAAGAGTTCAAGGAAATCACTACTGATAAGGGCAAGAAAATTATAAGTTAGGATGGAGTATTTATATTGCCATGATGGGATATAGAAGATGTAGTGGCATTTGATGCTATTAGAAAATCAAAGGAAGAGTAAGCAGGCTTACCATTAAGAGGATCAAACTTTCCAGATGATTATGCAACCTTGGCTATATGGGCATTAGAGGAGGAACCTAGGAATCTTGATATCATTGATTTAAAGTACAACTTAAGGGGAAGTTTTATTATAAAGAGATCAGTCGACACATCAAGTGTAGAGCCTAGAAAATTAAATGTTGATGTTGCTAAGTTGGCACATGAGAATGGGAAAAAGGAATCTTTAGAGAGGGCCGAGCTGATGAATAAATTTGACAAACTTTTTAATGATTATAATGCATCTTAAAAAAGATGTGTGGAGTTGCAAATGGGAGTGCAACTCCTAGAGTAAGGAAAAATAAAAGTTTCATATCATGCACTTACTAGATCGTTTGAGCCATCAACATCCAGGTGGTCCAAAGAGAAGAATAAGTTCAATTAAATACAAGTAATAATATCCATGGCATGGAGTTAGTCCCATATGATGATGATGATGATCCCGATAGTACAAGATCGACTAAACCAAATGAGTCTTAGCTTTTGGATAAGATTGTTGAATGAGAGAATAAATTAAAAGAATTAGAAAAGCAATCAACTGAGGAGTAGAAGGATATAGTTATCTTTGTGCTAACTCATTTGAATGAGAAAATTGAAATCAGGTAAACCAGTATTCATGCCTTATATTCTTTACTTTTTGATGTTATTCAAAAGCTAAATGATGATACAGAAGTGGCAATTCCTCTATTTACAAAGTGGTTACAAAGGGGAAATAAGCTTAGAATTATGTACATGGCCTCTAAATTTCATACTGAGAGGCCACATGCACTCCAACCAAGATTGTTTTTGTTAAAATCCATGTTGGAATCCCAAATTTTGCAAGAAAATATAGAAAGAAAGATAATGGAGTTGATGAAGAGTTTTAGTGAATTAGAACAAACTCTTTTACCAGATATTGAAGATAGAGAAGTGGTAGTAAAGCCTTTGTAGTCTTGGAAGGAAGAGGTAGAAAGAGTCATCAACACCCAGGTAGAAATGATTTGTGATGGGCTAAATATGGATATGCTAGAAGATAGTATGGATAACATAATTTCTACAGGGCTATTTTTTGAAACTTTTGAAAGAGAGGCAAACCAAGTAGTCATTAAGTATATTCCATATAGGGCAGAAGCAAATGAAGTAATGAATTTCAATTGGCCATTTGATGAAGACTATAGTGTGTGGAGTGGCATGTATTTGAATGATGAATAGAAAGCTATAAACCATTTGCATAACTATTTTTTTTTCTAGTGACAAATATTTTGCAACCCGTAAGACAGGATGGGGTAATTTTCATCATGATTTTTGAAGAAGGTGGCTGCAAATTTTGATCCAGTATAAGTAAGTTAGAGGATGATTGTTTTGTATAACAGAATGTGGTTATGCATAGTCACTCTTAGATGATAGGTGTCTCCTCTGGCCTAAAGCTTGTTTGCTCCCTTATTTTTATAAAAGGGAATTCAGGGTTATGAGACGAGGTTCATAATTTTTGGTCCCTTATGTGTTCCGAAATTTTGTTTCCATATAGCCAAAAAGTCTAGGTGAAACAAAAGGGTTGTAATAGGTCATTTTACAAAGAAAAAAATAGAAAAGAGTCTTGTGTCTATGATTTTTGTAGGTTCTTGAAGGAGTTATGTATGGATTGTATTCTTACAGAGACAACAGAATCAATGAATGAATATATTATTCAAACCTATCTCTCCAATGTATTATTCTATCATGTTTTGAATGTGTATTATCAAGGATTTTAGCATTCATTCCACTATTGTGGTGTATGTAACTTTTTTTTCATGCTTTGGTTTGATAGTTCAATTAAATGCTTGAATAAAATTGCAGAGGTATAGAGGTCTTAACAGGGATTTTGATAAGTATTTTTGGGTGGAGATTATAAGTATGATATATTTTAAGGCAATATTATCTTTGGTTAAATGTTGTTAAATAAATTTTGTTAGAAGTACAGTGTAATGCAGTATGAATTCATGTACCCAGTGGAATAAGGCACTGATCATAGTTAAGTGAATGCCTCAGTATCTATTTACTATTCAAAATCATCACTGGTTTGCTATAACTTGTTGAATATCAGAGTACTTTTCTTTTAGATGAACATTATTATATGTAATATTCATCTCATGCTCCGAACAGGTTGAGGATCACTAAGGAATTTTCCATTCTTGAGCATTCTCCCTTATTGTTGAGTCCTTATATGAGATTATCTACTTTATTTCATGTATGATTTGTGAGTATGGTATACAATCACAAACAAGCATGGGTATCACCCTCCTTGGTTTTGCAGAGCCTAAAGCATAGAAGGATCTAGCATCCTTGTCATTGTTGGTCCAAGTTTGAAGAATATTAAATAGTTGGAAGTGACTTTACATAGATATTATCACGAGAAAACAACTTGGTCTCTTCCTTTGAGTCAGTGTAAACCCATTTTTGGGCACCAACAAAAAATGGGGACTCTGCAGGGGAATGAATGACAAAGAGTCTTTTGCTAAAAAATCATTATTTAAAATATAGTATAAGTTTACGTAGTATTTTTGTGGTTTGACATTTGAGCCTACGGTTCTGTATTTGGTTCATGTTTTCCTATGAAAAGGGTGTTCTACATTTTTGTGAAAAGGATATTCTAGTTTATGAACAAGGTTCACAGACTTCTTTCAAGAAGTATCAAGCAATATATTATTTGATATCCCAAAGTAATTTGGGTGGCGACTCTGAGGTTTTTACGCCAGTGCATATATTTTTTAATAATTCTAACAAATTTTTGAAGGAATCTATTGCTATGAGTAAAGCAAAGAACACCAGAGGTTACATGAAGTTGCACCTTGAAGTAAAATTGGAAGAGCTTCAGGGACCTCCACAGAGACAAGGAAAGAGAAGAAATGCAAATACAAGTACTGCTCCCTCATCATGGAAGCCAAAGAATAAGAATGCAAGTAAGTCATAGATAAACTTAGTTCCTATGGTTCATGCATCATCTTCCAAAAGTTCTGAATCAGATAGTCTAGGATTTTTTTATTCTTTATTTGATACACCTATACAAGAAGAAATGCAACCACAAAAGAAAGAATGCACTCAAGTCAAATATTCAAAGAAGGCAAGGGGTCATAGTAGAAGTAGAAGTTATCAAAGCAAGAATGCTATTGGTGTACCTCCTCCTCTAGGTCTCATAACAAATTTCTCTTGAAGTTATGAATTAGTACAAGAACAGAATGATGTGAACTTGATTGACTTAGATGACACTTCTGGATCTGAAATAGCCTTACTAGATCCAGAAGAAGTTTTTGGAGATATAGATACATTGAAAAGAGAACTCTAGGATTAGATAGATCTCAGAAGTAAGAGATAAAATGAAAAGGAATATGAGGTTATTAGAGTGGTGATAGAAAGAGATTGTTTGATAAGACAGTTAGCAACACTCAAAGCCTTAGCACAAGAAAATGATAAGCCTGGTGTTGAGGGCCCTATTCTAAGAGAGATTATAGATAAGAGATCTGAAAATGTCATAAGGGAAAAGGATAAGAATAATATGGATAACCAGAAGTTAGTTGATCTTAACCAACCCAACATTCAGGTTCCTAGATTGGACTTGGTTAAGGGAAAGAAAAAAGTGTCTGCCGTTAAGATAGATGATAGGAAGTCTTTGACTATCCCATATTTAAGCCTAAAGTTATCCCAAATTGATATTGAGTTGGAAAAAACTAGGATGAAAAATTAAACTCTTGCAAAAGAGTTAAAGAGAGTTGAGATGGAAGCCTCAAATGCAAAGATGAAAAGGAAAATTGATTTCCTTAAGTTGTCAACTTTGAACAGTGCTTCATTTGTTGCTGGTCCATCCAAAACTCAGGTTGTTTCTGGTGTAGTTTCAAATGTCATTACGAGTTTTCCATCTCAAAATGACCAAAATACTTAGAATACTAGGATTCTATTGGACATAAAAGTCAGGGAACTACTCAAAATACTAGTCATCCCTAATGTTCTAAAGATATTAATATAACTGTAGGGGTAAACATTAAAATAGATGCTAATACTACAACAAAAGTTGTAGAACGAGTTGCAGTAGGGCAGTTTCAAAGAAGACGTATCCATCTAGAGAGGTATATGCAATTACATTTTGATGGGATCCTAGGATATCCCAATATTATCCCAAATAAATTAAGGGATAAATTTAGTAAATTCATAGGTAATAATGCTATAACTAGCGAAGAACACCTAAGAGCATTCACTAATAAGTTGAATGATTACAAGGTGAAGAATGAATATTTGGTTATGAAGTTATTTGTACAATCTCTAATAGAGGATGCCAGGGATTGGTATAGGGGATTGCCAACTACAAGTATCAGTTCCTAGGAGGAATTTGAGAGATTTTTTAAGGAGCAGTATGGTGACAAAACAAACCTAAGTTTCATGTTAAATGAGTTCAATAATATCAAGAAGTCATTGAATGAAGATGTGTCTGATTTCAATATCAGATTTTAGAAGGCTATGCATAATTTGTTTCAAGTGTTAAGGTTGGATGACAATGTTTGTCTGACTACATATATGAATGCATTTGATGCAAAAATGACATATATACTTAGAGACAAGGATCCTCAAACTTTAAGAGATGCATTTAGAATAGCTATAAATGTGGAAGGAAATAGAAGAGCTTTAGGTAAGCTCGGAAGAAGAGAGGATCCTAGATTTTATAGAAATGCCAAAGATAAAATTGAGAAGTCTTTAGGTACAAAACCTAAAGAAGAAGAAAGATGGGACAAGGTACTTAATACCTTGAAGGATTTAAAATTTATTGTGGAAAAAAATGACAAGAGTTTTGTACCAAAGAAGCCACCGTTCAATAAAATTCAATAGACCACTAAGATTGCAAGATTACCCTTACAATACAAACTTTAAAGATGGAAAGCCTTTCCAGCAGTAGAAGGGTAAACAAGAACAACAAACCCCTGATCCATTACAGAAACATATAGTGAACATGGTGGGTGATACTCCCTGGTGTGTTTCTTGTCAATCACCTCATTCACTTGAATATTGTGTCGTAGCATAATTTATTTCCGCTAAAGATGAGACACATGAAGAAGAGGAAGAAACCTTTGAAGGTGACAATGTTGATTGTCTTATGATTTCTTCCTATCTTGGAGAAGTAGAATATTATTTTGATATTGAGACTCAAGACTTTGATATAGAGAATCAAAGGAAAATAAATGAAACACATCATCAACATGTTTTCTCCGATGAGGAATTATCTATTGATGACCGAATCTACAATGTTGAACAAGGTGAATGTTCTGTGTCCTTAAGAAGACCCTCAAATGAAGAGATTGCTAAAATAACAACTACTATGGTGGCTCAAGTAAAAAGAAATTATCAATTAAGAAATAGGGTTGAAGGTGAAGACCATGGAAAGCCTTCAGGTTTCTTTGTCAAAGAATTGAAAAATAAAGGAAAAGCGGTCAAGGAGGGTAAATCAGTGAAAGAAGCAGTCAAAATTAAGGAGGTCAAGAAAAAGGAGTGGTACAATGTTGGTTAACAGATTTGTCCCTTTCTTCAGATTATAATATTTTATTTGTTTGAATAATCATATGACTCTTGTACACCCCTTTATGAAAGGAAACAAATAAACCAACAGTTGGATGAACCATTTAAAAATCCATCCTCTGCATTAGAGGGTAGCTCCTCTTATGATTTGCAATGAATTTTATGTAGAAAACTTTAAAATAAAGACACTTTTAACCAGAAAGTGTGGAAAGGCTTTAGCATTCATCTATTAACACAAAGGAATTCTAGTAAAATAAAATAGAAAGAATATTCTGAAGATCAAATAAGAGCTCACAGACTCCAATTTTCACACATGTTCATTTCATAAATTTAGAGCAAAAATAAAATGCATAGTAGTATGAACTTTGAATGATTCTCTCTCATGTCTCACAAGACAAGGGGGATCAACACAACTCAATCCACAATGAATTTAGAAAACATAGGAATAACGGATAACAAAATGATATCATGCATATTAGTTGATTTCTCAAGTAAGATCGCCAATCCTTAAACACACAGATTCAAAGAATGTACACCATAACATTTCATTACTAAACTAGTCATTCTAGTTTGTAAGAAATTCATAGAAAACAGATATTATTTGTTCCTTGAAAAATCACAGTTTTTTCGTGCTAACATAAACTTACTTCCTAGCTTAAATAGCCTCCAGGCTCATAGTTTGTTACATAATCATTAAAACTTTACTTTAACCAAAGGTTAAAGAAACTGTTTGCTAAAAACTAGAGAAACTAAAATAACAGCCACAGAAAGGCTAACAACTCATCCCCTAATTAATCATGACTCCACCGTGGCAAAGGAAGCCATTGATCTATCCTGCTTTGCCA
The DNA here is from genome assembly GCF_030272615.1 of Cryptomeria japonica. NCBI lineage: Eukaryota > Viridiplantae > Streptophyta > Pinopsida > Cupressales > Cupressaceae > Cryptomeria > Cryptomeria japonica. The sequence continues at coordinate 290,058,385 of NC_081410.1, forward strand.
CAGAATTGTGCATGCCACACAATTCTAAATGTTTTGCTAAGAAGTTCAAGATGACTTGAAAGTAGGGAAGTCCAATATGCTTGATCCATTGCTTCCAAACCTCCTTGTTAGTATTCACTTCTGTCACCCTTGCCTTGTGTGCTTTTAGATGATTAGAAAAGACCGTGAGTATTGACTCAATCCTAGCTAATTTTGAGAAATCATCCATAGTCAAGGACTTTGTCTTTCAAATGAGTTGTATCCTTTCTTGGAATATTTTTGTCATCTCTGTGGTAGCTTTGATTGTGTGGGAATCATCTTTCATAAGTTAGATGTCAATGCATTTAAGATCCTTTTGCATTGTATCAATTAAATTTGTTAATCCCTTTAGTAGTTTAGTGGATTCTTTGTGTCCCTATTTGATAATTGAATTACACCACTCCACATTTTTCCTTGACACATATAATACATTATCATCTAGGCTTTCTATAGGTTTTTCAGCCAAGAACTTCATCACTCCATATTTTTGTATATCATTCATCTGTGCAAGAACTACCACCCATTTGGTCCTTTCTTTCTCCCAAGAAATGACCTCTAATTCCAGTTCTTTTCTCACAGTCACAACATTCTCATATACTTTCACCAGAATGACAATATAGTCTGAACCTTGCTATATTATAAGATCCAGCCATTTATTGAACATCTCTGTGACCATTTTGTTTCTTTGGACTTGATCCAACATCTTTTGATTTGCTGGAGATTTGGGATCAAATGATATTGCTACCTATGATAAGGGTTGAGGATTTGGATGGTTAATACCATTGATGTACTCAGCAATCTAAGTGATGATTTGCTTCAGCTCTCTTTTATCCTTCTCGTCCTTCCATGTTCTAGAAATCATTCTCTTTGTGGAAGACTCCAAATGTTTAACATCAATGACTCGTGAAGCAACCCCCAGATAAATCTTTTCCACTATGAAGTCATCCTTGGTAGCTTTGTCTGCATCTCTATCTAGAATTGGCTTGGCTATCTCAGCCATCCAATGACCTGTTGCCTCATCTACCTCAAGCATTGTCTATGTTTTGAATCTTTTTGGCTTTGATACCTTTTCGAGACACTTGTTGACCATATCTTCTATAGGCATTGTAATTGGAACCACACTTTGTTTCTTCCCAACAACAACTTCCAACCATCGTGGTGTGTTTGCAAGTTCTTTAGGTGGAGGAGTTATCTGAGTATCCAGTGAATTGACAATAACCAGAGTGTTCATGGGGTCCAATTCACTCTCTGTTTCTTTACCTATGTCCATTTCCTATACCACAGGCTCACCTAAATCACGTTGATCCATTATTACTTCTACCTCTTCACTATGATCTAGGTCCACAACAATCTGGCTCAATGTTGGCTTTTTACTCTTTTTCTTGCTCCTTGACTGAATTACTTGGGCTGCTATACAACCTAATGGTGACCTTTTTGATCTCCTGAGTTGGATTTTTTCAACAAATGGCTTTGAACAGATGCAACATCAACAATTTCATTAGTGGAAGAAATAGGAATTTGAGTCACAGTATATGAATCAACTCTTAGTTCATGGGAGGATATGAGCGATCCTTTCTTAAATTTTTGGTCTCTCAACCATTTCTCAGTTGAACATTATCATCTTCCTTTTTATTCCAACCAATCTTAGGAATTGGATTTCCTTGAACTTCCTTGTCAAATTCAGGATCCAGAATATCTTCCCCTGTTTCCTCCTGAACTCTAGATACATTGATAGGAAGCTCCATGGTGATTATCTGCTACAGAGTAAATCTTGACCATAGTCTCCTTCCTAGCTCATATTCATCACTACAATTCTCCAAATAATCTTCCAACTAGGGTTCATGATGGAAGTGGTCGTCGAAATTTAGATTTTCCACGACATAACTATTGGCATTATGCGAACCGGTATGAGGACATAATGACATTGTATGTTGTCATTCATGTCAATATGCTGAAGAAGTGACAACCAACATATGAGAGAACTAGTAGAACAATGTGAACCGGTATTTGTTCCAAAGTGAAGCAGTGTGTTTGTTCATGGTGAACTGGCATATAGTTATGGGAACCAGCACATGGAAGTGTTGTATGACTACTGGTTGGTAGTCTCAACTTCAGGGTTTCGGTTTAAGTGCTTCAAGCTTGTGTGGCTCAACCGGTGACTTTGTGTGATGAGTTAGCATGGTAACAAAGATTAGATCTTGTTGCCACATAAGCCTTATGCGCATGAAGGATCTTGCATGAAGGAGATTATTCCTATCTACCTCAGGAATGTGAGAAGTCTGTAAAATGGTGATAACGTGTGATGGGTTATCAGCCACCATAAAATCAGTGGAAATGGACGATAGAGAATGTCTTGAGATTGGATCAAGAACTGCTACATTTAATGCAGTGTGCTTAATGGTTAGGATTGAACCATTTGAATTCCTTAACCTAACAGGTTTAGGGTTTAGGGTTTATGCTACTGAACTATCTGTTTTCCTATAAGGTCGATATTGTGTCTCTTTCTGAGGTTGTTGGCAAAAGTTGTGTGTGTGTATCCAAAAGAAGGGATACGTGATTCTTGCCAGACCAAAAGGAGAGAAGTGATACATGCAGAGTGTAAGTGCAGAAGGTGAAGAGCAGCTTGAGTGGATCTGCATTGGCATTGAGTGTTGTTACCAGATCATTGTAATACCTGTTGATCTCTAACCACCTCAATAGTTGGAAAATCCCTTAACAGGGTAGCCTTAACTGGCTTGCTGTAAATCCTTTAACAGGGTAATTCAAAGCTATTGAGTTCAAAATCCTTTAGCTATTGAGTTCTTGAAATCCTCTAACAAGGTAACCTTTAATAGGGTTTAACCCTTAACCGGGTATTCTAGCCATCCCTTAACTAAGTGTTCCCTGACAGGATTGGTTCCTAGAAGAACCTATTGTAATGTCTCTAATTGGACAAGGCTCCTAATAGAGTGGACTTCTAAAGAGTTCAAAAATAGCTTGTGGGTATCCATCCCCACCGTGGTTTTTCCCAGTTGGGTTTCCACATGAAAAATATGTGTGTCATGTGTGATGCTTTTATCTTGTGATGCTTTGCTATTGTCTATCAGGCATATGATGGTTCTCTGTTTTATGCCTATCAATAAAACATGTTGAACTAGCTATTATTATGGTCTGATGATAGATTACATGTTTATGCATAAGGGTGAAATGGTAGTGTAGTCTTGATTTGAGTGAAAAGCTAAGTGAGTAACCAGTTAATGCTTGTCTTAGTCATTCTTAGCTTTACCAGTTGCACTCTGTTTCAAACTGGTGTCACTGTTTGCCAGTCATTTGAAGTGTCTGTTGTCAAACTAGTTTAGAACTGTATTTTTGTCTGCAGTGATTCACCCCTCCCCCCTCTCTCAGTACCGGGTTAGTCCTATCCATTCATCATTGAGTTATCAATTGGTATCAGAGCGTCCTCTAGGTCATCTGTGCTATAAGCTTAACCACTTGAGGTAAAGATCCCAGTCTAATGATGAAGAGGGAAGGTCCAAAGTTTAACAAAGAAAATTTCAGTATATGGAAAGATAGAATGAAGATATACATCAAAAGCATGGGTGCTCAACACTGGAGCTATGTTGAGAATGTCTATGTTGCTCCTACTAGTACTCTCATCGATGACCAAAAGAGAGAGATGCAGGAGAATGGGCAAGTCATGGGAGCCCTAATTATTAGCTTATCTGACATTGAGTTTATTGATGTTCAGGATAAAGTAAATCCCAAAGAGGTATGGGATACTCTTGAAAATATCTATGGCAGTGATGAGCATGTAAAATAGGCTAAGGAAGAAAGCCTTAGAGGGAAGTTTGAAGATATGCGGATGGTTGAAGGTGAGTCCATTCAACAGTATGGAATAAGAATCAAAACCATTGTTGGAGATATCAAGAGTGCAAGTGGTAAAATAGAAGAGTCCACTGTGGTAAGAAAAGTCCTAAGATCCCTATTGCCAGTCTATGCAATAAGGGTTGCTGCTATTCAGGATTTAAGATCAATAGACAAGACTAAGGTATCCCTAAACTCCATCATTGCAAAGTTGACATCCTATGAGCTAAATAGTTTTGATGGCAGTGTTCAAAAGACTGAATCAGCTTTTAAAGTTTCTACAGTACCATCCATAAAAGGAAAAGAAGCTAGCACCAGTGGTGAACCAAGACAGGGAAAAGAAATGGATGATGAGGAGATTCTGATGGCATTTGAAGCTCTCCTTTCCAGGAAAATTCCTAAAGGAACCGGCAAATACAGAGGTAAGCTACATTTGAAAGGCTTTTCTTGTAATTGGATAGGACATATTGCTGTAAACTGTCCTAATGGCGACAACAAGGACAAATCGGGAAGGTTCAAGAAATTCAAAGGAGGAAACCGGAGAAACTGTTTTGTGGTAGTTCATGAAGGTGTCACAGATGAAGAATCAGAGGATGAAGAAAATGAAGATATTGTGTTTGTTGCTGTCAACGAAGATTGTGTTAGACAAGAAGGCCCTTGTCTCTTGGTTTGATAATTCCAATGAGTGGATCATTGCCAGTGTTTGTTCTCACCATATGACTGGTGACTAGAGCAAGTTTCTATCCTTGGAGGAGTATGATGGTGGTGTGGTTCACTTTGGCAATGATGCACCATGTATGGTCAAAGGCAAAGGGTCCATCTCTTCGAATGGAAAGAGTAGTGCTAACAATGTGTATTGGGTTGATGGTCTAAGACACAACCTTCTAAGTGTTGCCCAGCTGAATGATAGTGGCCTCACTCTGGAATTCAAGAATGGAGTTTGCAGAATCAAAGGAAAGAATGGTGAATTGGTGACCACTGGCATGCAGACCAAAGGTAACCTATTTTAGCTAAATGTAAATATAAGTACTTGTCTTATGGCTAAATTTGATGATAGCTGGATGTGGCATAGGAGACTTTGCCATGTAAACTTTGATAACATTGTGAAGGCTAGTAAGATCAAGGTAGTTAGAGGGTTGCTGGTGCTAAGAAAACTGGATAATACCTTATGCAGAGAGTGTCAATTAGGGAAAATGTCTTCCTCAACCTTTAAAGGTAAATCTTTCACTGCTGACAACTTGCTTGATCTTGTGCATACTGATTTGTGTGGTCCTATGAAAACTAGAAGTGTGCAGGGTGATAGGTACTTCATGATTCTCACTGATGAATGCTCAAGAATGATGTGGGTCACATTCTTGAAAGACAAGTCTGAATCCTTTGTAAATTTGAAAGATTTTAGAGCATTAGTGGAGAAGGAAAGCGGTAAAAGGATCAAGTGCCTGAGAACTGATCAAGGAGGGGAATTCACTTCCGGTGAATTCAACAAGTACTGTGAAGAACATGACATCAAGAGGCAATTGTCTGCCCCCCAGTCTCCATAGTAGAATGGCCTAGCAGAGAGGAATAATGAGACTATGGTTGAAGTAGCTAGAACCATATCGATTCAAGGAAAGGTAGCTCACACCTTTTGGAGAGAAGCGGTGAGAACTGTAGTCTACACAATGAATCGGGTACTTATCAAGAAAGGTAAGGATAAAACTCCTTATGAGTATTGGACCGGTAAGACACCTTTGGTTAGCTACTTTAGAGTGTTTGGTAGCAAATGTTACATGAAGAGGAGTCAACACTATTGGTATTTTGGTATGGTTTTGTCATTGATGTCAACACCTACTAGATACACCTACTTTGGAGATCCAGCAACATTCACCGGCAATTAGTAAACTGTTCAAAACAGTCACCAGTATATGATTAACTGGCAGGATATAATGTTCACCGGTACCTGCATTCACATGGAAGACACCTGGTAATGTCGAAGACATCATGTGGACACCTTTCTTTGAAGTAATAATCATTGACATATTCTTATTTGCATATTTGCTTTTACCGGCAAATAGGTCCAGGTTATCTAGGGTTACACCGGCAGGTTTATCTTTTCCAGATCTGCATGGTATGCTATGGAGATGATTTATTATTGTTGTAAATGCATTAAGCTGACATGTTCAATTAGTTATTGCATCAGATATTATATTATTTGTAAATGTTTTATTGTAATATCTTGTAGAGTTGACCTACTAAAATTGGTCTTAGGGTATGGTATAAATGTAAGATCTTATTTGTAAGATCATGTGTGGAATGCGAAAAAGATTTAAGGAAGGATATATGTGAAATCAAGCAGAGATACACACAAAGATATCATTTGAAGGTGAAGTTAGGTTTTTGTAGAAGCATATCAACATTACACCGGTACTGAATCCAGCATATGAAGATGCTATTTTGTGCATTATATTCTCATTGGATTTAACCATCCAACTGTAGTTAGTGTGACTCCCATTTGTGTTTGAGTAGTGAGCTCTAGGCTGTTGGCCTTTCTGCATGTGTAGACCCCTTTTGTACACTTACTAGTTGCAGTAGTAACATCTGATTGTGGGTAAGGTTTCCCATTGTGGTTTTTCCCTTACAGGGTTTCCACGTACAAATATTTGTGTCATGTGTTGTGGATGACTTTATGTTTATGTTTCATGCATTAATTCTTACCGGTATAGCAATTTTCTGTTAACACTGTTTACCGGCATACTTAACTGTCTTACCGGTACTAAGCATTGAGTTGGTTAATAAGATTTTGGTTTGAATTTATTAGACAATTGATTCACCCCCCCCTCTCAGTTGTCCCTAGGACCTACAATTGGTATCAGAGCCTAGTCCTCTTTTTGCAGAAGTTTAACAACTTGAGGAGATCCAATGTCTACTAATTATTTCAGAAAGGATAGTCCTAAACTTGATGGAACCAACTATGGAATATGGAAAATCAGAATGGAGACACATCTGAATTGCATTGGTAAAGACATCTGGGAAGTTACTAAGAATGGTTATACTACTACTGTAGTTGGTCAGCCTACTCCTATTACTTTAGTTAAAGATGAAGAAAATGATTGCAAAGCAAGAGAAGCACTTTTGAGCGCATTATCAGATCAACAAATCATGGGGTTATCAGATAGATCTACTACAAAAGCTATTTTGGATCATTTGGAAACACTGAATGAAGGGGATTCCACAGTAAAAATTGCAAAACTTGAAAGCTTCCGAGCCAGGTATGAACATCTGAAAATGAAAGAAGATGAAAGAATTTCTGCTTTTATGGAAAGAGTAAATGAAATTGTTTTAGGTATCAAATGTTGTGGAGGAACCTTGAGTGAAGATGAGATTGTTTCAAAAATCTTAAGAGGTTTGCCACCGGCATATAAAATGAAGGTTACTGCTATTAATGAGTTGAGAACAATGCCTAATACATCAGTAACTAGGGATACATTGATTGGAAAACTTTCAGCTTTTGAAATTGAGGAATTTGGTCCTATTGCTACTATAAAAACTGATTTGGCCTTCAAAGAATCAACATCATCTACTCCATCTTTTCATAAATCAGACTAGAGAGCCTTTTATGCAAGAGAACTTGAAGAAACCAAGAAGGAGAATGAAGATCTTGAAGAACTTGAAGCACTATTTGCAAGAAAAATGCCAAAAGGTCCAATTGGAAGTAAGTATGAAGGTAAAGCACCCTTTAAATGTTTCAACTACAATAAGATTGGTCATATGGCTTCAAGATGCCCTGATAGACATGCTAGACTAAGAGAAGAAGCTAGAAGGACATACAAGCCTAATCCTAAATATTAGAGATACAAATTTAAGAAAAACAAAGATAAATCTTGTTACATTGCTGATGAAGGTGTAACTGATGATTCTGATGAAGATTCAGCAGGAAACGGATGGGTCTTTGTTGCTATAACAGAAGATCAACCAGTACCTATTACTCAACCGGTAGAACAAGCCCTAGCAGCTAAAGTGGAATCAAAGGATGAATGGATTATTGACTCAGGATGCTCACATCACATGACTGGAGACAAAGGTAAATTCTTGAACTTTCAAGAATACAATGGAGGTTTAGTAAGATTTGGAGATGACAAAGCCTGTTCAATCAAAGGTAAGGGTTCAATATCTCTTGATGGTAAACATAACACTGACAATGTTTACTATGTTGAAGGATTAAAACATAATCTTTTAAGTGTTGGTCAATTAGTTGAGAAAGGTTTTCAGTTACAATTTAAAAATGGAAAATGCAAAATCATGAATAGAACTGGTTTGGAAATTGCAACTGGTAATCAGACTAGAGGTAATATCTTTCATTTGAATAACAGTGAAAAGGCATTCTTAATTGCTCATATAGATGAAAGTTGGCTATGGCATAAAAGACTATGTCATGTAAATTTTGATTGCATGGTAAAAATCAGTACTTCTAAGGTAGTTAGAGATCTACCTAAAATTATGAAACCTCATAATACTATTTGCAAGGAATGTCAATTTGGAAAACAAGTTAGAGCTAGTTTCAAAAGTATTCCAGAAAAATCCAATAATGCTCTTGATTTAATTCACCCTGATTTATGTGGTCCGGCTAAAACTAAAAGCTTACAAGGTGATAGATATTTTATGCTAATTATTGATGATTATTCTAGAATGTGTTGGGTTACTTTTCTCAGAGAAAAATCAGAAGCACTTGGGAAGTTCAAACTATTCAAAGCAATGGTTGAAAATGAAAATGGTAAGAAAATTAAATGTTTAAGATCAAATCAAGGAGGAGAATTCACATCCAGAGATTTTAATACATTCTGTGAAGTAAATGGAATCAAAAGACAGTTATCAGCATCTCAGACACCACAACAAAATGTAGTTGTTGAAAGAAAAAATAGAACTATTTTGGATGTAGTAAGAAGTATGTTATCAGAAGCAAATCTACCACATGTGTACTGGAGAGAGGCAGTAAGCACTACTGTCTATACATTCAACAAAGTTCACATCAATGGTGAAACTGGTAAGACCCCTCATGAACTATGGTTTGGTAATACTCCTACTCTTAAGTATTTCAGAATTTTTGGAAGTAAATGTTATATTAGAAGAGATGAGTATATTGGCAAGTTTGATCCTAGAAGTGATGAAGGAATATTTCTTGGTTATTCATCTAAGAGTAAAGCTTATAGATGTTTTAATAAAAGACTACAAAAAATTGTTGAGAGTACAAATATAAAGATTGATGAACAATTCAGCGGAACTTCAAGGTATATAGACTCTGAACTGGTAACAGAAATTATGACAAATGAACCAACAGCAAATCCACCAGTATAGAATGATAATCCAGTTACTCCGGTATCATCAGAGGATACCACAATAATTGAAGAACAACAATAGACTAAGACACCCCGGTATGTAAGACTGAATCATTTTGAAGATCAGATAATTGGAAGCAAATTTAAAGGAGTCATGACAAGAGGAAGATTGGAAAATGAAGAGGTATATCTTATTTCTCAAATTGAACCATTATCTATCAATGAGGCATGTGAAGATAAATTCTGGATTAAAGCTATGGAAGAAGAATTAGGACAAATTGAGAAAAATGATACTTGGACATTAGTTCCCCGGCCTGAAAATAAAAATGTAATTGGAACCAAATGGGTATTTAGAAACAAACTCAATAAAGATGGTAAGGTTGTTAGGAATAAAGCAAGACTAGTGTGTAAGGAATATTCTCAGAAAGAGGGAGTTGATTACAATGAAACCTTTCCACTGGTAGCCAGAATTAAGGTAGTTAGATTATTCTTGGCCTTTGCAGCTCACAAGGATTACAAAGTTTATCAAGTGGATATTAAATGTGCATTTTTGAATGGAGATCTTGAAGTAGAAGTTTATATTGAACAACCTGATGGATTTTCTTTAACAGATAACAATGATATGGTTTGCAGATTAAGAAAAGCTCTGTATGGACTAAAACAAGCTCCAAGAGCCTGGTATGCAAGATTGGATAAGTATCTTTTAAAAATTGGTTTTACTAAAGGAAATGCAGATAGCAATTTATATTACAAAGTAACTAATGATGACATCTTGATTATGGAAGTATTTGTTGATGATATAATCTTTGGAGGAGAAGATGGATTATGCAAAGAATTTTCTCTTAAAATGCTACATGAATTTGAAATGTCTATGATTGGAGAAATAAAATTCTTTTTAGGATTGCAGATTTTACAGACTGATAAAGGCATATTTTTGAGTCAATCTAAGTACTTGAAAGAACTACTTAATAAATTTGGGATGGAAAACTCTAAACTGGTAAGCACACCTATGACTACAAATGACAAATTATCTCAAAGGGATGAATCTACACCTGTTAATCCAACTAGATACAAATCTATGATAGGAGGTTTATTGTATTTGACACAAACTAGACCTGATATTATGAATGCAGTATGTATAGTTTCTAGATTTCAGAGTAATCCTAGGGAAAATCATGAATCAGTAGTAAAAAGGATTTTCTGGTACTTACAAGGCACAACAAATCTTAGATTATGGTATCCTAAAGATGAAAATTTTGATCTATATGCATACACAGATGCAAATTGGGTAGGAGATGTGGATGATAGAAAAAGCACCACTGGAGGAGCATTCTTTCTTGGAAAGAGATTAGTTTCTTGGTTAAGTAAGAAATAGAGTTGTACATCTTTATCAACAGTAGAATCAGAATATGTTGTAGCAGCAACAAACTGTACACAGGTACTTTGGCTTAAGTAAATGTTGAAAGACATAAAGGTAAAATGTAAGGAACCTATTACTATATATTGTGATAACATTGCAGCAATTGATATATCTAAGAATCCAGTATTACATTCTAAAACAAAACATGTTTCTATCAAACTAAATTTTCTAAGGGAAAAAGTTGAAGAAAAGGAAATAAAACTAGTTTATTTGAATACTAAAGAACAGCTTGTAGATATTTTTACAAAACCTTTGCCTAAGGAAACCTTTGAGTAACTCAGAGATCAGCTCGGAGTCTTACCTCCACCGGTATAGACTTAGACAATTGATGATTGTCATCAACCGACAGAATGAAATGGATAAATCTTTTATTCTGGTATTTGATGAGGAAGCTACTTCTCAGGGGGAGTAGTTGGTATATTGAATTGATTGGTATTTTGTATGAACTTGACTTTTTGTGACATTGGCATTTGATGTCAAAGGGGGAGAGATATATGGAAAAACATTAAGGAAAGATATATTAAATGCATTATCTTTTTGAGGAAAGATTGGTATGAGAGTTTGGTATAATTACTCCCAGGGGGAGAATTGGTTTCTGTACTTGGCATTTATGTTTTGGCACTTTGATGGTTTTTCCATCTTGTGTTGCCATCAATGCCAAAGGGGGAGATTGTTGGTATTTTGGTATGGTTTTGTCATTGATGTCAACACCTACTAAATACACCTACTTTGGAGATCTAGCAACATTCACTGGCACTCAGTAAACTGTTCAAAATAGTCACCAGTATATGATTAACCGATAGGATATAATGTTCACCAGTACCTGTATTGACATGGAAGACACCTGGTAATGTCAAAGACATCATGTGGACACCTTTCTTTGAAGTAATAATCATTGACATATTCTTATTTGCATATTTGCTTTTACCGGCAAATAGGTCCAGGTTATCTAGGGTTACACTAGCAGGTTTATCTTTTCCAGATCTGCATGGTACGCTATGGAGATGATTTATTATTGTTGTAAATGCATTAAGCTAACATGTTCAATCAGTTATTGCATCAGATATTATATTATTTGTAAATGTTTTATTGTAATATCTTGTAGACCTGACCTACTAAAATTGGTCTTAGGGTATGGTATAAATGTAAGATCTTATTTGTAAGATCATGTGCGGAATGCGAAAAAGATTTAAGGAAGGATATATGTGAAATCAAGCAGAGATACACATGAAGACATCATTTGAAGGTGAAGTTAGGTTTTTATAGAAGCATATCAGCATTACACCGGTACTGAGTCCAGTATATGAAGATGCTATTTTGTGCAGTACATTTTCATTGGATTTAACCATCCAACTGTAGTCAGTGTGACTCCCATTTGTGTTTGAGTAGTGAGCTCTAGGCTATTGGCCTTTCTGCATGTGCAGACCCCTTTTGTACACTTACTATCTACAGTAGTAACATCTGATTGTGGGTAAGGTTTCCCACTGTGGTTTTTCCCTTACAGGGTTTCCACATACAAATATTTGTGTCATGTGTTGTGGATGACTTTATGTTTATGTTTCATGCATTAATTCTTACTGGTATAGCAATTTTCTGTTAACACTGTTTACCGACATACTTCACTGTCTTACCAGTACTAAGCATTGAGTTGGTTAATAAGATTTTGGTTTGAATTTATTAGACAATTGATTCACCCCCCCCTCTCTTAGTTGTCCCCGGGACCTACAAACACTAAAGAAAATTTGATGTGAAATGTGATGAGGGAATATTCCTAGGATATTCCACCAAGAGTAAAGCCCTCAAGTGTTTCAACAATAGGACTCAGAGAATTGTGGAAAGCATCAATGTAAGAGTTGATGAAACCTTTGAGAAAAGTGAGAAAATTGGCACTGAGCAAGCGGTAAATGAATCGATTGCAACCTTCTAGGAACTGGTTGATAGCCAATCGAGTACCAGTAACAATGTTCCTACACCAGCAAATGTAGATGCTAATACTGATGGAGATGAGAATGAAGAAGAAAAGCAAGAGGAATCTATCAACACCATTCCTCAGTATGTCAAGCTAAATCATGATCCTAAGCAGATCATAGGAGATAAGGATGCAGGAATCCTTACAAGAAGAAAGGTCAGAGAAAACTCATGTATGATCTCTAAATTTGAGCCTAAATCATTCAAAGAGGCACATAAGGATGAAGACTGGATCAAGGCAATGGAAGAGGAACTTGACCAGATAGAGAAAAATGGTACATGGTCTTAGGTACCTAGACCGAAGCACAAAAATGTCATTGGTACTAAATGGGTTTTTCAGAAATAAGTTGAATGAGGATGGCATAGTGATTAGGAACAAAGCTAGATTAGTGTGAAAAGGATATGCTCAAGAAAAAGGAGAAGACTATGGAGAAACCTTTGCTCCTGTAGCCAGATTGGAAGAAGTCCATATGCTTCTTGCATATGCAACTTTTAAAGGTTTCAAAGTATATCAAATGGATGTTAAATCTGCATTCCTAAATGGTGTACTTGAAGAGGAGGTGTATATTGAGTAACCAGATGGGTTCGCCCTATCTGAAGATAGTGACATGGTATGTAGGCTACATAAAGCCTTATATGGACTAAAGTAGACACCTAGAGCATGGTATGAATGCCTATATTCCCATCTTGTGAAGATTGGATTTGAGAGAACAAGTGAAGATAGTAATATCTTCTTGAAGTCTGAAGGAGATCAGATCCTGATCTGTGAGGTATTTGTTGATGACATTATCTTTGGTGGAGATGACAAGATGAGTCATGAGTTTACAAATGAGATGAAGAAAGGTTTGAAATGTCACTCATAGGGGAGATTAAATTCTTACATTGGACTGTAGATCCAATAGATGAAGGATGGAATCTTTATCACTCAGTCCAAGTATGTCAAAGAGGTGTTGAAGACCTTTGGCATGGAAGATAGCAAACCGATTGGTACTCCGATGGTGACCAGTTGTAAACTATCTAAAGAAGATGACTCAGAATTAGATGACGAGAAGGAATAATGATCAATGATTGGTAAGTTGCACTATGTAGTGCATAGCAGGCTAGATATTGCACATGCAGTTGGCATTACTGCAAGATTCCAGAAAAGCCCAAGAGAATCTAGCTTGGTTGTAGTCAAGTGGATTCTTAGGTATCTAAAGGGAACTATTGACTATGGATTGTGGTATCCTTATAGAAAGGATTTTAACTTGAAAGTATACAAAGATGCTGATTGGGTAGGCAATATAGATGACCGAAAAAGCACAACCGGTGGTAGAATGGTCTCATGGATGAGTAAGAAGCAGAGTTGTATCTCTCAGTCTATAGCGGAAGCAAAGTATGTTGTAGCTTTCATGAACTGCACTCAGACAATTTGGATGAAGCATGTATTAAATGGCTTCAAAGTTCCTGTATCTAAATTGGTAAATATATTTTGTGACAATACTAGTGCAATTAATATCTCCAAGAATCCAGTTTTACATTCTAGAACCAAGAACTTTGAGCTTAAGTATCATTTCTTGAGGGAAAAGGTTCAGAACAAAGAGATTGCACTAGAACATATTTCCAGTTAGGAGCAATTAGTAGACATATTCACCAAGCCTCTCCCAAAGGCTACATTTATGTACTTAAGAGGTGAATTAGGGGTCTTGCCCCTTCAGGAGGTAAACTAAAGGTATATGCTCCACATCAGTCAGGTATTGCAAAGTCAAAATTTTCTTTAGGATTGATGTGTTGAAGGATGCTACTCCTTAGGGGGAGCAACATAATGGAACAGGGAAGCGTGTGCCTCCACTTTGGCATTGTTGTCAAAGGGGGAGAAGATGTGAAGCAGAGAAGATATCTGCAGAAATTGGGGGAGAAGATGTGAAGCGGAGAGATATCTTTGTATATTGCCATCAATACCAAAGTGGGAGATTGTTGGCATTATGTGAACCGGTATGAGGACATCATGACATTGTATGTTCTCATTGATGTCAATATGCTAAAGAAGTGAGAACCGACATATGAGAGAATCGGTAGAATAATGTGAACCAGCTTTTATGCCAAAGTGAAGTGCTATGTTTGTTCATGATGAACCGGCATATAGTTATGGGAACAGATACATGGAAGTGTTGTATGACTACCGGTTGGTAGTCTCAACTTCAAGGTTTCTGGTTTAAGTGCTTCAAGCCTGTGTGGCTCAATCGGTGACTTTGTGTGATGAGTTAGCATGGTAACAAAGAATAGATCATGTTGCCACGTAAGCCTTGTGTGCTTGAAGGATCTTGTATGAAGGAGATTGTTCCTATCTACCTCAGGAATGTGAGAAGTCTGTAAAATGGTGATAACGTGTGATGGGTTATCAGCCACCATAAAATCAGTGGAAATGGACGATGGAGAATGTCTTGAGATTGGATCAAGAATTGTTGCATTTAATGTAGTGTGCTCAATGGTCAAGATTGAACCATTTGAATTCCTTAACCTAACAGGTTCAGGGTTTAGGGTTTATGCTACCGACCTATCTATTTTCCTATAAGGTCAATATTATGTCTCTTTCTGAGGTTGTTGGCAAAAGTTGTGTGTGTGTATCTAAGAGAAGAGATACGTGATTCTTGCCAGACCAAAAGGAGAGAAGTGATACCTACAAAGTGTAAGTGCAGAAGGTGAAGAGGATCTTGAGTGGATTTGCATTGGCATTGAGTGTTGTTACCAGATCATTGTAATACCTGTTAATCTCTAACCACCTCAATAGTTGGAAAATCTCTTAACAGGGTAGTCTTAATCAGCTTGCTGTAAATCCTTTAATAGGGTAATTCAAATCTATTAAGATCAAAATCCTTTAGCTATTGAGTTCTTGAAATCCTCTAACAAGGTAACCTTTAATAGGGTTTAACCCTAAACCAGGTATTCTAGCCATCCCTTAACTGGGTGATCCCTAACAGGATCGGTTCCTAGCAGAACCTATTGTAATGTCTCTAACCAGACAAGGTTCCTAACAAAGTGGACTTCTATTGAGTTCAAAAACAGCTTGTGGGTATTCATCCCCACTGTGGTTTTTCCCAGTTGGGTTTCCACATGAAAAATATGTGTGTCATGTGTGATTCTTTTATCTTGTGATGCTTTGCTATTGTCTGTCAAGCATATGATGGTTCTGTGTTTTATGCCTCTCAATAAAACATGTTGAACTAGCTGTTATTATGGTCTGATGATAGATTACCTATTTATGCATAAGGGTGAAATGGTAGTGTATTCTTGAGTTGAGTGAAAAGCTAAGTGAGTAACCAGTTAATGCTTGTCTTAGTCATTCTTAGCTTTACCGGTTGCACTCTGTTTCAAACCACTGTCATTGTTTGCCAATCATTTGAAGTGTCTATTGTCAAACTAGTTTAGAAATGTATTTTTGTTTGCATTGATTCACCCCCACTTCTCAGTACCAGGTTAGTTCTATCCGTTCATCATTGAGTTATCAATAACCTCTGCTATCAAACCAATGTCTAGCAACATAGGGTTGCAGGTTCATTCTCTTAAATTCCAATTCCAAATTTAAAGCATCAGATACTGACTTACAACTATAGTATCCAAGTTCAATAGGAAAGGAAACTCCAGATTCTTCTTTTGCGTCCAACCTTTTATCAATATGAGCTAGTTGCCTACTCACCTCTATAAGTACATAGCTATCGAAGGCATACCTTGGTAGCTTGAATGGTTAACCTTCGAAACCACCTACCCAAAGATAGGTGAACCTAAGATATTGAATTAAGAAGCTACCTTATATACTTATTAACTCCATTGCTTTAACTAACATCCTCTGTTCGCATCGCCCTGTAGTTCAAAAGCAAGTCTCCCTGCGAAGACACCGTTCCATCTGGCAATATGTTCTACATATTTCTACTTTTATAACAAAGGGTAGTAATCATAAACCTTCATGCCATCCACCCATGGTTCATTGAGAAAATCAGACCAATCTTTGGTACAAGCTAGTATGTAGAAAAGATAAGAGGACATATAAAAACTAGAATACCCACAAAGTTACTCAAACCTTCATGGAGTCTCTCTCCAATTACCTAGGCCCAATCAAGATATTTGCCACTAGATAACAACACCTAAATGTAAAAATACATCCAATCTTCCCATTAAAAGGAGTGTGAGTTCCCTTTTAGCCTATTCAGTAATATAACAATGTCTCACACTTCTGTGATGAAGTGTTCTTTAGTCAGGGGCTTTGGTAGTCGTGACCCTCCTTTCTGAACTCTAAGGAACTAGTTTCTTGCAATTACACTCCTATACATACTCTTTTTCTTTGATAATAAGGCATATGAAGTCCCAATAGAACAATCCTCATACTATTCCTTGTATGGGATTCCCATCACCGCCATTACTATTTCCCTGGTTATACCAACGAGAACCTTGTCATTACTGGTTCTTATGCATCTATGAGCTAGTTTCCTACTCACCTTGGTAGCTTGAATGGTTCACATTCAAAACCATCTACCTGAAGATAGGTGAACCTAGTAAATTGAATGAAGAAGCTTTCGCATATACTTATTAACTCCATTGCTTCAACTGACATCCTCTTGTTCACATCGCCCTGTAGTTCAAAAGCAAGTCTCCCTATGAAGACACCATTCCATCTGGCAATATGTTCTACATGTTTATGCTATTGTAACAAAGGGTAGTAATCATAAAACTTCATTCTATCCACCCATGGTTCATTGAGAAAACCAGGCCAATCTCTGGTACAAGCTAGTATGTAGAAAAGATAAGAGGACATATAAAAACTAGACATACCCACAAAGTTACTCCAACCTTCATGGAGTCTCTCTACAATTACCTGGGCCCAATCAAGATATTCATCACCAGATAACAACACCTGAATGTAAAAATACATCCAATCTTCCCAGTAAAATGAGTGTGAGTTCCCTTTTAGCCTATTCAGCAATATAACAAGGTCTCGCACTTCTTTGATGAAGTGCTCTCTAGTCAGGGGCTTTGGTAGCCGTGACCCTCCTTTTTTAACTCTAAGGAGATAGTTTCTTGCAATTACACTCCTATACATACTCTTTTTCTCTGGGAAGAAGGTGTATGAGGTCCCAATAGACCAATCCTCATATTATTCCTTGTGTGGGATTCCCATTGCTGCCATTATTGTTTCCCTGTTGATACTAACTAGCAGTTCACCATTACTAGTTCTTATGCATCTATTATCTGCATCATACCTATTCATGCAAGCTATCACCAAATCTAGACATGGTGCAACAAGTATAAATGTAGCAACTTCAACGAGGCCACTTCTCACTATTTTCTCCATTATTGAACTAGCTTGAGGGTTCATGGTTCTTTCTAAGAAATCCTCTAGATTGGCATGAGCCAAGGAAGTATCATCTAGTTCTAGTAATATGCTCACTTAACATGATGTATGACCAAGCTTCGGCAATTCTGGCCTCATACTTCCTATCTATACTTTTAATCAATCAATTCTAAAACAAGGTAGAATTCTACAAGCTAAAGATTTTCTTCCTACATTGATAAATCCTTAGAACTTAAAGAAATACAAGATGGGGGAATCATTTGAATGTACCCATTACCACCATGAATCAAGAAACCTTCTTAGGAAAGTAGAGCTGAATTTACCTTTGGTGCCTCCAATTTACTCAATTATAGCAACTGCAACCCTTACAAATATGGAGATGAATTCATATATCCTTTTAAATAGATGGGAAAAAACCATGAAAACTACACACGCTTCATAATGATTCACTTAAGCATTTGAAGTAACAGTGAAATGACTGAAAATTTGACACCTTCTTAATTGCCCATCACTTCTGCACAAATAGTTAATGTTCTCATGATCACTTTCCAAATTTAGAATTTTAAACTGCTAGATGTCAGGAAAATTCCTTCTTGCCTCGCTGCTTTCAGTATTAACAAAGTCATAGAATTAGATTGAAGTGAACCTTATGAACCTCAAACCATCTTACAAAGAGTTCAATGGCTCAAGTTCATTCGGGAATAACAACAATGAACTAGTGGCTCAAAAAAATACCATGAACGAGCAATAACCATGACTAACAAGCAAGAACTTTGAACCTTTGAATGATTGAACCGAAAAGACAATTGGTTCAAGGTTCAAGTTCAAAGCCGACTTAAAACATATTGACACCCACTCGTTAAGAAACATTACATAGATGAGACTCACAAAAATACATTTTGAACCTTGAACCAAAAAGGTTCATGGGTTCAAAGTTCAAAATGCATAAGAATAATGCACTTGCTTTAGTGGAGATAAAGACCGTTAAAGACAATTTCCTAAAACATGCCTTGAACCTTGAACCTATTGAACTATTTTTTTTAAAGTTCAATAGTTTAGGTTCAAAATGAAGAGGTTCAAAAGACCCAAAAGAAATAAAGACACCATAGGGTAACCTACAAGCTTGAACATTCTAAATGAAAAATTGTGGGGGGCGCTAACAGATAAAAAAGTAGAGGTTGTAAAACCTATTCAAACTTTTTCTCTAATTAAGATGAAAGAAAAGATAGTTGAAGAATTTGTTTTGCCTGTTGGAGGATATTTTTAGAAGACACATAATATTGAATGCAACATATCCAAGAAATATGAAGAACAACTAGGTATGCCACTTGAATTACCAAATTACACACCTATGGATGTGCTTCAAATGTTTCTCAGATTACAGTTAAGGTTCCTTTGCAATAGATGTTTAAAATTGAAGAACATAGGGAGAAATCCATGGCTTGGGTCAAAGGTGCTTCTCATCCTCTTGAAATTCAAAATAAGAATGTATCTCATAATATAAAGGAATGAGTAATTAGAAATAAAACAAAGGATAAAGAGATAGAAGGAATGGTTTCCTAGATTTCCCAAATTTACCTTGAAGATACAATAGGGAAGAGCCCTGACAATGTAGATCCTTTCTTTCTAAGTGTTATTATCAATGGAGGAGTTTTGAAAAATTGCATGATCGACTCTGGGGCCTCAAACAATGTCATGCCAGTGAGGATAATGCAATCCATGGGTTTAAAGGTAGATGCTCCTAATGGAAGATGTTGTGCTATGGATTCAAGAGAAGTTCTTGTGATAGGAACTATAAAGGCACTACCTTATAAACATTTTGCTTTCCTTGAGAAAGAATTAATTATGAGTGTCCTAGTTGTGGATATTCCACCCCATTATGGGATGTTATTATCAAGAAAATGGAGTGCCTCTATGGGTGGAAGTTTGCAATGTGACCTATCTTATGCTACTTTTACATTGATGGTAAAAATGTAAAGGTCAAAAGAGAATCTAGGGTACCATATATGATGGTACATATAGTACAATCTAATGAGAATATGACTTGTTTTATAGATACAAATATAAATACATTCAGGATCGAAGACTCTCAACTAAAGAAAAGGGAACAACCAACAATATTGGATGAAGAAGTAGAAAAGCCATCAGGACATGATGATTTATGGACCATGTATTTTGATGGAGCCAGTTCCAAGCAGGGCTCAGGAGCAGGTGTGCTCTTCATATCACCCCGAGGAGAAACTTTTAAGTTTTCTTTTACCTTGTCCTTTACATGTACAAATAATGTAGCAAAATATGAAGCATTGTTGCTTGGTCTAAAATTATTTGAAAAACATGGAATAAAGAATCTTAAGGTGGTTCGAGACTCTGAGTTAGTCATATCTGAGATTAGATCTAAAATTGCGTCAAAAAATTAAAGGTTGAAATAATATAGGAATGTTGTATGGGACCAAATTCAGAACTTTGATGCATTTGGTATTGAATGGAAAGAGAGAAGTCATAACAGAATGGCTGATCTCCTGGCAAATATAGCTTTAAGGCTAGAGGACGTTACTTTTGCTGGAATTTCAAGGATTGAGATTCAAAAAAGGCCTTCAATCCCTGATAACATTGAAAACTGGCAGGTTTTTAATGACGATGATGATATTTTAAGATTTCTACATTGTGTAGATAAATATTAAAAATTGGGAGATTGATTTCAGTACTTTTATGCAAACAAAGGATGGTAAAGAAACAGTCTTTGGGAGGGAAATGATTCAATTAAAAACAAATAAAATTCCTAGAGGTTTGGTTGTTTTAGAGAGGGTGTTTGATAGTCAAGATAAAGCTAATATTGTTACTACTACCCCACACCCTAAAGATTTAGAAGAAATCAACCTTGGGACGGAAAAATCCCTCAGGAAGGTATATGTTGGAAAGAAAATGTCACCCAGGGTCAGAAACATGTTAATTGATTTATTGAGAAAATAAAAGAATGTTTTTTCTTGGTTGTATGATGATTTGAAGGCTTATAGGGAAGATCTACTTCAACATGAGATTCCTTTGAAAGAAAGTGCCAAGCCTTTTAGGCAAAAAAAGAGGTCTATTAATCCAACATTAGCACCTAAAATGCAAGATGAACTAGTCAAACTAAGTGACGTTGGGATTATAAGACCTATTAGACATTCATCATGGGTGTCTAATTTGGTGCTTATCAGAAAAAAGAATGGAGATATCAGATTATGTGTTGATTTTAAAAATCTGAATATATCTTCATTAAAAGATAATTATCCATTGCCAAATATGGAAGCAATGTTACAAAGGGTAACAGGTTGTGAGCTTTTATCCATGATGGATGGATTTTTTCAAGTTATAACTAAGTGATGGTTAGAGAGTCAAAACAATACAAAACAACACTTACTACACCTTGGGGAACCTATGTTTATATAAGAATGCCTTTTGGTTTAACAAATACAGGAGCAACATTTCAAAGAGCCATGGATGTTTCATTTTTTGATATTATAAATGTATTATTAGTGGTATATCATGATGATTTAACAACTTCTTCCAAGAAGGAAAGTGATCACTGTGATCACCTTGAAAAATAATTTAACAAAGCCATTGAATATGGGATATCCCTAAACCCAAAAAAATGTCCTTTTGAGGTGACTGAAGGTAAGTTGTTGGGTCACATTGTTTCAAAAGATGGTGTGAGAATTGATCCAGAGAGGGTAATGGTGATAGAAAAAGTCCCTCAGCCCAGAATAGTGAAAGGTATCCAATCTTTGTTTGGGTAGATAAATTTTTTGAGAAGGTTTGTCACTAACTTTTCTGAAATTATCATGTTAGGCCCAATGTGAAAAGCTAATGTACTGAGAGGGGAGGGATGAATCAGTACTCCAAAACTTTTCTTGAATAATAACCTTACTATTATGCATAAACAGAATAGTGCAGTAACATAAAATAAAGTTAAAACAAATAGATAATGATCATACATGATTCACTCCATAACACATATATTTTGGTTACGCAGAAACTCTTGGTTAGAGAGAAAAACAGTGGTGGGGATGGCACCCAAAACTTCACTACTGTAATAATAAAGAATGCTCGGTTATAGCTACATTTTAGCTATTTCTGATAGCTTACCCTGTTAGGAGTAACAAGATCTGTTAGATCTACCTTGCTAAAAGATTTTACAACATTTATTCTTAATGTTGCACCTGGTTAGAGGCTATACAATTTATAGACTTGATTAGAGTCTTTTACCCTGTTAAAGGTTTCTCTTTCAACTTCACAATATTACAATAAAATCATTGCAAATATCTACAAATTTACATCTAAAATGTTATAGCAGATTCTATGTGCTCAGAATGGATTACCTTGCTTACAACATACCTCGGTAACCCATATAGTAACTCGGTAAACCCTTCTGTTTACTCTGTTCTTTGATTGTTCTCTGAAAACCTTCTCGGTGACCTTTGTGTCTCTGTAATAGTCTTCCTTCATGCATACATACACTTCACTAATGTTGTATAAATAGATCTCTTAAAATGGTGATCCAATTCATTGCTTCGATCTTACAAATAAGATCCCTTGAATGAATAACTAAACAATATTTCATTGGTTAGATTGTCCTTAAAATCATACACAATCTTCTAGTGCAATTTCCAATTGAATAACAGTTAGATGTGCCTCGATCTTGTAACACATTTTCATATGCATGTCCAGGTTCAATGTATCTGGTAACACATTTCACTCAGTGTATGTCAACTCTGTGTGTCATCTTTACTGCTTGGTAGTCTCAAAAAGATCCTCGGTAGACAGCTCAGTGCATACTGCATTTTGTGACTACTTTCCTCTGTAACCGACTAGACTATGCATACCGACTTCTCTATGTGTACCAACTGGATGATCTGGTAGTGTTAACTGACTAGAATATATAGTATGACTTTGAATATAAAAAATAATGGCAACTTGATAAGTAATAACAATCTCCCCTTTTGACATTAGTTGAGATGTTTGACAAAAACTACTTTCAAAGTCATAACTCAAAAATCTATATACTTTGCAAAATGACTATACTTAACAGTAAATACAATAGTCAATGAAATAGTATATTCAGATATACTCCCCTTATCATTATACTATACATAACTCTGATTTTTGCATGTTTGGTTTTGTGTTTGTGTGCTCTGCTTACTGTCCTTGGATATTCTGCATAATCTGCTTGGTATACTCCCCCCGTATACAATACTCCGAATACTGTATCAAAACTGTATTACAAAATTGTATTACTCCCCAAATATATTATATTACTCCCCCTATATAGTATCACTCCCCCTTTTTGACAAACATCAAAAAATTAATTTCCATCCAGGGGTGGTAACTGATCAAAAATAGATTTATACTTCTTCTGGGCATTGGTGAGTGTGATAGAGAGTGCATCCTTAACACTTTCCATTAAAGAATTTTGTTCTTGAATATCAACCAATAGTGATATTAAGCCATTGAGAGTGCTTCCCTCTTGTGTAGTGGATAGGCATGTAGCTCGGTTAATCTGTTCTTGAACTGATGAAAGATGAGGAAGAAATAATGTCTGGAGTGTCATTATATCCATCTTGATCTTATGTTCTTCATTTCTTAGTTCCAGTTCTTGAGCCATGAGTTGTTGAAGCTTGGTATAAACATTTTGAACTGAATTGGGCTCTGTGGTCAACTTATTTGAGAGATTGGTAATCTCTTTCTCAATTACATCAGTTTTATTCTTGATATCTTTAATGAATATGGAAAATGTGCAAAGTTTCTGAAATAAATAAAGAATATGCTTGAGTTGAGGGGACAACTCAGCAATGAATTTGACAAGCTTGACTTTTCCAATAGCTAGAGATTTGTGTACCTCTTCAATCATTTTTGTAGTAAGCTCCTTGTCTTTGAGCTTGCTCAAGTACTCAGATGCATCAACTCCAGATGTTTCTATTTGATTAAGGAGTTCATCCAGTTGAATGTGGATGGCTGCATCGGTTGACACTGTAGCTATACGTAGCATATCTGTCAGCAGTGTCTTCACCTTCTGAAGTACTTTATTCTTCTTTTGTATGGCCATCTGTTTTTCTTATTTGGCCTTTTCTTTTCATAGTTCATTGAAATCAATAAGTTCTTGCCCCTTTAAGTTTGAGATATCCACATTGGGCAACACTATCGGTTTAGTCAAATCAACTTTAAAACTATGCTTTTTCACCTTCTTCTCTTTACCTTTGGTCAGTTGAACTAAGATAGTAGCTTGAGAGGCTTGCTAACCCTCGGTAGGTTGCTTAGTGGAGGCAACACTTTGGTTGGTACCTATAGCTATTGTGGTGTCTTTTGGTGTTTCAGTACTAGGTGTCTTAGCTGCTACATTTTCAGTGCTTGACGGTGCTTAAGAGGTCTGTTCTTGAGTTGTACCTTCTGCTGCTTTAGACTGGTGACCTTGCTGCCTTGTGCTGTATCCTTAGGAGCTTCAGTAGAGACAGGTTGAGTGATTGGTGGATAAGGCTGAACTTATACTAACATGGATTCACTAGATACAAGTTCTGCATATGTAGTGCCTTCTATCATCTCCTATTCCTGTTCCTCTGTATCCATGACATCTTCATCAATTTGAATAGTGTTAGCTGGGTCTTGCTTGGTAGCATCAGGACCGTGCTCGGTGACATCAGGATCTTGTTCGGTGATATCAATAATGTCCACTTTAGATTCTTCATCGACATCTTTTATTTTGAAGATTTCCTACCATTTTGCTTTTGTCTCATTTTCTACATCAATGTATAGCCCATTCATCAATTTTAAGGCTCTTTGTTTGACAAGAAATTTAGAATTGTAGGTTGTCAAGTGTTCCTTTATTTCTGCTACAGACATATTAGGAAATAGATGGACTAGACTTCTTTCTCTGATTTGTTTCTCTGAGTCCATTGCATATTTCCACCTGTTATCAATATGCAAGTAAAGTTCATTTGGAAGTGACTTGACTAGTTCCAATGGAGCTACTCAAAACTTTAGAAGTGTACAAATGATAGCTTCTTCAATTTGTCACTTCTCATCATTATTTCTTGTTTCATACTTGACATATCTAAAAGAAACAAATCCACCATATTCTTTTAGATTGGCACAAAAGTTTTCAACACTATGTATATTTACCTTCTTGCCTTTGACAATTTGGAATTTGTTGGCATCCTTAGATTCTGTATCACTACTCTTTTGCCAAAATGAGTCTTCGAGTAGATTTCTTGTAGGTCTTGGTTACCTTGGGAGTAGTAACACTCTTTTATCTCTTACTCGATGATGCAGCTGATGCTCTTTTATTAGGTCTCTTTGTTGGAGGAGTCAGTAGGGCCTTTGGAATGTCCTATTTCTTTCTTTTCAATACTTTACCCTTAGGCAGTACAGTGCTTAATGTTATTGCTGCCTCTTGAGCTTCTGATTCCTCTTTGGTGATGGCAAGAGTGCCTTTGATAGGTGTAGAGGAAGAGTCTTCTCTGAATTTCTTAGATAATGCCTTAATCATCTTTGTAGCCTTTCTTGTAGCTTTAGGTACTACAATGCTCATTTTTACCTTTTCCTTAACTTCTTCATAAGTTCCATATCTCAGTTCGATAGCATGCCTTGGCAGTGTAAGGAATGCATCAGTTTGTTGTTGTGTGATATCATAGTCAATCTCATAACCCATTGGTAGCAAAGATTGAGTGCTTGGTTCCACAACATTCACATAATAGTAATCGATGTCTACCTCAAAGCATATATCATCTTTATATTTCTCTACCAGCTGGGGTGGAATCTTGTACCTGTTGTGCATCTTCTCTTGAAATTTGTTGAAGTAGTCATCCATGATATCATTGAAATTATCTCCCAATTTCTTAATAAAGTCATTAATTTGATGGGTGATTAGTTGGTGTAGCTCCCAAACTACTTTGCCGCTTGATGGAAAGAATTTCTCAAAGTAGAAAAACATGCATACAAGAAGTGAACCAAATTTTAGTGTATTTTCTGAGTTGTTCTTCTTTGGCTTCCTTATTGTGTTCAGGTTCTCAAACAAGTTTTTCAATAACACTTCACATAGATCAACTTTCATTCCCTTCTTCACAATTTTATAGGCTAAGTCAACTGCTGCACAGGGTACACTATTTTCCCTTGCCAATTGGAAGAAATAGTAACCAATTACTCTAATGGAAAACTTAAGTTTTGCATCAGTGACATTGTTTAGTTTTAGTCCTCGGTATTCAGATTCTACTTAGTTAAACTGATTAACTCCTTCTGTGATATCATCTTCTATGCTTGTGCATGATCATAGATAGGATAACTGGTGATCACATGAATGATTTCCTTAGTGATTTTGAATGGTTGCTCCTCTAGCCACATGAAATCATCATGAACTCTGCTCAAAACAAACTTAACCCACTGGGGTTTGAAATAGGTTGGGGATTTAGTTAATCCCTTGATTTTGATATGCTGGTACTTGCTATCCATTTTTCCATTGGTACATAGCTCATCATAGGTGTCACTTATCTCAACATGATTGAGTTCTTCAACACGGCATTTGGTGAAGAATCTAACATCTTCAACTAACAAGACTCGATCCAGAATGAGTGAAAAGGCAGTTTTGTCATCCGGTTCAGAGGTGACTTTAGGAGTCAAAGTGTATTTCAGTGAGGGCTTCTCTACATTCTTGACAACTATGGGATCTTGGATCTTGGGTGCCATTTGTAAATTTCAGATAAAACTAGCAAACTATCCTTAAGGTTTGATGGTTTACAAATGGCAAACATTTCTCACTCAGTAGATAATAGCAATTTGACAAGATCGGTAAACTATCTTAACAGTGTGATGAGATTTATGTAAATACCTTGGATTCACTTTGAATGAGGTTTGATCACCTTGATTTGCTCTTCTTTGCTCTCTTGAAAACTTGGTGAATGAAAATGACCACGAAAATGCTCTTAAGTACACAAAATACCTTATTGGGCTCCGTCCGGGTTATGTCAAAACATTAAATGCACTCGGTTCACCTTTAACCGATTTACTCCCCTTTTTTTCATTTTAACCGAGTAACCAAATTTCCTTCATTTACCGACTTGACAAGCTTCCTGTATTCACCAACTTGACAGGTTTCTTGTAAAGTACTTTTAATAGAATTTCAAACTTACTAATGCATCTTAACTATGCAGATTTTGAATTTAGTACATAATAGAATAGGAACTATTATGATTTTAACCTTCAGAGAATGCAATCCCTTCATACCTTTGCTGATTAATTTGGAATAGGTGCACCTAACTCAGTAGGTAAGGTTCTTTCTTCATTTGACACAATTTCCTTCTTTTTCCAAATCATCTTTAATTTTTCTTTTATTTCTTCAGTGTCTCCTCTAGGTTGATCTCTGCAATCTCCAGCTAAATGTCCAACTTTGTGACAATGAAAACATGCCATACCAAGATTTCTCCATGATCTTCGGTTGTTCATTCCAAACCTTATAAAATAGTTGGCACTAATATGTCCATATCTTCCACAACATTCGCACCATATCCTTGTATTGTAATCCCATGGTACTGCTGCATATTGTTGGTAAGGATTTGTGTGAGTTTGGTAACCTCTAGTGTTTGCTCAGTGTGCATACCACATGTAGTTCATTTGCTTAAGCCAGCACTTCTCAATACTATGTCCATATCTATTGTAGTTTCTACCAAACCCTTTGAATTTTGCCTTCTGATAGTTGTTAACAGACTTTGTCCTACATTGATTAGATATGTGACCATATTTATCACAATTGTAACAATAACCATTGGACTTAGTGATATTCGGTTGCTTACCTTTTCTGATTTGGCATATGTTGGCAGTATGACCTTGATTTCCACAGTAGTAGCAAATAGGCTTCTTTCTTTTAATGCCATTCCTGTTTCCAGTTTGCTTTGACGATTCTCCTCTCTCGGTAGTATGAATTCCTTTCTCGGTAGATTTTTTCCTTTGTAACCGAGTCCTGTATCTTTGTTGGGTCTTCTTGTAATCAGTTGCTCATCCAACATCTTTGATGCTTCATAACTCTTCTTCAATGTTTCTTTGGTTTTCTTCTTTGTTTCAAGTTCATTGGTCAACCTTGATACTTCAAGTTTTAATGCTTGATTTTCATCATTCTTCAGAATTGCTTCATGATGTGCATAACCTAGTTGATCTATCATATTTTGTTGAATCCCAGTTAACCTTGTGATTTCATCATTCTTATTAGATACTAAGACTTCAAGTTGTTGTTTCTCTCTTTGTAGATCTCTTGCTTTATCCTCTGTTATCCTCAATGCATCTAGATTTTTAGTCATCTGTGTACTAAAATGTTCATGTTCTCTTTTCATTGCTTTTAGTTGATCAACCAATGCTTTGTTCTTTTCTTTCAATACTCCAATCATTTCTTTAGTTTCTTTAGATATACTATTCTCAGATGATGTCTCAATTTGTTCCACTAACTATTGAGAATCCTGCAAGTCATCAGATAATCTTCTTCTTACTTTCAAAGATTTTTGCATTTTCCTTTGCATGTTTGCAATCACTTGATTAGCATGATCCAACTCTTCTTGCAGATATACAATCCTTCGAGATTGTTTATAGCCTTCCATTGATAAGATCTTTCTCTTTAGGTAGTTAAACCCTTTTCCAAGATTCAAGCTCTGATACCAATTGTTAGGCCCAATATGGAAAGCTAATGTACTGAGAGGGGAGGGGTGAATTAGTACTCCAAAACTTTTCTTGAATAATAACCTTACTATTATGCATAAACGAACTAGTGTAGTAACATAAAATAAAGTTAAAACAAATAGATAATGATCATACATGATTCACTCCATAACACATATATTTTGGTTACGCAGAAACTCTTGGTTAGAGAGAAAAAATGCGGTGGGGATGGCACCCACAACTTCACTATTGCAATAATAAAGAATGCTTGGTTAGAGCTACATTTTAGCTATTTCTGATAACTTACCCTGTTAGGAGTAACAAGATCTATTAGATCTACCTTGCTAAAGGATTTTACAACATTTATTTTGAATGTTGCACCTGGTTAGAAGCTTTACAATTTATAGACTTGATTAGAGTCTTTTACCATGTTAAAGGTTTCTCTTTCAACTTCACAATTTTACAATAAAATCATTACAAATATCTGCAACTTTACATCTAAAATGTTATAGTAGATTCTATGTTCTCATAATAGATTATCTTTCTTATAGCATACCTTGATAACCCATATAGTAACTTGGTAAACCCTTCTGTTTACTCTGTTCTTCGACTATTCTCTGAAAAACCTTCTCAGTGACCTTTGTGTCTCTATAACAGTCTTCCTTCATGCATACATACACTTCACTAATGCTATATAAATAGATCTATTAAAACGGTGATCCAATTCATTGCTTCGATCTTACAAACAAGATTCCTCAAATGAATAACTAAACAAAATATTTCATTGGTTAGATTGTTCTTAAAATCATACACAATCTTCTGGTGCAATTTCCAATTGAATAACGGTTAGATGTGCCTTGATCTTGTAACACGTTTTCATATGCATGTCCATGTTCAATGTATCTGGTAACATGTTTCACTCGGTGTATGTCAACTCGGTCTATCATCTTTACTGCTTGGTAGTCTCAAAAAGATACTCAGTAGACAGCTCGGTGTATACTATGTTCTGTGACTTCTTTCCTCTGCAACCGACTAGACTGTGCATACCGACTTCTCTATGTGTACCGACTGCATGATTCGGTAGTGTTAACCGACTAGAATATATAGTATGACTTTGAATATAAAAACTAATGGTAACTTGATAAGTAGTAACCATATGATAGGAATTTGGAATTCATCAAAGCAAGTAGCAAATTAGACTAGCTCAACCATGAAAACTAAATTACAATGAAATAAAATCCTAAAAACATTCAATAGAGATATGAAAACAAGACATTCAAATCAACTGCAAACCATTACAAACGCAAATATCTCCTCCATAATTCTCCATTGTCCTTCTTTCTCCTTCAAATTGCTTTGTTTGTGGATCTCACCTACAAATGCAAAGGCATAGCAAGATTGACAAGATGAAATGGTAGCATAAGGATACTAGAAGCGTGATTGATTCTCTGAAAATGTGATTAAATTCGATAATGTGATTCCTTGATCCCTTGATTGAAGAAACTCATCCAATTTATAGACAAATTGGAGAGATGACAAGATTAGCCTGAAGAGATTTGAAAGGAAATTTCAAATCAAGAATGACAAATATGACAAATTATGACAAACTTGACATGCAAAATTGATTGATTGACAAATTATGACAAAATTGACAAGATTTCTATGCAAAATTGATTGATTATGACAAATTATGACAAGATTGAAATGTCATTCCCATGAAATTAGGGTAAATATTAGAAAAATAGGAGAAAATAGAAAATTAGGTTAGAAATGATGAATTGGAAATTAGGAAATTAGAAATTAGAAAATTAGGTAAATTAATTAATAATTTTTCATTCATTAATTAATTCACAAAAAGAGGGGGAATTAATTAGCCAATTAAATAAATATTTAATTGTGACAAGAAGACTTAGGATAAATAAATAAATTATTTAACCTAGAGGGAAAATGACAAACAAGATTAAATGAACAAATCATAAAACCCTAGAAGATGAATTAGAAATGCAAGGATGACAATTAGGTCTTGACAAAAGATAATTGATGTAGGGTCGATTTGATCATGATTTTGATTGACAAAGGACCAATGTTGACAAATGATTGAGATTGGTTGACAAATTGACCAAGATTGATAAAGATACCAAATTGATAGGTGCCAATTGACGAGGAATAATGACTAATTGATCCAGATTGACACGATTGAAAAGGACAACGATCGATGACAAATCGATCGCAAAATTGATGAGATTGATAAGAGGACAAGGATCGATGATGAAGCAATCACAAAATGACAAGATTGAAAAGGACAACGATCGATGACAAATCGATTGCAAAATGACAAGATTGACAAGAGGACAAAACCCTAATTCTATCATCGATTAGGATTGACGATGTCCAAAATGAAATCAAATTGACGATGTCAAAATATGCCGAATGAGCATGCACATTGATGCGACAGGATAAGATCGACCAAAATCATGACTGAAGATTATTATCGATAAGACCAAATTCAAAAGCGAGACAAATGAAGAATACAAAAGAAGGACTCAATGCTCACAAATGATAAAGACCAAGTGCGCAACATAGAAGAAATGTTAATGCGACGCAAGAACCCTAAAATAAGGCAATGCGCAAATGTTAAAGTATGACTCCGCAAGCGTTGACCATTTTTAGACGTCTACATTTTGCCCCTCTTTGAGACAATGCGATTCTAAGCATTGTTTCAAAGAACAATAATGAAAATGCCCCAGACAATAACAATGACATATACATGCCCCCTTGAGGAATTAGCTGAAGAAATCTAGAAAAGAGGCCAAGTGATCGATAAGAATTATAGAAGATGATAGGTTCGAATGGATCAGACAGACTACCAAGACTGACGAAAGAAATGTTAGTAAGAAGAAATTAGACAGAGGACAGGTAGAGATGAAGGAAAACTTGCTTTCACAAATGCACATAAGTAGGTGAGAACCTTTATTTAATGTAGCGAAGTGGATGCAAAGCATCATGGCATTGAAGGCCAAAGCTAGAACACAACCCTTTTTGCAAAAGACAGACACATCACACACAAGGAATGAGTGAAGCATCCTAGGGTGCATACATCAAGGGTCGAGGTATGTGCGGCATTCACAAAGTGAACATACTTATCAGAGACACCCAATGATATAGTTTCCCCAGTTTGTGACACATTCCACAAACAACAAACACAACAAAAAAGGAAAGGGACCCTGAACCATCCCAGTCACTCTAAGTCACTCAGTGACATCATCGAACAACATAGGAACATGATCGAAGCCAAAGATAAATCACTAAAAAGATAAGACACACAAATTCGACCAAGTCAAACAAACAATCTGATTGTTATTGTCAAAGGTGGAAAACAAGAACGATCATACTGTCTGGTTTCAGGGAATGCGGTACCCCATCTAAGACAAGACATAGTCTGGTTTCGAGTATACCACACCCTATATAAGACCCATGATAGTAGTGACAAGGACAAATGATATTGATGTTGATTGATTGATATGACAATTTTGATCAGTTTGAATGTCTAGTTTGATTGAAAAATTTGTCTATTAATGCATGATTTCAGTAAAGCGCAGTGTTGTAACATGTTATCGGTTTGTTGTCTACACAAATGTTTGATAGATTTGTCATTGGATGTATGCTCAGCAATCTGTCTATGCACATAGGGTACCATTTATTGACAAAATGCAAAATGCCAAAGAAATTGTTTTTGGATTTTGATGTTTAAAAATTTTTTTGTCATTTTTTCAGGACTTTATTTGACTTTTTAGGGATTTTTTTCAGGACATTATTTGATTTTTAGGGATTTTTTTAGGACATTATTTGATTTTTAGGGATTTTTTTCAAGACATTTTTCAATTTTTATGATTTTTTAAGGACATTTTTCAATTCGAAAGCTCCAGTAATTGATCATGACAATGGGGGTGTGCGCACCCAATGAACATTTGAAAGATATATACAGCGACCTGGACTGAAACATATGCATAAGGACTGGAAACCTGAGTATGCAAGACAATGATGTTGACCAATCACAGGCCTGGAATAGAACATTGGGTCAGGACAAGGATAAGCGTGATAAAGCTACGAAGGGAAAGTATAGCTAGGGGTCATGATGGATGACGGAGCAATAATCTTTTACACATGGTGCCTGTTTGTCAGGTTTTCACCATGGTACTTGCCCAAAGTGCTTGTTTGCCAGGTTTTCACTAGAGGGAGAACTATTTTTCTTTACTTTTGTTTGTTTTTTTTCTTTTTCACTTTTTTTTTTTTTTTTGATTTTTTTGATTTTTTTGATGTTTTTGAGCTTTTTTTTTTTTTTTGTATTTTTTGAGCTTTTTGATTTTTTTTTGTATTTTTTCAAGATCATATTAAAGAACTGTTGACAAAAGAACTATGCCTAGTACTTGCAAAGGTGCATGCTATTTACAGAATCTAACAAAGGTTCACCTTCTGGGGTTGCAAGCTAATATGCCCCCGAGCCATAGACTGCCATAACTATGAAAGGTCCAACCCAATTAGGCTCAAATTTTTCTTTGATGATGTCATTAGATTGTGTATTTTTGGGGTTTGCCTTTAAAACTAGATCTCCCACTTCGAAGTGTCACCCTTTGACCTTCTTATTATAAGAGCGACGAAGATGGTTTTGATATGCTTGCAAATGTGTCAGAGCTGTCTGACGTTTCTCATCTAACATCTTAAGCTGATGCAACTTAGAGACTCTATACATCTCATCATCAATCAAATGTTGCAAGGAAACATGCAAAGAGGGAATTTCCACTTCCAAGGGTAGAATGGCTTTTGCGCCATACACCAAGGAATAAGGTGTTGCGCTAGTAGGTGTGCGGATATAAGTGCGATAAGCCCATAGTGCTGGGTTCAACTGTATATGCCAATCTCGACCAACGTCATTGACAACTTTTTTCAGGATCTTAATAATGGTTTTATTTGATGCTTCAACCTGACCATTACCTTGTGGATAGTAAGGACTAGAGAAATGGTGTTGGATGTGAAACTTTTCACAGAGTTCCTTGACATCTTTATTCTTGAATGGACGGCCATTATCTGTGACTATTGCAAGAGGAACCCCATATCTATAGATGATATAATTCAGTAGAAATTTTGAAATTTGCACACCAGTGATATAGGTCGTAGGGATAGCCTCGATCCATTTTGTAAAGTATTATGTAGCCATGATGATAAACTTGTGTCCATTTGCAGATGTTGGGTGAATCTTGCTAATAAGATCCAATCCCCATTGAGAAAAGGGCCATGGAGATATGACAAAATGAAGCTCTTGGGCTGGCACATGAATGTAATTTCCATGTATTTAACATTTGTAGCATTTCTTGACAAAATCATGAGCATCCTTTTCCATGGTGGACCAATAATACCCAGCACGAACCAACTTTTTGGCTAAGCTCAGACCATTGAAATGGCCCCCACATATACCATCGTGAACCTCACGTAAAGCCATTTGTGCTTCATCAGAATCCAAACACTTGAGGAGGGTGTGGTCAAAGGAATGACGATAAAGAGTCTCAGCAATGATGACATATTTGATAGTTTGGCGTATGAAGGCTTGACATTGGTTAGAGGAAAGGTTAAGTGGTAAGGTTTGGGATTCCAAATACAGATAAATGTCATTGTACCATGGGGAATTAGGACCAACAAGAACACACATCACATCTGCTATTGAAATTTCAAAAGAAGGGACAAGCAACTGTTCGAAAAAAGATTCACATATGTCCATATTGTGGGGCATATTTAACATGGAAGCAATAGTTGCCATAGCATCTGCTGACTTGTTTTGAATTCTTGGAACTTGACTGAAATGGATAGCCG
Organism: Cryptomeria japonica; assembly: GCF_030272615.1. Classification (NCBI taxonomy): domain Eukaryota; kingdom Viridiplantae; phylum Streptophyta; class Pinopsida; order Cupressales; family Cupressaceae; genus Cryptomeria; species Cryptomeria japonica. The sequence continues at coordinate 290,092,805 of NC_081410.1, forward strand.
TAAATTTTGTCTTGAAGAAATCCACCATATGCTTGTAGGGAATAAGCTTTTCATCTTTTGTTTCGTAGTCATCATTCACTTGACGGATGACTAACTGGGAATCTCCATAGACTTGCAAATGTGTGATGTTCCAGTGGATCGCTACTCAGAGTGTTGTGACCAGAGCTTCATATTCTGCAATGTTATTGGTGCAATGGAAAGTTATTCTATAGGATTTGGGAATAGCATCACCTTGAGGGGTGACAAACAATATACCTGCTCTGGACCCAAATTTGGTATGGGATCCATCAAAATATAACTTCCATTCATTAGATGTGAGAGCAAAGACTGATTCATCTAGAAAATCGGTCAACATGGGATAATCAGCATGAATAGGTGCCTCTGCAAGTTGGTCTGCTATGATTTTTCCTTTTATTGCCTTTCGCTCAATGTACTCAATATCAAACTCACTGAGGATCATAACCCACTTTACTAGGCAACCTGTCAAAGCTTCTTTGCTAAGCAAGTATTTCAAGGGATCAATTTTTTCAACTAGCAATGTCTGATGATTTAACATATAGTGTCGAAGCTTCTGTGTTGCAAAGACCACTACTAAACATGCCCATTCAATAGTTGAATAATTCAGCTCATAGCCCAATAGTGTCTGACTGATATAATAAATAGCCCATTCTTTGCCTTTCTCATCCTGTTGGGCTAAGAGAACTCCCAGTGTCATTTCAGTTGCAGAAATATACAATATGAATGGCTTCCCTTCTATAGGAGGCATTAGAATAGGTGGCAACAGCAAATAATCCTTGAGAGTTTGAAATGCCGATTGACATTGCTCAATCCATTTAAAAGTGACACCTTTATGCAGTAAATGTTGGAAGGGATGACATTTGTCTGCCAATTGAGCTATAAACGAGTGGATTGACTGTAACTTTCCTTGCAAACTTCTTAGTTGACGGAGATTTGAAGGAGGAGGCATATCCATTATTGCTTTAACCTTTCCAGGGTCTACTTCGATGCCTATGTGAGAAACAATGTACCCTAATAATTTTTCGTCTGTGACACCAAAGACACATTTCTTTGGGTTGAGTTTGAGCTTGTAAGTTTCCATTCGATCAAAGATTGGGCCAAGGATGGCTAGATGACTATCTCTTGTGATAGATTTGCATAATAGGTCATCAACATAGTCTTCCATCAAAGTATGCATAAAATCATGGAAAATTGTCGTCATAGCTCTTTGATATGTTGCGCCAGCATTTTTAAGACCAAAAGGCATCACATTCCAGTAGTAGGTACCCCAAGCACATGTGAATGCAGTCTTATGTTGATCTTCAGGAGCAATACAAATTTGATTATATCCAGAAAAACCATCCAACAATGATAGCATCTCATATCTGGCAGTCATGTCAACTATGATGTCGATATTTGGCAGTGGAAAGTCATCTTTAGGGCATGCTTTATTGAGATCCCTAAAATCCATACAGATTCTGATGCCCCTAGTTACTTTGCTAACTGGTACCAAATTTGAAATCTAGTCTGCATAATCAATGGGTCTGATAAAGCCCACATCTAATAATTTTTTTAGTTCTACCTTGACCAAGAGAGCCACCTAGGGATGCATCTTTCAGAGCTTCTATTTGATGGGCTTGGCATCTGATTTTAATGGCAAGTGATGAAGGACTAATTTTGGATCAAGGCCGGGCATATCTACATAGGACCATGCAAAACTGATCTTCTTCTCAAGAAAGAAATTGACAAAATCTATCTTTTCTTGTTTTGATAGAGAAGTAGTAAAATGAATGACCTTAGGGTTGTCAAGTGTACCCAAATTTATCTCTTCGGTCATTTCCACAAGCAATGTTGATTTATCCTGACTTGATGAGGGTATGACCAATCTTCCACCTTTGGGCACCTCAGAGAGGTTTTCACCCGTAGGTACGTCTTTTATTTTTACTTTTCCATGGTCAGAGAGCGCCTTACGGTTTTCACTCAAAGACCTATTCTTTTGATTTTTTACTTTTTCTTTTCATTTTTATGACTAGAAGATGGAGTTGACTCCCCAAAATATGTTGTGGAATCTAGATTAGTAGTAAATCCTACCTTATGATCACCTTGTGGTATGCCTTCTCGGAGTCCCAGAAATTCGGCAATTGCTTCGTCATTTTGAAAACAATCTAATGTGAGTGGTTCTTGTTGGTCATGTTGGATAAGCTGAGGATAGACAAGGGGCATGTCATCATCGGTTTTAAGGAGAGAGAGGGCTGAGATGGTAAAGATGTAAATGTCTGTGGTATCACTGTCTGAACTGCTCGTATCTGATTCAGAGCTTGGGTCCCAAAATGACTCTATCCAAGCATTAGGACATGTTTTGGGAGGGGGAGTTATTTCATGTTTGTCTTCCATGGGTAAATCATCAGGGTCAAGAAAAACATTTTCAAGGGCATAGGAGCTAAAAGAAAAAGAACTCCACTCCCATTCATTAGAATCAGTTTTGGGTTGGATATCCTCAGGTGTTGTTTCATCATCAGAGTCATGCCCCTTTCTACATGTGGTCACTTTGGTAGACGAGGGTCCAATTTGCAATGGTACAAAACCTAACCCTAAAGTTGGAGGTCCCATCTTGGGTATAATAGGTTCTAGTCTTCCTTTCTTGTCAGGGCCCAAACCACTGCAACCATCATATCCATTTTTCTACAGCATAGTAAACCCTTTGCCATACCACTCCTCTAGTAACCTGACAGGTGGTGTCTCAGTTGGATCCTTATAAAGCCAATCTATGACATCATCATCCAAAGTTTCCTTGTCAAGTTCACCCCATCTTGTAAATGTAGTGGGGGGCTGATATTGAATGACTATCTTAGGTTCCTTTTGCAACAAATGTGGTTTGCCATGTGATCTTGGAGATATTGGTAAATTCCCAATGAGGAATGTTTGAGCCATTGAATACTCTCCGCATCCTTGGTCCTATATCTTCAATTTTCCTTTGATAGCATCTAACAACTCATTAGGATCCACATAATTATGTGAGTGGGCCTCTCTGTTGACTGGGACTTGTTGCTACGAGGAATTCTTTAGATTAGAACAAAATTGAAATGGATTAGGATCTCTTGGAATTGTTATCTCAGTCCCATTGTAAGGATATTTTAAACATTGATGATAAGTGGATGGAACTGCTTTCATTGCGTGGATCCACGGACAGCCAAGGATCATATTATAAGGGAGATCAAGGTCTAGTACCTGCAGGAAAGTGTTTTCTATCACTGGACTAACTCTGATAGGCAATGAAATTACCCCTTTAGATGGATTCTCAGCATCATCATATGCTTTGACTGTTATTCTTCTAGAAGAATCAATGTCATTTTCTGTATAACCAAGACCAATGACCACTCTCAAGGTACAAATGTTAAGACTTGCTCCACCATCTATCAAGACTCGTCAGATCTTACAATTATGGACAAAGACTTCAAGATGTAATGGATCATTATGAGGGATCTTATTAGGTGAAATATCATTATTAGAAAAGGCGACATGTTGGGAGATGGCTAAATGTCCAATTCGGGCTTGAAACTGGTCAACATCAATGTCTGTCAGGATAGTGGACTCAATTAAAGCTTTATCTAGGACTGCGCGATGCATAGGGGACATTTTCAACAACTCAAGAATTGATATTTGTGTAGGTATCTTCCCCAGATGATCTAGGAGATTATACTGACTTGTAGGAGTTGATTTGGGAGGAATTGCAGGAGCTCCTTTCAGGACTATTTTGGATCAACAAGTGGTGACTGTGCAAGAAGGATCTTGTCCCTTTATTCTTATGGTGGAAACATAATCATTTGATGCTCGAAAATAATTGATGACATTGTTATAACTATTATTTGCATAATTAATATTTGTTGTTTGGGTAGAGTTTGAAGAAGATGCTTTACCCTTATCATGATCAAGCAAAGGAGTTTTAAAAATTGTATGATTAGTGTTAGAAGTCGCGTTGGGTGGGTCTACCTCAATTACTCCTTGATCTAACAAGTCTTGAATCATATGTTTCAATTGAAAAAATGATGCAGTTTTATGTCCTTTTGACTGATGGTATTCACAATATGCATTATCATTCCACCAATGCAGCTTTACTAATGGTTCTGCCTTGATATCTAGTAACTTGATAAACTTTGCTTGTATTAATTGTTTCATTACTGACTCAATAGGCTCTCCCAATGGCATAAACTATTGAGGAGGCCCATCCCTTGATCGGAAAGGTTTTCATTGCTAGTTTTGTTGCTGACCTTGTTGTTGATTATATTGTTGAGTATATTGTTGGTATTGCGGCTGTTGAGTAACATTGCTTGCTAGCATTTGATTTTGTTCCATAGCCCACATAATAGGAGCACTCAATTTCTTTATTGTGAATGTGGGTTGATTTGCATTTACTACTCTTGTGTCGACAACTCCATCATTAGTGACATTCTTGTTTTTGTACCAAAATCTATTTTTGTCCCCTGAATTGTTTGTGTTATCACTATCTTTGTTGAGCTTAATGATAACCTTAGCTACAAGAGCAGTTTCAATGTTCATCCCTTTCTTAATGAGTTTCTCAATGGTACTAGGACTTTTCAATTTGAGTTCATACATCATTTCTGGGACCAAATTTTGAATAAATAAGTTCACTTGTTGTTCTTCAGGTATATCTAGGGAAGAACGACTATACAAGCTTCGCCATCATTGCAAGAAAGTCACTAATGGTTCACCTTGCTTTTGCTTGGTGTTGCATAAATCTGACATGGTCACTTCACTGTCAATGTTGAATGTGAAGTGAGATATAAAATTTTGAGCCAAATTCAACCAATTCTTTATATTCCTTGGCAAATGCGAATACCAATCCATGGCTTGTCCTGTGAGACTTCATGCAAATAAGCACAGTAAATATGTTTCCTCATAACTCACTTCAGTACATGCTGTTAAAAATGCTCGAATGTGGTCTTTTGGATTGTTGTTCCCTTTATATTTCTCAAAATTAGGTGCCTCAAAATGCTTAGGGAAGGGAGGCATGTACAAGCTCTTGTCAAATGGATTAGGACATAAATCTTGATCTGTATACAATTTCTTTGTTCCTTTGGTTTCCAATGCATTGACTTGTCGTTGCAACTTCTCAAGCTATTGCGCAATTGTGTCAGATTTTGGAGGTTCATCATTGATCCTGGTGGGTACTCTTTGTCGATACATCACATTTCCCATCGACTGTTGATGCTCTAGAATTCTTGTCTTTGGTGTTTTTGGCATATAAAGTTCTTGATACAGCTCTTGTTGCTGTCGTTGTGTCGTGCCTTGACATTGACCCTGTTGTTGTGCTTCTTGTGGTGGAATCATGATTGGTAGCCTTGGTTGATATTGCAATTGAGGGTGTTGTTGATATTACACAGACATCAATTGTGGTTGTGAAGTATGATAATTTATTTGTCTTGGCACATATTGAGGCACATGTTGTTTTTGATGCTAACGAATCGGAATTTGCTGACTTTGTGTCAATTGTTGTTGTCTTGATGTAAATCCCATCATTTGCAAAAAACTTTGTTTGGGAGGTTTTTGTTGTTTCTCCTTAAGATGGGGTATGGCACTTGCATTTGCTTGTTGTGTTGTTTTTCCAATCCACTGTGGTGGTTGCAAGTTTGAATTAACTTGTAATGGTGTAGAAGACACTGCAACATGTTGTTGAATGCGATATTGTTGTTGTTGTGCATTGCTTGTTTGCACATTCGATTGTGCCCTTTGTGTATTACTCAACTATTGTAACATTTGTTGTTGATGCAAACCACTATTTGTGGCCCTTTGTGTTGCTATTATCGAAGGAACTTAATGGGACATAGGAACTTTGTTGCATTGTGGAATTGTTTTGGACATTGGTAAGATCAAGCATTCTAGTCATAAAGCTTTCTTGCATCTTAGATTTTGATCCACTTGTAATTATTTGAGGAATCATTTCTTATTGGGGGACAACTATTGATATTTTTGTGGCCCTCATTTGATATTGTGTTAAAGGTGTTGTATTATATAACGGATTGTTTATTGTTTCAAATGATGACTTTTGAGGAATAGTCACTGTCAACGTTTTTGAAGCACATTTACTCATCAAGGTGTGTTGAGTTTCTTGTTGCACATTTTCTTCATTTGAATGTGGAGAGAAACTTAACAGTTCACCGCCTTGTTGTTTTTGCACATTAATTTGCTCACTTGAGGAGGTCACATTACTCATCATGTCAAGATATTTTTGTGGGAACATCTAAAAGACCTTGTTAAGGAATTTATCCATCTTTTTTGTCAACTTAGGATCTTTAAGGAACATATCAACATCATCGGAAGCATCAAAATCTAATGAAGAATTTGGTAAAACATTTGGATTTATTTCTTGTTGAATGCCTTGATCTGAACCAAATCCTTGTGAAAGAGTTTGCTCCTCATGTAATGTTTGAATTTCATGTTGCAGGTTTGGTTGATTCTAGTTGAAAGGTGCATTTTCTCTTGGTGTTGGTGGAACACTCCCATATCCTAGTTTCATGGGTACAAACACTGGTTCATATAATGGAGGTGGTCCAAGTTGAACCATTCCATATGGTGGTAATGATGTGTTTGACAAACCTTCAATGTGTAATGATTGACTAGATTGAAACTGTGAGTTTGATACATTGTCCATGGGTTGATATATTGGTTCACCCATCTTCTTAGACTTTGACCTTGTTTCAATAGGCATGTCACTATGCAAATTTAATATTTTTTGGGATTTTTTTATTTTAAAAGGATGATGTATGATATGCAACTAAATGCAACCTAAATAGACAAAAATGCAATCTATGGCAAGAATGCAACCTATGTTTTTGTTGTTTTTTCAAGATTTGGACAAACTTTTTGAAATGCAAACCTAAAGACTCAACCTTAGGAAGTTGAAATGAAGCCAAGACCTTAAAGGACAAAGGACCAAATGACAATAGGAAAAAATTGACATTGTCTCACCCATATGCTTGGATACTAAGCCAGGTTTGACCAAATGACATTGATGACAAAAAGACAAAAGTTTGATAAGGTCTAGACTTCTTAACAATGACTTAGGGTTTATTCAAAGATTTGGATTACTCAAGTATGACAAAACTTATTTTTTTGAGACTGCATGCAAGAAAGCAATGATTATGACAATGACTTAGGATATGATATGAAAATGATCTAAGGATATGATATGACAATGCAATGGTAAGGATATGCGAAAACCAATGACTTGGAATATGTGAAATGCAACCTATGCAACCTAAATGGAAATTTGTCTTGGATATGACAATGACATGCAAACTTAGGGAAAATGATCTTGGACCTAAGTACAAAATGAGGATGCTTGCAATGAAAAGGACTAAAATGAAAGGAGATGACAATATGCCTTAGGACCTAAATGGGACTATGCAAAACCTAGCCTAAAGTGACATGAATTTTGAAACAAAGAAATTCAATGTTTTGACAAGCCATGTTCAAATGTTGGATGAATACTTGGACAAATTTGGACTTTTGTTCAGATTGTGTTTTGAGTTGAATGTTGTTGATCTTGAAAATCCAAGTTGATTATGAGCACTTTTGAAAGTTTGTTTTTAATTTAAACTTTGACAATCATGGAAAACAAAATGTTTGTTTGACTTTGACTCAAGACAATCAAGCACATTTACAACAAATCCTATGGCTGGCAAGGGCAATATCTATTGAATCCTCTACTTGAAATACAACACTTGGCTGGATAGCTAGATTCTTGGTAGCACTGGCTCCCCCTTATAGTGCACTCACTTCTCGGGCATACCAAGCTTCGAGTTCAAGGGGCATCACTTCCTAAGGACTTGCTATCTCTAACTAAGGAGTACATGAGAGGTGTCTTCGGCATGCGCGTATCACAACACCTGAGCCAACAGATAGAAGGATTTTGGCCTCTAAAAACAAGAGAGTCTAGTAAGGGCATCCATTCGGGTGGGTATTGATCCGACGAATAAATCATCGCAAGACCATTCCAGCACCCATTGTCTGCAACTTTCGTTGCATCCACAGTTATTTAGAGTGGTTTGGAAGAGCTTGGCTTCAGCCCGTCACCACTTAGGGTTGTTCCCTCTCACCAATGCCTATGTGAAGTGCCAGGCAAATCAAGAGGCATGCCCAATTCTAAGGGTTAAAACATGCAATCAAACTAAAAGAAAACAAAGCATGCATGGTGTTCATTAACCTTTAAGAAACTAAATGTGCAACTACTCTAAAAATCACATGCAAGATGTTTTAATAAAAGTCTTTGACTACATCCTACATAAGATTTGTTAGTAGTTTCATTCTTTTGTCTTCATCACACGTAACGCCAAGGTGTTGCACAGAGAATCAGTACCAAAGAAAAACTAGAATATAAGAACAAAATGAAAACAAAGTAATTTGCAAGTAAAAACACTGATTTTCACCTCTGTTTTTGGCCTTACATAGGCACAAAATGTCTCAACACAGGCACAGAATACCTTGACACAGGCACAGAATGCCCTGACATAGGCACATGTCCCTTTGACACAGGTGCAGATCTCCTCAACACAGGCGCAAATCCCTCCTACACAGGCACAGAAGTGTCCAGAAAGATCTGGGTCACCCTGTTTCTTGAGTTTTTCACCTGCAAATCAACTCAAAAGGCACTCAAAACATGATTAAATGGTTAGTTCATGTCAGGTTCACCAATTAATGTATGATAGGAATTTGTAATTCATCAAAGCAAGTAGCAAATTAGACTAGCTCAAACACAAAAACTAAATTGCAATGGAATAAAATCCTAAAAACATTCAATAGAGATATGAAAACAAGACATTCAAATCAACTGCAAACCATTACAAACGCAAATATCTCCTCCATAATTCTCCATTGTCCTTATTTCTCCTTCAAATTGCTTTGTTTGTGGATCTCACCTACAAATGCAAAGGCATAGCAAGATTGACAAGATGAAATGGCAGCGTAAGGATACTAGAAGTGTGATTGATTCTTTGAAAATGTGATTAGATTTGATAATGTGATTCCTTGATCCCTTGATTGAAGAAACTCATCCAATTTATAGACAAATTGGAGAGATGACAAGATTAGCATGAATATATTTGAAAGGAAATTTCAAATCAAGAATGACAAATATGACAAATTATGACAAACTTGACATGCAAAATTGATTGATTGACAAATTATGACAAAATTGACAAGATTGCTATGCAAAATTGATTGATTATGACAAATTTTGACAAGATTGAAATGTCATTCCCATGAAATTAGGGTAAATATTAGAAAAATAGGAGAAAATAGAAAATTAGGTTAGAAATGATGAATTGGAAATTAGGAAATTAGAAATTAGAAAATTAGGTAGATTAATTAATAATTTTTCATTCATTAATTAATTCACAAAAGGAGGGGGAATTAATTAGCCAATTAAATAAATATTTAATTGTGACAAGAAGACTTAGGATAAATAAATAAATTATTTAACCTAGAGGGAAAATGACAAACAAGATTAAATGAACATATCATAAAACCCTAGAAGATGAATTAGAAATGCAAGGACAATAATTAGGTCTTGACAAAAGATAATTGATGTAGGGTTGATTTGATCATGATTTTGATTGACAAAGGACCAATGCTAACAAATGATTGAGATTGGTTGACAAATTGACCAAGATTGATAAAGAGACCAAATTGATAGGCACCAATTGATGAGGAATAATGACTAATTGATCCAAATTGACACGATTGAAAAGGACAACGATCGATGAAAAATCAATCGCAAAATTGACGAGATTGACAAGAGGAAAAGGATTGATGACGAATCGATCACAAAATGACAAGATTGAAAAGGACAACGATCGATGACAAATCGATCGCAAAATGACAAGATTGACAAGAGGACAAAACCCTAATTCTATCATTGATTAGGATTGAAGATGCCAAAATGAAATCGAATTGATGATGTCAAAATATGCCAAATGAGCACGCACATTGATGCGGTAGGATAAGATCGACCAAAATCATGACTGAAGATTATTATCGACAAGACCAAATTTGAAAGTGAGACAAATGAAGAATGCAGAAGAAGGACTCAATGCTCGCAAATGATAAAGACCAAGTGCACAACATAGAAGAAATGTTAATGCGACGCAAGAACCCTAAAATAAGGCAATGCGCAAATGTTAAAGTATGACTCTGCAAGCGTTGACCATTTTTAGACGTCTATAGTAACATAGTAGACCTATATCCAAAATGTTAAAGAAAGGTGCAAAAATAGAATGGAATGAAGAGCCAGTCAAGGCATTCCAAGAGATTAAATAGGCTATTAAAAATGCACCTATTCTTAAAACACCTGATTATGGCAAACCTATGCAGATATTTTCATTTGCATCTTTTCATACTATTGTTGTTGTATTGTTGCAAAAGAATTCAGAGGGTTTCAAACAACCTATAGCATTTTTTAGTAAATCTTTGCAAGCCGTAGAATGATTTAAATGAAAATCAAGCTTATGCACTAGTGAAGTTTGTTAAAGCTTTTAGGAGTTACTTGATTGGAGCAAAAATGGTTGCATATGTGCCTAGTGCTGCAATTAAGGACATTTTCACATAGCAGGAAGTGTCTGGAAGAAGATGTCGAAGGATAAATAGGATCTAGGAATTCAATATTGATATCTAAATTAGTAAATTAGTGAGAGGATTGGGATTGACAAAGTTAATATCCTAGAGTAATTTGGATGCCAATCAGATAAATATTATGGAAGAAGAGCATAGGCCTTATAACTGTGACATGGATGGTTACAAATTGTATGATGATATCATATATTATTTGCAGAGGATGAAATGTCCTCAAGATATGATTGACAAAAAAAAAAGGACATTAAAATTACATACTATTAAATATGTCATTGTAAATGGAAAGCTTTGGTGGAGGAACAGTGATGATCTCATGTTGAAATGTGTGGACCGGGACCAAGCTCAGAAGTTGTTTTCTGAATTACATAGTGGAGTTTATGGAGGGAGTTATAAGGCTAAAACAACTGCACACAAAGTATTGAGAGCTAGTTTCTGGTGGTCGACAATTTTCAAAGATGCACATCAACTAGTCAAGAAATGTGACCCATGCCAGAGATTTTTAGGAAAATTAAAATTTTCAAGAAATTTGCCATTAAGGCCTATAAATGTGTAAGCTCCATTTCAGCAGTGGGGTATAGATTTTATTGGAGAAATAGTATTCAAATCAAGTAGTGACCATTCTTGGATTTTAGTAGCCACTGATTATTTCACTAAGTGGGTTGAAGCTATACCCACTAAAAAAGCAACAAGTAAGGTGGTAATTGACTTCCTTGTAGACAATATATTAACCAAATTTGGATGTCTAGAGTGGATAGTCTCTGATAATGCAATGAGTTTCAGGTCAGAAGAATATGATAACTTTTGCAATAAATATGGTATCCATATTTCTTATTCATCACCTTACCACCCACAAGGAAATGGGCAAGCTGAATCCAGTAACAAAAGTTTGATGAAGATTATTAAACGAATCCTAGAAAAGAATAAAAAGGCTTGGGATTCAAAGCTGAGATTAGTTGTTTGGGTAGACAGGGTAACAATCAAGAAAGCAATTGGATGTGCACCTTTTGATTTGGTGTATGGTATATGAGAAAAGTTACCCCAAAATAATTTGATGGAGATGTTTAAATTTGTCCAAACTTATAACAATGATATAGATGATGATATGTAGTTGAGAATTGAGTCTCTAATGGAATTAGATGAAGCTAGAAGAGAAGCAAGTACAAGAAATATGAAGTTACAAATGCAAGTTAAAAAATTGTATGATAAAAGAACAACTGCAAGGATTTTTCAGGTTAATGATTTGGATTCTGATGTGGAATGCCAAAATAGAAGATAAAGGAAAGCATGACAAGTTTGATACCATTTGGCTGGGCCCATATTTGATTCAAAGCAAATGGGGAGAAGATTCTTATATTCTTTGAGATATACATGGTGATACTCTTGAACTGCCTATTCATGGACAATTCTTGAAGCTCTACTTTTCTTGAAAATAGTTATTTTCCATGAGCATTAGTTACATTTTGTATATATTAGTTTAGTTTCCTTTCAGTTGAAGTTACCCTGTCTAGGTAATTTCTTTTTGGTCTACTCTGTAATTGGCCTGCTTCACCTAGAAATTTTGGTTTCTCGTTTCATTCCTATGAAATGAACATCCCCAACTAGAGGCACTGATAGGACCTAGAATTATGTTTTGCAAATCTTGGTCATCCTGGTTTTATTTTGCCCTTGGTCAAGATATCAGGGTTTAGGGCTATAAGGGTTGTGTCTTTTATGATTAAAATGGTTTGAAAGTGATTTTTTGGTTCTTATTATATTTTTTTGTTACCTTTCTCTCACTTAAGGCCTAGTGTTCTATTTTTGTTCCCAGGGCGATTTTCATTTTCTAAGTATTAAGTGGTGATTGATCGATTTGTGAAATACGCTATTCCTAAGTCATCCACATGAAATTCCATATATGCAGTCCCATTTAAAATATTTATGCTCACGCTTATATTTTCCTAAGTCTAGCAAATACTAAATACCCCAACTGTCTATTTAGGAAAGGATAGATCCAACAGCTAGCGCTTCCCCACAATCAGAGATGTGAGGATTCTAATGACCATGGCATCGCAAGATTGTGTCATGTGTTATCAGTAGAAATCAGTAGGGTTAGCAGCATAACCGATCAAAATCTTTGAAGTACAAGTTCTCAGGCCATGAAGATTAGTCTACTAATAGTCCCATCAATTTGCACATGCTCAGAAAGAATGAGGATGTTTTATCCTGAGGAAAAAGGTGCTCAAATTTTAAGTCTTGAAGGATTCAATGGGAGGTATGCTAGGTGGTAAAATTTGAGCAGATCAGACGACCCTCGTATTCCTGCAATGGAAGTTGCGAGGTGGTTACGGACCGTAGCATCATGGGATGATGCCACATGTCTCAAATTGGCCAAAAAGACATATATTGGGGCCACTAACAGAATTTGACAGAAAGATGAGATGTTGCTAATATGTCATAATTTTGTGGGGCCATTGATATAAATGAAAGAACAACTGATGAGTCAACAAGGAGATGATCGTTGGATTGGCCAACTAGGAGGATGATCGATGATTAGTTTTCAAACTTCTTAACTACAAAGATACGAGCCATTGTTTTGCTTGCACAAATATTAATGGCGGATGAGGCATTTGCATCCTTTCCTGGACTATAATTAAAATAATCTTAAAGGTTTTTCATTCACAAAAATTTTCATAGCAATTATGAAGAATTTCCTGCTACTGAAGGAGATTGAAACAACCCTCTGCGATATGAAATTGTCATTTCTAGTGAAAATCAAAAGCAGTAAGTTTATCTGAGCTCTCCATATGTTTTTGAAACAAATTGATATTATAATTTGTGAAAGATTGCAAAAATAAAGCTCAATTTGTTCTAGGGTTAAGATACTGGAAAGGAAATAGTGAAATCTGTTTGAATTACTTTGGAAATTTTTTTAAAAAATTGATAAGTCCTAGACTTGGAGATATAGTAGAAAGCACTAGTTTTAAAAAATGTCTCCCTCATGGAAACATTAAGGGGAGGTGGATTATAGGAAAATAAATATTTATTATGATTTCTTGGACCAATTAAAGCCTTCTACAAATGATTAGAAATAGGGGCATAGGTTTTTAGATGGAAAAACCCTAGGGGAAGGGTTAACTGACAAAGCATTCCATTTGGCGGATACTAATATACTGGTAACTGGGTTAGAGATTTTGAAATTATGATATGGACAAAGGAAATTAAATTCCCCATTATTTAGTCCTTGGCAATATGACTTGGAAAAATTAGTAGTACTAGTTGTTTTTATGGATGTCGATTTGCTTAAGGTTGTTGTAGACAGATATGACCTAGTTTCAAGGGTTATCAGGGGAAATGATGGGGATAATCTATTAACCATCAAAAGGGAAGAGTTTCAATATTTTTTTGACTTATATGAGCCATCCCCTAGCCTGGTACTAGTAGATTTAAATGAACAGAAGGAAGAATATTACATGATGAAGGAATTGATTAGAAATAATTTCCTTCCAATGCACTTAGCTAGAGCGGGAAGTACAAAATACCATATCAGCCCTAGTTCAGAAGAACCATTCCCAATTGGTGCTTTTGCTCCCTATTTCCAAGCTCCTTTCTTCTCTTTATGCCAAGTATTGGGTTTTAGTCCCATTGCAGTAATGCCGCCTGATTTCATGTGCATGGCTATGTAGATACAATATCCGGATTTTACAGTAGTTTTTGACTTCACCCCTTATCTTGAGGAAAAGATTCATGAGGGGTTATTAGACATTAAGAATTAGGTTGTTGGGGTAATATTCTCCTAGTATTATTTACTCATGCATATGTTCATTTCAAGGAATGCAGATTATTTTGAGGGTACCATGAACCTCACAAGGACAATAGATAACTAGGAGCTTACAATACAACTTTGGAGCATAGACATGTCATGGGATAGATAAGAGGCTAGCTATATAAGATTTGATAATAACTTTGACTCTAGGTTAAGACAAAGGTTGACAATAAATCCACCAACGATCTGTAAAGAATTGCATGATTTTGTAAGACCCAAGGAAAGGGGTGCCTCTTGCAAAAATTGAACATAATTGGGGATATTTTATCCCATACTCTTTACGTACTGCAATCAGAATCTATGGCTTTTCTAGACAACCTCATGTACTTCCTTTCAATGTTCCTCTGAGAATAGGATTTGCTGAGGTGATGTGGTAAATTGGATGTATTTAGGATAAAGATTTAAAAGGAAAAGGAAAAGGGTCATTCTTCTCAGATTACACCATTATTTGTTACTTTGTGATTATAAAGGGAAGGTATGAGCATTTTGACAAGTTCTTTGTTCCATATTATTTGGGGGTAAGTATAATTAGGAACAGTGATCCTAAAGGTTTTTACAACACTTTTAGAAAGAGAATTAGAGGATCTTTGTTGCCCCATGTGCATAATTTGCTTGAGGACTTAATCAGAAATGAATTTGACCACATGATGTAGGAGTGGAGAAAGGAGAAGTGGATAATTTTTAAAAAATTATGGGCTTCTATTTAGAAGATGGACCCAAAATATGATCCATTAAAGGAGTTCTCTCCATTCTATGGAAATATTGAATTTGTTATGAATTTTTTTGGTGAATTGACAAAGATCTTAAGGGAGAAGCTAGCTAGACTTGAGGAGGTTCATGGCAGGCAACAATTAAGCTCACAACCTCCTATATCCCATAGAGCAAGTGGTGTGGTAGTAGATAGGCTTGTTCAAGAATATCCTCACAAAAGAGTTAGAGAAGAAGTAAGTGAGGAAGAGTATAGTAGAAATGATAGTGGGAGATTGATAAGGAGAAAGGGTAAGAAGATAATGAGTTGAGAACCTTTCCCCAAGATATCAACTAAACCTCTTCAAAGAGTTAGGATCATTGATCTTGAAGATTTTGATAGAAGTCCCTCGTCATTAGCTATATCCTTTTCACCAGTAAGGCAAGATGAAGCTCAGTTGGAGGGAGACAAGTTTGTTACAATAAGTGCAGAAATGCAAATGGGTATTCCTGTATTGCCTCCTAATTTGGAGTTGGATATTACTCCCTTGGATATTCAGGGTAAAGCCTTCAAAGATGCAATAAAGGAGGCATGTGATAGCTTCCTTGAGGATGATGCATTTGTAAAAAGACCAACCTTTTTGCAGTTAGTATGGAAAACAAAGGTTGAGGAATACAAAGGAAGGATTGCTGAGAGGAAGGCCCAAAGGCAAGATAGATTGGACCAAGAAATCCAAGAGGAAGTAAAAGGTAAAGTGAAGGAAGAGTTCAAGGAAATCATTGCTGATGAGGGCAGGAAAATTATAAGTCGGGATGCAGTCTTGATATTACCAGAATGGGATATAGCAGATGCAGTGGCATTTGATGCTATTAGGAAATCAAAGGAAGAAGAAGAAGGGTTAGCATTAAGAGGATTAGACTTTGCAAATGATTATGCAACCTTGGCTATATGGGAATTAGAGGAGGGACCTAGGAATCCTAATAACAGTGATTTAAACCCCAACTTAAGGGGAAGTTTTATTATAAAGAGAGAAGTCAACACATCAAGTGTAGAGGCTACAAAATTAAATGTTGATGTTGCTAAGATGACACATAGGTGGTGACCTGGATGTTGATGGCTCGGACGGTTTTGCAAGTGCAGGATAGGAAACTTTTATTTGTCCTTGCTCAAGGAGTTGCACTCTCATTTGCAACTCCACACATATTTTCTAAGATGCATTATAATCATTAAAAAGTTTGTCAAATTTCTTCATCATCTCGGCCCTCTCTAAAGAGGAGTTGATGAAGAGTTTTAGTGAATTAGAACAAACTCTTTTCCCAGATATTGAAGATAGAGAAGGGGCATTTAAGCCTTTGCAGTCTTGGAAGGAAGAGGCAGAGAGATGTTGTCTTGATGATGATTGTAATGTATTCATCACTTATTGACATTGACGTAACACTCTCACACACATATATGATTACATTGACTACCAATGTAACTTCAATTGGTTTACACTGCTAGCCGGCATGTTTAAGGTTTATCTCTAAACTAATACTTTGTATCAACCAGTATGTACCTATGAGATAATCTGATATACCACTAGATCGACATCAGAATCAAAATGAAGATGTAGAAGAAGATCTAGTGAAGATTTCATAACAATGGTTAATTTTCAATCGATATTAAACTATTCTAACCGGCATCTATTTTTGTGAAGAGTTACTAGCCCATTTGTTTGGCAGTCATTTTTGTGATGAGTTATGATTATATGTCTAGATTCACTGCACCTAGGAAATTGTGTTCCTATGGTCGACATAAGGATTGTACGTCTATTTAAAGACATCATAGAGAGTCATTTAAGGGATGATGATATGATAACGAATGAGAGCTGTTATGTTAAAAGAGTGAAAAATCTTTTGTTGAGAAATGATAAGTGTTAAGATGCAGAGCAGTATTATTTGTATTTAGAAGGATCTGATCAAGCAAGTCTTGTGCTACTCAAAACAGATCAAACCATTCTTGTTGTTTTCTAATCATTACAACAGAATCAAATCCCCTAACTGGGTAAGCTCTAACAAGCTTCTTTGTACAAATCCTCTAACAAGGTGATCCATTAGTTTGGATTTTCAAATCCTCTAGCGAGGTTACTCCTAATAGGGTGGTACTCTTAACAGGGTATAAGCTTCTAATCAAGCTTGGAATCTCTAACAAGATTCGCTCCTAGCAGAGCTCTTTGTAAGGCCTTAACCGGTCAATTTTCTATTACTATAGATAGTTAACTTGTGAGTTCCATCTCACCGTGGTTTTTAGCTATTTGGGTTTTCCACGTATAAACACTTGTGTTATGGTGGATGTTCTACTATTTGTGAATGTAGTTATTTCATTTTGGATAGCATGTATTTTGTTTAACCACTTGGTTAAGAACATCTATAGATTTATATTCAAAGTAGTGTGTGTTTTGGAGTCACTGATTCACCCCTCCCTCTTAGTGCTTTTCAAGTCCATCAATTGGTATCAGAGCACAACTTCTTTGAAACCTAACCACTTAGAAGGGAATCTTGAAACCACCATGGGGGATAGAAGATACTTTGAGATGGTCAGAGAACTAGAAGCTAGTAGAAATGAAGTTGAAACTCTTAGGGGTAAGCTGAAAGCCTCTCAAGTCAAAAGGAGAGAGCTATCTGAAAAATTGTTAGAAATATCTGACAATAGTTCTTTGGATGAAGCCAATACTAATGCCTTAGCAGAAGAGGTTGAAAAGTTGCAGGGTGAGAAACTGAATCTAAGAAAATAACTGGAATGTCTCACTATTAGCATGTGTCGAGAGCTAGAATCTAGAAGAGCTTCTAAAGATCTTATCAAAGCAAAAGATCAAGAGATCCTAAAAATTAAACGGGAAAGAGACACCATGCATGAGGATTTAATAGCCGAAATGGAAGAAAAGGAGAACTTAAAATTAGACCTCAAGTTGGAATCATCTCTAAAAGAGAATCTGTCCAAGCATACTGAAGATCTTGTCACTAAGCTTGCGCAAGCCAATGAGAAATTGGAAAAGTTTGTCAAAATTTCTACCATTCTGGAAGAACAAATTCAATCACAGAGAATGAAGGGTGATATCTCTGGACTTGGATTTCACACAACGGAGAAAGGTGAATCCTCCAGTACAAAGAGAAACTATCCAAAGAATAAAATTACATCTAAAGTCACTAAGACTACCGACAAGAAATCTTTCAAACCTGTCTATTTTGTTTGTCATAAGCCTAGTCATACTGCAAATGTTTGCAGGAACAAACCTATGAGAAATGCAAGTTATAATACCAATACTAGGTATGTATCTAGAAAGTTTGAAGGATATTGCTACACCTGTGGAATGTATGGGCATAAACATATTGAGTGTAGATATGGTGAAAACAATCCTGTACCACACATGCATCCTAGATCATATGATGGCCAAAGAAGAAACTATGACAACCAGATGAACAAGACCTGGCAAAGATCCTACAATGACAGTTTTAGTCCATTTAAGATGGAAAAGGAAACAAATATTCTATGTACCTTTTGTAATAAAAATGGTCATGAGGCTATGAACTACATAAAAAGAAGATGAAATGCAGGACCTTGAAGATCATCTGGTATGGTTTGCTATCACTACAACAAAACAGGACACCTGGGAAAGTTTTGCAGAACCAGGAACAACAAACCAGTCAACTCTACTAAGGATCAGAAAGGCAAGCAAAAATTTGATGTTGAGGAAATAAGAGAAGACATGAATCGGACATGGAAAAAGAAGAGAAAAGAAGTGCTTGCAAAAGAAATCACCCCTTCACCTAGTGAAGAGAGTCCAACACTGGTGACTTAAGCCTATCTAAAATGGCTATGGGGAGCATAACGGTAAAACATAATTCGGATCCCTTTGTAGAATAAGCGAGAAAGAATATTTTTTTTGAATTTTGAATTTTTGTGACCCTTTTCTTTTGCTGACGTGTTAATCAACTAGCATGTCACTTAAGAGGTGAAATTAGGGTTTTTAACCTAAAAGTATGAGCATTTATTACAGTTGGTAAAAAGGATATAAACTAGTTTTACCTTATCATTTTTTACCCTAATCCTTTCAAAAAAAAAAAAGAAATTGAATCATTTGCAGAGAAGACCAAGATAGTTTTGGTGTGAATTAAGAAATTGCTTCATGATTAAGAGAAATCAAGATAAATTGGTAGCTACAGAGAAGTGAATAGGAGCGCATTTGAATAATTCAACCAAGAATCAAAGTGAGGTGCTAAATTCTAGGTATTTCCTTGCTTACCGCCTTGAAAATTGTCTGTCTAGAATGGCATCTACTTCCAAATCTATAGGGAGGTTGATGATTACTTTGAGCCTGAAGAAGTTGTAAAGGTAGAGAAAATTATGTCTTATAATGTATTATCGCAAGTTCCAAGTGGAGTTGTTATCCAAGGTGATTTGTCCAGCTATATAGATTGCAAAATTGAAGATATGGGAACTCTTCACATATTTACTCAGCTATATAGATTGCAAAATTGAAGATATGGGAACTCTTCACATATTTACTCAACTGAAATCACTCTGTGACAAGGAAGGAAAGATTGAAGCTAAATATTCTAAGATTTTTGAGAAAGGATTTCATAATGTTGCCTACCCTCTTGAAGATTTTGAAAAAGAAAACATAAGAATAATTCTGAGTCGAGTACATGGAGAGAATATGTATCTGGAAAGGACTCACACAATTACCAAGGAAGCCATTAGGGGGTTGTAACATGTTATTGCTCAACCGGTGAAATTCCTAAGTTGAGAAAAATCACAAAAGACACATTATTCAAGCTAACTGGTTCCACCTCTGATGGGCGTGCTTTCTCTATTAACAATATCAGAGATCATGCAGTGAAACTCACAGCAATGGTGATAGGCTACAAAGTATTTTACTCCAGTAGACTTAACAGTGTTCCATTCGTAGCAATTCATACAACATACAGTATGATTATTGAAGATAAAAACTATGATATCTATGAAGCTATCAGAGTCCATCTTTTCCTAAATTTAAAGTCTATCAAAAATGACAATACCCAGAAGTTCAAATTCGGTCAACTGCTAGCTAGGTTATTTTTCTACTTTCAGAATTTCCCACCTGGTATAGGTGACATTGAATGGTCCAAAGAACAACCGGTCAATGCTCAAATTAGAAACAACATCAAGGCTATAAAGAATACATTTTCATCTGCCACCAACAGATATTTTAATGAATTTCAAAAGAAAATGAGTATGAGAATGAGGTTACCTAAAGATGTAGTAAGACATTTTGAGAAAGACATAATCTTCACGGTTACTACTAATTTTTGCTTAATGCAAGCAAGAGAACTGAGAGAGGAAGAAATGGAAGAAATGAGCTATGAAGTCAATGATGACTTATTGGTTGGGTATGCTCATACTCTATTGGCATCGCCTGTAGACAAAAAGAAGGCAAAATTAGATAGTCTTGCAATCCAAGCTGCATCTACTAAAACCAATACTGAATCTATAGTTAAAGCAAAGGGAAAACAAAAGAAAAGTGAAGAAAAACCTCTTGAAAAGAAGACTACAAGGGTGACTCGAAGTGTCCTAAGCAAGAAGGAACAAGCACCCAAAATAAATGAGAAAAAGGAGAGTGTACCAAAGAAGAGAAGGAACGGGAAATTAATTTTGTAACCAGAGTTTGAGGGAACAAAGTCTGATGAAGAACCTAAGAAGGAGAAGGCAACCGATAAAACATCTAAAAAGGAAAAGGTAGTGCCGAAGGCAACTACACCACTAGATATTGCCTCCTACAAACCTGCAACAACATTTGAAAGAACAATGAAGTCATTGGAAAGAAAAAGGTTTGAAAATGTTAAAGAATATTATGATTCTTTTACTGAAGATGAGCAGAAGAAAATACACCAATAGGTAATAAACTTGTTGAGTCATTACTATAAATATCCGCATGAATTAGACAAAGAAATTTCAATATCCTTGTATAATACCTTGTTAGAAAAATGGGAAGAAGCCACTCAGTTAGAGAAGGAAATTATTGATGAAATATTTGTATAGTATTTTCCCACATTGTCATCAAATGGAATTAGTGCTTTGACTAAGGAATACAAAGTATATTTTGATTTTAAAATAAGAATATTGAAGCTTCTTAATGGGAAAAGACTAGTTATTGAGACGAAAACTCATCAAATAGCCTGTCTAATCAAAAAAAGGATAGATAACATCCAATCTCTCAATAAGGATGAGACCTTAGATGATGTTTCTCTACCAAAAATGAACATAGAGGAAATTTTCCCTACTGATATAGTCTTCTCAACTGAGAAGAAGAATGACTCAATTATTCATATTGACGAGGACATTAAGGACTCAATAGATCTATTTGAAGAAATTACTGCACCTGATATGGATCTTCCTTCAATCATAAAAGTACAGAATACAATAGGTGATCAACCAGCTACTCAAATAGAGGAAGTCAGTATACTGGTAACTGAACAACAAGAGAAACCTTAACTGATAAATAAACAACTGGAGAAACCCCAATCTCCACCAGTCATTGAGATCACTCAAAAGGAGATCACTAAGGAAGCTGTTACACAGAAGGCAGAAGATACAATAGAAGCTAACATAGGAAAGAGCTATCATTAAGTGTATATCCTCTGAAAAGGGAAAGCAAACACTGCTTGATGATGATGATGATGAAGACTCTTTAAGTATTTCAGGACCTATTAATATGAATACCCTGAGTGTTTCTAAAATGATGAAGTTTGCGTGTATGATGGAAGATCATGCACATAAGAAAAGGATGAAAGAACAAAGAATTGAGGTAGAGACAATTTAGAATGTTGTAGACATCTTGTCTGGGTTACTACCAGAAACCTCTGTCGCACATCTTCCCACTCCTATTAGAAAACTCAGACAGTTAGTTGTAGAGGCATCTAATCAAATCAAAACACTTGAAGATGCTGCTCTAATGTCTGTTGAAAAGAGCCATAAGAAAGCATATGGACAAAAGATAGCAAAGCACATTGAGAATAGCAAAATGGGCTTATCTCATAATGGAAGTCTGTTGAAGAAAGCTATTGAATCTAGAGGAAAGTATCTTGCCTCTACCTCCAATGTTACTTTCTTTTATTCTGATATTTCTAAAAATCAAGTTGAAACTGAGAAGGAAATAGAAAGGTTATGTAAGGCATATGTCCCACTCTAGGACTCTATTCATGTCTTTAACCAGTCTATAGATGAACTGCATGACAAACTGATCTGGAATGACAATGAGTGAGCTAAGAGATTCTAATCTCTAAGAGAGCTCAAGAATCAGCTCACCTCATAGATTGACATTCTTCAGAGAGCCTACTCTTGTGCTGAAGCTATTCTTGCTACACCGGAAACATGCTCACTTGATTTAATGGAGGAATTCTATTCTCAGCTACTGTCTACAACAGAGTATATGAATCACATACTAGAATCGTGGCAGAATGCTCTATCTTAGATGAAACAAAATTTCAACCATACTTTCATGAGAATTCCTAATGCATGACTTTATTTTCAAAAGTCATATACACTGAACTTTTTGATACAGACTTTCTTTATATATATATATATATATATATATATATATTTCTTTATCATTTTGGCATTGCTGTCAAAGGGGGAGTAATAATTATATGTATGTATGTGTGTTTGTTTTTTGAAATTTTTTTAATTTTTGCATACATTAAGGGGGAGTACTTTAATGTTACATTCAAAAGGGAGCTTGAACATATATATGTAGATATGTTGTATATGCACACTTAGTAGTATTGTAAATTACTCAAAAAATTTCTAAGTGTTGTCATCAATGCCAAAGGGGGAGATTGTTGGCTTGATGATGATTGTAATGTATTCATCACTTATTGACATTGATGTAACGCTCTCACACAAATATATAATTATATTGACTACCGGTGTAACTTCAATTGGTTTACACTGCTAACCGGCATGTTTAAGGTTTATCTCTAAACCGGTACTTTGTGTCAACCGATGTGTACCTATGAGATAACCTAAGATACCACCAGATTGACATCAAAATCAAAATGAAGATGTCGAAGAAGATCTAGTGAATCTAGGCATTTATTTTAGTGATGAGTTACCAACACCGTTTGTTTGGGTATCATTTTTGTGATGAGTTATGATTATATGTCTAGATTCACTGCACCTAGGAAATTGTGCTCCTATGGTTGACATAAGGATTGTATGTCTATTTAAAAACATTGTAGAGAGTCATTTAAGGGATGATGATATGATAACAGATGGAGAGTTGTTATGTGAAAAGAGTGAAAAATCTTTTGTTAAGAAATGATAAGTGTTAAGATGCAGAGCAGTATTATTTGTACTTAGAAGGATTTGATCAAGAAGCTCTTATGCTACTCAGAACAGATCAAACCATTCTTGTTGTTTTCTAATCATTACAATAGAATCAAATCCCCTAACCGATTAATCTCTAACAAGCTTCATTGTACAAATCCTCTAACAAGGTGATCCATTAGTTTGGATTTTCAAATCCTCCAACGAGGTTACTCCTAATAGGGTAGTACTCTTAATAGGGTATAAACTTCTAATCAAGCTTGGAATCTCTAACAAGATTCACTCCTAGTAGAGCTCTTTGTAAGGCCTTAACTAGTCAATTTTCTATTACTGCAGATAGTTAACTTGTGAGTTCCATCTCACTATGGTTTTTAGCTATTTGGGTTTTCCACGTATAAACACTTGTGTTATGGTGGGTGTTCTACTTTTTGTGGATACAATTATTTCATTTTGGATAGCATGTATTTCATTTAATCACTTGGTTAAGCACATCTATATATTAATATTCAAAGTAGTGTGTGTTTTGGAGTCATTGATTCACCCCCCCCTCTCAGTGCTTTTCAAGTCCATCAAGAGAGTCATCAACACTCAGGTAAAAATGATTTGTGATGGGATAAATATGGATATGCTAAAAGATAGTATGGATAAGATAATTTCTACAGGGCTATTTTTTGAAACTTTTGAAAGAGAAGCAAACCATGGAGTCGTTAAGTATATTTCATATAGGGCAAAAGCTGATGAAGTAATGAATTTCAATTGGCCATCCGATGAAGACTATAGCGCATGGAGTGGAATGTATTTGAATGATGAATAGAAAGTTGTAAATCATTTGCATAACTATTTTTGTTTTCTAGTGACAGATATTTTGCAACCCATAAGATAGGATGGGGTAATTTTCATCGTGAGTTTTGAAGAAAGCGGCTGCAAATTTTTATCCAGTATAAGCAAGTTTGAGGATGATTGTTTTGTATAACAAAATGTGGTTATGCATAGTCATTCTTAGATGGCAGGTGTCTCCTTTGGCCTAGGGCTTTTTTTCTCCCTTATTTTTATAAAAGGGAATTCAGGGCTATGAGATGGGGTTCAGAATTTTTGGTCCCTTATGTGTTCCAAATTTTTGTTTCCATATAGCAAAAAAGTCTAGGTGAAACAAAAGGATTGTAAGAGTTCATTTTACAGAGAAAAAAATAGAAAAGAGTCTTGTGTCTATGATTTTTGCAGGTTATTGAAGGAGTTATGTATGGATTGTATTCTTACACAGACAATAGAATCAATAAATGAATATATTATTCAAACCCATTTCTCTCCAATGTATTATTCTATCATGTTTTGAATGTGTATTATCAAGGAATTTATCATTCATTGCACTGTTGTGGTGTATGTAACTTTTTGTTCATGCTTTGGTCTGATAGGTCAATTAAATGGTTGAATAAAATTGCAGAGTGATAGAGGTCTTTACAGGGATCTTGATAAGTAGTTTTGGGTTGGGATTACAAGTACGATATATATTAAGGCAATATTATCTCTAGTTAAATGTTGTTAGATAAATTTTGTTAGAAGTATAGTCTAATGCAGTATGAATTCATGTACCTTATGGAATAAGGCACTGATCATAGTTAAGTGAATGCCTGGGTATCTATTTACTATTTGAAATCATCACTAGTTTGCTATAACTTGTTGAATATCAGAGTACTTTCATTTTATATGAACGTTATTATATGTAATAGTCATCTCATGCTCCGAACAAGTTGAGGATCATTGAGAAATTTTCCATTCCTGAGAATTATCCCTTATTTTTGAATCCTTATATGAGAATATCTACTTTATTTCATGTATGATTTGTGAGTGTGGCGTAAAATCACAAACAAGCATGGGGATCACACTCCCTAGTTTTGCAAAGCCTAAATCATAGAAGGATCTAGCATCCTTGTCATTGTTGGTCCAAGTTTGAAGAATATTAAATAGTTGGAAGTGTCTTTCCATAGATATTATCAAGAGAAAACAACTTGGTCTCTTCCTTTGAGTCAGTGTAAACCCATTTTTGGGCACCAACAATCAGCATGATGGTTTTCAATCAGATTGAGCTGACTTGGGTAACACATTTCATTTGTGTGTTATGCGGTTTTTAGGCCGACATGATGTAGACCTAATTGATGTTGCAGATTATTAGTGTTGGCTATTTGGAGGAATTGATTGTGTGTTGGACTGATGTTTTGTCATTGATGATAGCACTAGGTATTCTGGTTGCTTTATCGGTATCCTTTTGGTCTCGGTAGGTTGTTTGGTTTCTAGTTGGATTAGATCATGAGGATCTGGTATGCTCTGGTATATTTGGGTTAGGGAATTGGCTTATTCATTGATACCAACACCTTGGAAAACCTAAAGGCTCCTCTATGTCCACTTACAAACAACTAACACTTCTCAAGTACTTGTGTGTCTACACACACCTTTGCATTCATGAGTGGGCTACTACTAGGCTTTAGGGTTTGAGTGGCCCACTTGACCAATTCATCACAATGATCCTTGGAGGGGTGTTCTCACAGCATCTTCACACAAATGAAACAAGATTTCACAGTTTAGAGCCATTGAAACATCAATTTTGACTCACTTACCCACAACGAAAACCGATTGCTATTAGGTCTCCATTTGAGGGAACTGGATGATAACTTTTGACACCCTGAGGTTCTAGGAAAACAAATTATATTTTCAGATACCCTTTTGGGAGTTCTCAACAATATCTTAGTTTTCTAGTACTAGGTCAACTTGCAGATATCCCAACCAGTACTACACTAATAAACCTAATAGGGCTATTAGACCTATTTGACTAAAAGCCTTTCACAAACAGGTTTGGTTCTCCTTATGGCTGACCATTCACTAACCATGAAATGTTATGTAAACCTCCAAAGTACTCTTCTACCACATTCAAACCCTTTCCAGTGCTCTACCACTCACTTCTCATGCATTGTACTCATCAAACTTGTCTGTCACATAGAGATGCCTGACCTAGGGTTAGTTCTCCATCCTCTTCACACTAATTTATCCTCTTAATGGATTTTGGTACTAACATATGATGTAGTGGCCTATCATATCCTATAATTACATAGTGTTTAGTTAAGGATTGATAGGCCAAAATCCATTATTGTAGTCAAACCCTAGGGGTTTAAGGGTTTTAGGCTACAATCTAGTTACAGGAACAATGCCATGAGAATTCTTGCCAATCCACCTTTAGTATGAAAACAATAGAAATTAGATGGTTTTTTTTAGTTTCTAACAATTCTTGATGCTTCAATTTCTTTCTCAATGTACCAACCTACATTTGTCAGTGTTTGGGGCCTTTAAAAGGTTATCCCCAAATGACCAGAAACCACCTCCAACTATTTTTCTAACCAAACTGACTGTTGGAGAATCACAACTTACAAAAAGTGCAAAATTATCATGACAACTTTTTTATAATTTGACCAACTTAGACTCCAAACTATCATAGTTTATTACATTGGACTCTACAACATAAAAAATGACTCAAATAGACTTGTGGTCACTTGATCCCTCAATTTAGACCATTGTGACCCTTATTGACTCAATTTGTTCTACCAGACCCTAGATAACAATTTGACCCAAACATGGACAAACTTGTCACACTCCTAGGATATTCAATTACAAAAAGGACCCATAGGGTCCTATTACATTCCTTCTAGCTAATACAAAATCATCTTATTCTTAGTTCATGTCTTCATAGGTAGGTGCTCCTACACCATGTTGGTTCCCAAAAATGGGTTTACACAGACTCAAAGGAAGAGACCAAGTTGTTTTCTCCTAAAAGTATCTATGGAAAGCCACTCCCAACTATTTAATATTCTTCAGACTTGGACCAACAATGACAAGGATGCTAGATCCTTCTATGCTTTAGGCTCTGTAGAACCATGGAGGGTGATCCCAAATGCTTATTTGTAATTTTATGCCACAATCACAAATCATGCATGAAACAAAGCAGATAATCTCATATAAAGACAAAAATAAGGGAGAATGCTTAGGAATGGAAAATTCCTGAGTGATCCTCAACCTACTTGGAGCAAGAGATGACTAACACATATGACAACCTTCATATAAAATGAGAATATCGTCATATTGAACAAATTATAGCAAACCAGTGGCGATTCCGAACTGTAAATAAATACGCAAGCATTCACTTAACTATGATCAGTGCCTTATCCCATTGGGTACATGAATTCATACTGCATTAGACTGTACTTCTGACATTATTTATCTAACAACATATAACCAGAGATAATATTGCCTTTCAATACATCATATTTGTAATCCCCACCCAAAATGACTTATCAAAATCCTTGTAAAGACCCCTATCACTCTACAATTTCATTCAAGCATTTAATTGACCTCTTAGACCAAAGTATGAAAAAAAAAATTACATACACCACAATAGTGAAATGAATGATAAAATCCTTGATAATATCCATTCAAAACATGATAGAACAATACACTGGAGAGAAATGGGTTTGAATTGTATATTTATTTATTAATTATGTTGTCTTTGTAAGAATACAATCCATACATAACTCCTTCAAGAACCTGCAAAATTCATAGACACAAGACTCTTTCTATTTTTTTCTCTGTAAATGCTCTTTTACAATCCTTTTGTTTCACCTATACTTTGTTATTTGGAAACAAAAATTTGGAACACCTAAGGACCAAAATTTTGTACCCCGTCTCATAGCCCTGAATTCCCTTTTATAAAAAAGAAGGGAGCAAACAAGCTCCAGGCCAGAGGAGACACCTGTCATCTTAGAGTGACTATTCATAACTGCATTATGTTATACAAAACAATCATCCTTTAACTTTCTTATACTGGATCAAAATATGCAGCCGCCTTCTTCAAAACTCATTATGAGAATTACCCCCATCCTATCTTACGAGTTCCAAATTATCTACCGCTAGAAAACAAAAAAGTTATGCAAATTGTTTACAACTTTCTATTCATTATTAAAATGCATGCCACTCCATGCACTATAATCTTCATTAGATGGCCAATTGAAATTCATTACTCCATCATCTTTTTTCCTATATGGAATATACTTAACAACTACTTGGTTTGCTTCTCTTTCAAAAGTTTCAAAAAATAGCCCTGTACCAATTATTTTATCCATACTATCCTCTAGCATATCCATATTTATCCCATCACAAATCATTTCTACCTAGGAGTTGATGACTCTCTTTTCCTCCTTCCAAGAATGCAAAGGCTTAACTGCCCCTTCTCTATCTTCAATATTTGCCAAAAGAGTTTATTCTAATTCACTAAAACTCTTCATCAATTTCCTTACGTTTCTTTCTATATTTTCTAGCAAAATTTGGACTTCCTTCATTGATTTCACCAACAAATATGTTGATTGGTGTGCATGTGGTCTCTCAGTATGAAATTTAGAGGCCATAGACATCATTCTAATCTCATTTCCCCTTTGTAACCACTTTTTAAACAGGAGAATTGCCACTTCTTTATCATCATTAAACTTTTTAAGAGCATCAAAAACTAAAGAACATAAGGCATGGATATTGTTTAACTTGCTTTCAATTTTATCATTCAAATGAATTAGCACAAAGCTAACTATATCCTTTTGCTCCTTTGCTGATTATTTTTCTGATTCTTTCAATCTATTTTCTAATTCAACAATATTCTCCAAAAGCTGAGACTCATTTAGTTTAGTTGATCTTGTAGTATCAGGTTCATCATCATCATATGGGACCAATACCATGCTAGGGATATTAGTTCTTGTATTTAATTAAGTTATTTCTCCTCTTTAGACCATAGGTGGCAAATTGGATGTTTATGGCTTCAATGTTCCTACAAGTGTAGGGTAGGAAAATTTTATTTGTCCTTGCTTAAGGAGTTTTCACTCTCATTTGCAACTCCACACATATTTTTTGAGATGTATTATAATCATTAAAAAGCTTGTCAAATTTCTTCATCAGCTGAGCCATCTCTAAAGCTTCCCTTTTTGCACTCTCATCTGCCAGCTTAGCAACATCAACATTCAATTTTGTGGCCTCTACACTTGATGTGTAGGCTACTCTATTTATAATTAATCTTATCCTCAAGTTGGGGCTTAAATCACTGATGTTAGGCTTCCTAGGTCCTTCATCTAATGCCCATATGGCCAAGGTTGCATAATCATTTGCAAAGTCTGACCCTCTTAATGCTAACCCTACTCCTTCTTCCTTTGATTTCTTGATTACGTCAAATGCCACTGCATCTGCTATATCCCATTCTAGCAATATCAAGACTCCAGCTTGACTTATAATTTTCCTGCCCTCATCAATAGTGATTTCCTTGAACTCTTCCTTCATTTCATTTTTTACTCCCTCTTGGATTTCTTGGACTAATCTATCTGGTATTTGGTCCTTCCTCTTAGTAATCCTTCCTTTGTATTCATCAACCTTTGTTTTCTATACTAACTACAAAAAGGTTGGTCTTCTTACAAATGCCTCATCCTCAAGGAAATTATCACATACCTCCTTTCTTGCATCTTTGAAGGCTTTACCCTGGATATCCAAGGGAGTAAGATCCAACTCCAAATTAGGAGGCAATACAGGAATACCAGTCTGCATTTCTGAACTTGTTGCAACAAACCTATCTTCCTCCACCTATTCCTCATCTTGTCTTACTAGTGAGAAAGATAGAGCTGATGGAGAAGGGCTTCTATCAGAATCTTCAAGATCAATGATCCTGACTCCTTGAAGAGGCTTAGTTTGTATCTTGGGGAAAGGCTCTGAACTCATCATCTTCTTACCCTTTCTCCTTATCAATCTCCCACTATCATTGCTACTATCTTCTTCATCACTTACTTCTTCTAACTCTTTTGTGAAGAGATTCCTGAATAGGCCTCTCTGCTATCACACCACTTGCTCTCTGGGATATAGGAGATTGTGAGCTTAATTGTTGTTGGCCATGAACTTCTTCAAGTCTGGCTAGCTTCTCTCTTAAGACCTTCGTCAATTCATCAAAAAATCTCATAACAAATTCAATCTTGGCATGGAATGGGGAAACTTCCTTTAATGGATCATATTTTGGATCCATCTTCTGAATAGCAGCCCATAATTTTCTAAAAATTATCTACTTCTCTTTTCTCCATTCCTGCATCATGGGGTCAAATTCATTCTTGATTAAGTCCTCAAGAAAATTATGCACATGGCGCAATAGAGATCATTTTATTCTCCTTCTAAAATTGTTGTAAAAACCCTCAAGATCACTGTTAGTAGCTATACTTACCCCCAAATGATATGGAGAAATGAATTTATCAAAGTGCTCATGTCCCCCCTTTATAATCACAAAGTAAGGGATAATGGTGAAATTCAAGAAGAATGTCCCTTTTCCTTTTCTTTTTAAATATTTATCCTGAATACATCCAATTTGTAACATCACATTAGCAAAACCCATTCCAAGAGGAACATTGAAGGGCAATACATGAGGTTGTCCAAAAAAGCCATAGATTCTGATTATAGTACTTATAGAGTACAGGATAAAATCCCCCCAATTATGTTCAATTTTGGCAAGAGGCACCCTTTCCTTCCATCTCACAAAATCATGCAATTCCTTAGGAATCATTGGTAGATTCATTGTCAACTTTTGTCTTAACCTAGAGGCAAAGTTGTTATCAAATCTTATATAGCTAGCCTCTTGTCTATCCCATGACATGTTTGTGCTCCAGAGCTGTATTGGAATCTCCTAATTATTTATTGTCCTTCTGAGTTTCATGGTACCATCAAAATAATTTGTATTCCTTGAAAGTAACATATGGATGAGTAAAGAATACCAGGAGAACTTAACCCCAACAAATTGATTCTTAATGTCTAATAACCCCTCATGAATCTTTTCCTCAAGATAAGGGGCAAAGTCAAAAATTACTGTAAAATCCGGATGCTATATCTGCATAGCCATGTTCATAAAATCAGGCGACATTACTGTAATGGGACTAAAACCCAATATTTGGCATAGAGAAAAGCAAGTAGCCTAGAAATAAGGAGCAAAAGTGCCAATTGGAAATGGATCTTCTGAACTAGGGTTGATATGGTATGTTTTACTTCCTGCTCTAGCTAAATGCATTGGAATGAAATTCTTTCTAATGAATTCCTTTATCTTGTAATACTCTGCCTTTTGTTCATTTAAATCTACTGGTGCTAGGCTAGGGGATGGTTCAGACAAGTCAAAAATCTCTTGAAATTCCTCCCTTTTGATGGTTAACAAACTCTCTCCATCATTTCCCCTGAATCCTTGAGTAAATCGACATCCATAAAAACAGTTGGTACTACGAACTTGCCCAAGTCATACTGCCAAGGACTAGATAATGGGGAATTTAATTTCCTTTTTCCATACCATAATTTGAAAATATCTAGCCCAATTGCCAGTATATTAGCATTTGTCAAGAGGAATGCTTCGTGATTTCACCCTTCCCCTAGGGTTTTTCGATCCACAAACCTCTGCCCATATTGCTTATCATTTGTAGAAGGCTTTAATTGGTCCAAGAAATCATCATAAAGATTTCTTTTCATATAATCCACTTGCCCTAAATGTTTCCATGAGGGAGCAAATCTTCTACAACTAGGGATTTCTACTATATCTCCAAATTTGGGAAAGAAAACTAGGGCTATTACAAGATTTTTAAATTACTAGAGCAATTCAAACAGATTTCACTATTTTCTGTCTAGTATCTTAACCCTAGAACAAATTGAATTTTATTCTTGCAACCTCACACACAATTTGTAATATCAATTTTTTTCAAGAACATATGGAGAGCTTAGATAAACTTACCACTCTTGATTTTCCCTAGAGATGACAATTCTGTGTCGTAGAGAGTTGTTTCAGTCTCCTTTAGCAGTAATAAATTCTTTAGTATTTCTATGAAATTTTTGCAAATGAAAAACCTTTTAAGAGTCTTTTAATTATTGTCTAGGAGAGGATGCAAATTTCTTGTCCGCTATTAATATTCGCACAAGCGAAACAACGGTTCATAACTTTGTATTTAAAAAGTTTGAAAACTAGTTGTCAATCATCCTCCCAGTTGGCCAATCCAACAATCATCTCTTTTCAACTCAACACTTGACCCTTCATTTGTATCAATGACCCCACAAATTCATGACAAATCAACAATACCTCATCTTTCTATCAAACTCTATCAACGGCCCCACTATAGGTCTTTCTGGCCAACTCGAGACATGTGGCATCATCCTGTGATGCCGTGGTCCACAACCACCTTGCAACTTCCATTACAGGAATATGAGGGTCATCTGATCTATTCAAACTTTACTGCCTAGCATACTACACATTGAATCTTCTTGAACTTAAAAATCGAGCACCTTTTACCTCAGGATAAAACATCTCCATTCATTCTAAGCACGTACAAATTAATGGGACTATTAGTAGATTGACCTTTACCACCTACGAACTGGTATCACAATGCTTTTGATTGGTTACACTACTAACCCCATCGGTTTCCACCGATAACACATGGCATAATCTCATGATGCCGCAGTCATTAAAATCCTTGCATCTTTTATCACAAGTAGTGCTAACCATTGGCTCTATCCTGTCTTTAGCAAACAGTCAGAGAATTTAGGAATTTTCAGACTTAGGAAAATACAAGTGTGGGCACAAATATTTAAAAGGAAAATCGGTTATAGGGAATTTCATGCGGATGACTTAGGAATAGCATATTTCACGAACCAGTTAATCACCACTTAATACTTAGGAAATGAAAATGGCCCTGTGAACAAAAGTAGAACCCTCAGCTTTAAGTGATAAAAAAATAACAGCAATGTATATTAT
The DNA here is from genome assembly GCF_030272615.1 of Cryptomeria japonica. NCBI lineage: Eukaryota > Viridiplantae > Streptophyta > Pinopsida > Cupressales > Cupressaceae > Cryptomeria > Cryptomeria japonica. The sequence goes on from NC_081410.1 coordinate 290,126,114, forward strand.
GGACCAAAAACTTACTTTCAAACCAAGATTTAATGAGGTCGATCAAGTTCACATCATTTTGTTCTTATATTGATTCATAACTATGAGAGAAATTTGTTATGAGACCTGGAGGAGGAGGTACAACAATAGCATTCTCACTTTGATGACTTCTACTACTACTTTGACCTCTTGCCTTCTCTGAATATTGAACTTGAGTGCATTCTTTCATTTGTGGTTGCATTTCTTCTTGTATAGGTGTATCAAATAAAGAATTTAAAAATCCTAAATTATCTGATTTAGAACTTTTGGAAGATGATGCATGAATCTTAGGAATAGAGTTTAACTGTGACTTACTTTCATTCTTATGCTTGGGCTTCTGTGATGAGGGAGCGGCACTTGTATCTACATTTCTTCTTGTTCCTTGTCCCTGCGGAAGTCCCTGAATCTCTTCCAATTTTTCTTCTGGCTACAACTTCATGTAACCTCTAGTGTTCTTTGCTTTACTCATAGTAGCAGAGTCCTTCAAAAATTTGTTAGAATTATTAAAAAATATACACACTGGCGTAAAAACTTCAGATTCGCCACCCAAATTACTTTGGGATATCAAATAATATGTTGCTTGATACTTCTTGAAAGAAATCTGTGAGCCTTGTTCATAAATTGGAATATCTTTCTCACAAAAATGTAGAACACCCTTTTCACAGGCAAACATGAAACAAAATACAGAACTGCAGGCTCAACCATCAAATCACAGAGATATTATAAAAACTTCTATTATTTTTAAAAAAAGAACTCTTTAACTAGAGACTCTTTATCATTCATTCCCCAATAGAGTCACCATTTTTTGTTGGTACCCAAAAATAGGATTACACTGACTCAAAGGCAAAGACCAAGTTGTTTTCTCTTGAAAATATCTATGGAAAGCCACTCCCAACTATTTAATATTCTTTAGACTTGGACCAACAATGACAAGGATGCTAGATCCTTCTACGCTTTAGGCTCTGCAGAACTACGGAGGGTGATCCCCATGCTTATTTGTGATTTTACTCCACACTAAAAAATAATGCATGAAACAAAGCAGATAATCTCATATAAAGACTCAACAATAAGGGAGAATGCTCAAGAATGGTAAATTCCTCAGTGATCCTCAACCCACTTACTGAAATAGGGACTCTTCAAAGAACCCTCCCTCTTACTGATCATATCAAGAAAACTATTATCAAGGGGAAGGAAAGGATCAGAGATGACCTCTTCATATACTTAATTTTCTTGCTCTGTTTCCAATCTACACTAGTAAATTCGAGTCAAAATTTTGACGGCAAATCATCATCATTCCGATGCAATTTTGTCGCACTACCGACAAAAATAGCCATCAAAAACTTTTTGTCGAAAGTTCCGACTATCCTTGTGGTCGTCGCAATTCTGACATCAGCTCCAACCTTTCTGACGGCTACCATGGATGCTCATACCCAGAAAGAATACCATCATGATCTTGGGCTACTGTCAGAATTCCGACATCAAAGGGTAAAAATTCTGACAGAGGAGTGTCGTCGGATGCACAGCATCCTCATTGGAACTCTCCTGGAGGCCATCGTAATTTTAACCCTTTTGTGTCAGAATTATGACGGCCTCTAGGAGAGTTCTGATGAGGATGTTGTGCATTTGACGACACTCCTCTATCAGAATTTTTACCCATTGATGTCAGAATTCCGACGGTAGTCTAATTTTTTAGAAAAAATAAATTTATAGAAAAAGATTGACATTGGTATCTCTCTTCTATCTCTCTTCTCTATCCCTCTCTACTATCTCTCTTCTCTATCCCTCTCTACTATCTCTCTTCATCCCTCTCTTCTTCTCTCCCTCTCTACTTCTCTTTCTCTACCCTCTCCAGGTCATTATCTCTTCCTCTCACCCTCTCTCATCAAAAGAGAAATAAAAACTTGCATGGCCTTATAATTCATGAGTTGAAGTTTGAGTTTAACATTTTGGAGGTAATTTTCTTAGACTATTCAATGCCCATTCTAACTAAGGTCAATCAAAATTCAAGATAAACCTATGGTAAAGATGAGGATCTCGAGTTCATTGGTAGAGGACTCCACTTTTGATGGGAGAAAACCCTAGTATTCAGTTTGGTAAGCTCTAGTCGAAGGTGCAGTATGACAGCCACGTAGAAGGAGAACCATGACATGTTGCAAAATTAGAAGGGAAATTCTAACAAAGAGTAGTTACGTGTCTGGAACATTCAAATAATTTCATGTCTAGGATAGCCATCTTCTTTACTCTAGTCTAGGATTTCACATTTTTGAGAAAGCATGATTTGTATGGATGGTTTGTTTGTTTCAAATGAAGTATAGTCTAGCCTCCACCAAAATAACAATGACAGTAAGGACTAGTAGAGTAGTCTGTTAGAAGGTTTAGACATTGATAATAGTGTCTAGGTTTTCCCCAATTCTTGAATAGAATTAATAGATAATCATAAGTATAGCAAGGAATAGATTACTTAGAGCTTTTAATGAAGAAGGGTTTTGAATTAAAAAGACAATGATAAGAGTTTTTTTACAGTTCAAAACACAAAGACAATCACAACAGAAAATTACAAGTTATAGGGTTACATTGAGTAGGTTTGATTGATTTGAAGAATATATTGTGTTTCTCTATCAATAAATAAGAGGTCTCAAGAAGCTAAAGACAATGAAAACTAATTGATGGGCAACCTTTTGACTGTCAAGAAGTGATTAGCTCAGATGAAAGTAGTGATAAATGTCACTATCAACAAAAGAAAAACCAATAAATGATAAATTTGCAGTGAGATCATAGTGCCTAAATTAGTCTAAAAGCTTATAAGGATCAGAACCAAGCTATATAAGCTTCAAGAACAATTTGAGAGCATCAAAGACATCTACCAGGCATTAGAAATTGTCAAATCAATGACACAGCAGCCTCATTACAGTCTTATGTTGTATTAAATAGCAAAAGCCAAGTCTAAGATAGTGTTAGAAGGTGTGTGAGAGTCTTCAACATGGATAGCTGATAGGTATAACACTGAGAGCAGAAATATATGGGATTTGATGAATGACAGTGGCCATGATATGGAGATGACAGTGTCAAGTATCACTGTCAAAGCATGAATAGAGATCCTAATCTGAGTCTTTTCAAGAGAGAACAATAAATATGAAGCACCAAGGTCTACAGTCAGATCAGAGACAACCATCTAGCAGCCCAAAAAAGAATCAAAAGGCTATGAAAGGTCAAAATCATAGTATTTCCATAGCCCATGAACTTCTAGAAGATGTGCAAGGGTAGTTCATAGTGCAAGGTCATAGGTATTTAGTGTCATAATTATTTTCTTCACCCCCAGATCTTCATGAAAGATAAAAGGATGCCATGACACAAAGTGAAAAGTCTATAGCACTAATAAATAGGTTAGCACTATGTCATATGCATACAAGACATCGTGAAGTAGATTTGATAGTAATAAAGTTGCAGCAGTCATCAACTCAAGCATAATGAAGGCATGGACACTGAGCATGCAAAAATATAATTGATAACAGTGGTGAAATGATTAATGTTGTATCACAATTTGATATCAAACTGTCTATGAAGATGGTTGTTGAAAGGTTTAGTGTTGGTTTTAAAGGTGAAAACATTGCATGAGGTCTGCCACCATAAAGGAAATAAAAAGCTACAAATAAGACAGTGACCATTCAAAGATAAAGCTACAAAGAACTATCAAAGAAACCACAGTCCAATGAAGAATCAAGAGACAATAGACCTAAGTGTAGTCTCAGATATTTGAAAATGTCATTATGGATAGTTAAGAAAAATAAATGCATTCATGATATTTGCACTCAACAAAAGAGAAGGGTTTGTATTCATCAAAGATTAGTTGAAACACTTGTGAGAGAGAGATCAATATCCATCAAGCCATAAATAAGATAATCACCATTACAAAGTGCGATGAGTCAAAAAGGCAATCAAGAATTATCAGTTCAAAGGATCAATAGGTGAATCTTCTCTTGTTGATAATCTCTAGTGATGGTGTATAGGATCCCTGTTCCAATCTCAATGTGCCAAAGCTTGATGAGAATTCATGGATTAGAAGTTACAAATGCCTTAAACAGTTTTCCATTGAGAGAAGCCATATAGTCAAATCAAGACTCAAATCCACAATGGTAAGATACAAACAATGATGATAGTCAAGGAGTCATTCATTGTAGGGTTTTCATAAAATTTTAGAATATGGTATGAGCAGTCCAAAGAACTATGACACTTCACTGAAAGGAGTAGCATATCAGTCCTTATTAGCATCAAATTATACAAATGACAACTAGGGATGAAGCTACAGGAGACAATCATTGTCTTAGTTTAAGACCCTAGAACAATATAGCCCCAATGGAGAAAGAAAAAATCAAAACATAGGAGAAGTCCTAGAATCCCACTAAAATCTTATTTGCAGTCGCAGAGTTGCAAGATCAAAAGCATATAATGGTAAAGATGACCTAGGGTTCTCTTTTTATTATTAAGACAATATTATGTGAATATGATAGTTTAGCAGTCCTCGAATGCATGTGAGTAGTCCCAATGAAGAAACAATACCATCAGGGTATTAGAATAATTTTTGAAACCTGCAATCATGTTAGACAACTATTGAAAGTATAATTCATAGAGCAACCATTTCAACTAGGTTTAGATAACATATATTCATAACTATTTCAATTTTATGTGAACTACACAATATCTATAATGCATAATTGGAGTTAAACCACAATAGGGCTTGGATGAGAAACATGATAGGGCACCCAAAGTTGTCCACATGCTAAGCCCAAGAGTGGATATACCCTATCTCCTACCCTATCTCGTTGAATTCATTCCTACACCAAGTGACTATGAACAAAAGCGTAGGTATTTAACAACAATGACATGGTCCATGGACTAGTGATCCTCCTCTTGATACTCCATCTACAAATGAGAACATCTCTTGTACATGTTGCTACTTCAGAATTAAAAGTTGCTTCTTCTAGAACTTTCCATGATTCTTTGCAATAGGATTATATGTCTTCTAGATTCACCCCATTAGGACACATTCATATCAAGCATCTTTACTTTTTTGAAAAGTAGACCACATTTCAAATCTAGATGACACCATAATGACTTTGATTTCCTCTTGCAAGATATTCCTCCATCATTTATTGCTTTATCAAAGTTTAAATTTTCTTCTTCAAGGGCTCTCAATGATTCTTTATATAGGATTCTTCGTGTCTATGAGATCCACTTCATTGGGAGGCCTACTTAAACATTTCACATCTGTTTGTGGACTCTCACCTTTCAAACATTTCACATCTTATAATTGAGCTTCACTTTTTTTTGAGAATAGTTTAATATTCTCTACTTAACAGGGCCAACCACATGAAGGTGGAAGCTCATTTAGCCCCTCCCCCACCCCCCTTAACATCACTCTAAATTCCCCGTTAACATCTAACATTCATTCATTATTTCATTGATTCTTTCATCCATTATTAAAATATAACATTCATTCATTATCACATAACGTTCATTAACACATAAAATTCATTAACTTTCATTAAAATGCAACATTCATCAATAATCATCAACACATATCATTCATGAACATTCATTAGCACATAATTACATTCATTACACATAAAATCAGTCATTATCAAATAAGGTAGATTACAATCATTTCTTTCTTGAAGCTATGAAAAGACTAAGTGGAACATCGGTTTCTTCATCATTTCCCCCATCTATGGATGTTATGCCCTCTTCTCATTCTCTTGATGTATGCCTAGTCCTATACAAAGGATGAGGATGCTGAACCAAAGGGGGTCCTCTACAATAACAAAGAATTGGGTTAAATTCAAAACATTTTTTTATTATTGTTACAAGTATTTCATTAATTTAAAGAACACAACCGTTACACTCTTTACCTAATGGGGCCACATCATCTTCCACATCATTTTGTCTAGCCTCAACCTCGACATGCTGAGCACCCTCTAGATCCTCTGGAGTTGAAATACGAAACGTTACATGAATCAATACACCAATCGCAATTAAATTTGTTTAAAGGAATAACAGTGGTCCTCTTTACCTGATTGGGGAACATCACGTTCCTGATGTTGTCTACCTGGATCATGCTCCACTTGGTCACCACTGACTACATGCTCTAAAATATTAACAATAAAGGTTACATTAATTGCTACACTAGTTTTCAATTTAAGATGTTTAATTGTATTAATAATTATAACATAAAAAAAATTGAATAGCAAATGAATACCTCCACTACTAGGATGCACATTTGGACCTTCATGTACAGGTTCTGTTCCATGATTATCATGCTGCATTCCAATGTCACACGCAGTGTTATCATTGCTTGCTTATTTAAAAAAAATATAGTCACTTTATGTTGAAACTTAACATCAAATAGATTATTGGCTAAGTATTCAATTTGAAATAATTTTCATTTAGCTTAGTTACCGTTGTGACAGATGCATCAAAATCTCATGTTTGCCCACTCAATTCTCGTAGCCATTCAGCCATGGCTATATAGCCTTGCTGGTAGTGAATTCTCTTGTCATCTTCTGTGGGTGCTCTATTGAATTCAGAGCCCTATATTTTTGCTTAGTATTGTGAATTTTGCTTGTATTATTTGATCAAAAAAAAATTGTTTACAATTTATAAATATTTTGATGTGATACTTAATTTACTGATTCTTACAATTCATGCAGCAAGTTTCATATAACCACCATAGCTGAGTTTGTGTTGCCCATGCTTTTCTTGTCTTGCCTTGGTTGCCTTTGATGTGTCACTCAATCTATGAAAAGTTTGAAATATGTTAGATTATATAAATATAATGAATAATTAGTACATATTCACATTCTTAATAGTATCACATACCTTCTTTTGGTGTCTGGTGGTGTATTTCCTTTTTTCCTTTCAATTCTCTCCTTTGCATCCAAAATCAGGTCCTTCCACTCCCTCTCTGGAATCATGGGGGGACGCTCATACTTTATGTTCTTCTCTAAATGTGTCCTGTATTGGTCCCTCACATACTTTAGATATGTGCCAGCTTTTTCCAAGAGCTTAGTCTTGTCGAATGTGTCATTTCCAAACAACCCTACCATATGGTTTGTGAGTTCATCTTTTAACTTTTTTTCTTGGTCATTCCACCTTTAAAGCAAAAACAAACCTATTAGATTTAGAAAGAAACTGAAGCTACCTTTGATATAGTTCAAGAAATGGATAAAAGGAAAACTATTCTAGCAATGACATGAAATCAAAATAGTGGATAAGGGTTAGTTCATGTATGATGTTCCACCTTTTACGTATGGTGGGCCCAAATATCTGCAATGAAATGTCATTAAGATTTTTATAAAAAATATCATTTCCTGCAAAAAAAACATGGGATCATTAGTCCAAAATGAGTGATTAGTAAGTAAATTACAATTAGAGTATATATAATAATATTTTTAAAGTACCTAGAACCTTCTGTATCTTCAAGGGAATCAATTCTTCATCGCTCACCACCAATGTGGCCTGCAACGTTCCCATACTAGCAATACAGGAAGATCCAGGAAATGATGGTATGTTATCAGCAGTACTCGCCTCTAGCACATCCTCATTTGCATCTCCTGCCATAGTAAATGAATCCACTATGAAATGCCTCTAAGAAAGAACACTTCAAGGGTAATAAACACATAACGAAAGAGAGAAAAAGAGGGATCTACCACCAGTGGGTGGGTCAACACGAGTTGGTGCAATAGATGATGTCTGCATGCTACGTGTTGCTGACATTGCAATCGGCAATACAGTTGGGCTTGACCTTGGACCCATGTCAGCACCTGAAGAGTAATACATTAAATATGTAAAACATTAAAAAAGCAAGTTCATAAATCCAAAGGAGTGGTTTTAATATATATAACATGGTCATCACCTGAACTACTCGCAATACCCTGATCATCGCCACTAGGATGATGAGGCCCTATAAATTTCTGTAAAAGCAACACATACATATTTTAGTTAATGACATAAAAGAGATAAAAATATAAACCATTATTGAACTTTTGTTATGATTAAAGCTTTCATTACTGCTTACTTGCAAGCTTTCCATTGTCGTCAACAATAGTTGCACCCTCTTTGTTATCTCATCAGTCTGAGGACTTATGGTTGCCAAATCAACAATCTCTTGCCTAATTTTTCTAATATTCTTTTGTACAAATTGCATAGAGTTTGCGCTAAGTGTGATGTCATCAGCGCATAACACTGTTGAGCCCCCCACATCCCTATGGAGGTGCTGAGGTACTACAGGTTCCTTTCCCTTATCCCGAACATCCGTCTGTGACAAGAATATAATTAACACTATCAAAATTACTTCAAAACACTCAAGAAAAGATCATAATGTAACAATTTGCTTCTATCTAATTTGTACAATTACAATGAGGTTTACCTGCTCCGTAGAAGTGTTGGGACCTACACCCCTATCTGTGCTATGTGGTGGATCCATGTGGCCCTGTGACAAAGAAAAAGTATAAAAATGTTAGCGAAATGAAACCAATAGACTTAGTAAAAAAACTTAATAATACAATGGTTTATTGGATTCATTAATTGGAAGTTGGCTTAAATGGTATATATATAGTACGTACCACCCCCATGATAGTAACTTTGTTTGTATCTATATGGTTCAAATTCTAATCGATTACCAGCTCTTCCCCTGCACTTATTGATTTTATTGCACATACAAACACAAAATTTCCCTCACGTGCCTCAAATATGCAATTGGGTTGCTTATTAGTTGACCCAGGTCGTGTACTATTTATAAAACCTACAATATTCCCCATTGCTTTTGGCCTTCCATCAAAGTATATAGCCACTAGTTTACTTTGATCATTATCTTTTTGTTGTATATAATTGGCTGATAGTGCATACCTACGCATACTTTTTTTATATCGAACAATCTACATCCAATCATTATAATTGTAACAAGGTCCAACAAACTCCATCAATTCAGCAACTTTGTTGTAACAGACCTTTATGCTATCCATGGAAAATAGGCCCAAACCATGTAACGACGAAGGTGCTATGTGATATATCCTCTCATTAACACAAAAATTAGTGTTTATTGGAGGAATTTCCTTGGGTACACATTGTTTCAGTAGATGTTTGTACCTCAAGGGCACCTCAATGTCACCTTTGGTCTCATCATCATAAGAACATGACCCCCCTTGAGCAAGAAAAAATGCCATGTGTTTATTGAATTTTCTTCTAATCTTTTAACCTCTAGTTGATCTCCCTCTTTGAGATATACTACATGTCTCACTTTCCTCTTCTATTCCTACATTTCCCTCACTCGAGGAAGACACATCTGACAAATACCTATTTGGTGATACCTATGCACCATCAAATGAGAGAGTTAGTTGGTAATGAGAGAGATATTTTTCAAATGAGGGTAATATTGATGAAGAAGTCGGCCATAAAGTTGATGTTGAGATTAAAATTTGAGTAAGTCCAGCTGGGGCCTCAAGTGTTGATAACTGTATTAGATTTGCTGCTAATGTTGAGGTTTGCAAAACTGAGGAAGTTTGTTTTTCTTGTAATTTTAAAAAAATATATTATTTCTATAAGGTGTATTGACTTATACTTGTCGATCCATGAGACTGTGCAGGATCCTCGTCAAAGGGGTTCAGGTTCCTGCACCAACAATTGAGCATCATAAGCATTACATTTGTAATTTGATAAACAATAAATACTGCAGTATCATAAGCATCATAAGCATCACATATGTATCATCATATATGTAATTGAGCATCATAAGAATCACATATGTATCATCATAAACATGTAATCCATCACATACGTATCATAAATCACCATCCATCACATAGCTAATAAGTAGTCCACATTCCATAAATAAACACAAAGTTCAAAAAATGTCACATGTATCATCATAAGCATGTAATCCATCACATATGTATTTTAAATCACCATCTATCACATAGCTAGAGGTGCATCATGAATTAATTAAGTAATGGCATTAGAATTCAAAACATATGAATTGTTTATGTAACCATATAAGTCAAATCAATTTCTATCAAGATATCAATATTAAATAGATAATATAATAATCACATCTCATACATTTCATTCATGTCATTGATCTTCTTCTTCATCCAACTCATCATCATGACCATCATCATCATCATCATCATCATCATCATCATCCTTGTCTTCGTCGTCGTCATCGTCATCGCCGTCATTGTCATCATCGTCATTGTGTTCATCATCGTCATCATCATCACAATCACCGACACCATCACCATCACCATCACCATCATCATCAGCAAGAACACCATCATCATCATTAGCTTCTTCTTCGTGTACATTTTTGTCAAGAACATCATCGAGTAACTGTCAATCGTGATCATCTATAACATCTTCTACTTCTTTGGTATCTTCTTCTTCCATCACATTATACATTATCGGCCTTCCTCTTGGATCATGTCTAACAACAAATGACCAACCCAGTTTATGTGGAACCTCCGAGTAAAATACCTGCTCACATTGACTTGGAAGAACATAGGGCTCATCCCCAACTCGTTCAAATGACCTTGTATTAACCATTGTAAATCCATTATCATGTTCGATAACAGTTCTATCAGGATCATTTATATTCAGTTGTAGCCTATACCATTTGACGACGAACAAAACTAATTTGAAGGAATTAAAGTCACACTCAAGTATATCATCCAAAATGCCATAGTATCTATTTTGACACACTTGAGGCTGTATGTCATTTCTAGATGAAATATTGGTCACCTCAAAGACTGTAGTTATCCTAGAATCACAAGTTTTCTTTGTGTCATCCAACAGTTTGATGTGAAATTTATGACCATTGCAGCACATAGCCTTGTGGTGTTTGACCTGCAATATGTCTAACATATTAAAATTATTGCATCATGAGTTGATAAACATACGGGTGATTAATAAAATTATACATACCTGTTGATCTCTTAAACCATATGCTAAATTAATTTCCCTTTGTGTAACATTGGAATCTCCATTACGATGAGCTTCTTTAACCAATGAAGTGACACCATCCCATGTTAATGTGCAACCAGAATGTTGACATCGTTCAATCCACACCGTCATCCAATCAAGATTGTTTGCAATATACAAATGTAGCACATCCCACTCCCAACCGACTATACAAATAATTAATAGACCACTTATAGCTGATTTATTTAGAAGATGAAGAATTAATTTACTACAATAACATCTTATAATTACCTCTCACTTTCTTCAATCTACCTTTCCCCATCAAGTGCTCCCCTTCGAATTTGTTAATGGGGTTGGGATCCCAAATGCGATCTACGTGGATTTTTGCTGCAAAGTTAGGAAGATATTCGGTAATGTACACCATAGTTTGGTATACCATAGAACCCTTAGGATGTGCTCTTTGTCTAACCAAAGCCTTCAAAAATTTCAAGTGCCTCTCAACCATCCACATTGACCTAGTGTGTACAGGTCCACACAATTTGATCTCCTCAACTTGGTGTATGAGGTAGTGTTCTTGTGCATTGAAAAAAGTTGAAGGTAGACACTTTTGCATTTCACACATTAGATGAGGGATTTTTCTCTTCCAATATTTTATATCTTCCTTGTGGATTTCTTTAGATGACAACCACCTAATTAAAGAGATTGAAGACACAAAAATATATAAATGAGACTTTACAAAATAATATACAATATATTGCATAACAAGTAAAACAAATGGCCAAATATAATATCTATACAACAAATTGAACAAACATCACTACTTACCTCATGTATTTTCCAAGATCATATATGACTTGCTTGATATTATTGTCGAAGTGGTCTGGGAGAGATAGAGGTAGAATTTACTGTAACAATTATAAAATGATCTTTTCATTGTTTTCTAACATAATACAATGAAAAGTACATGCACAGTATACAAATATATAGTAAATACACAAGAACACAAATTACCATAATGAAGGTATGCCAATCATGCGTTTTCATCCCTAGCCCAAATTCACTCTTCTTTGATATGAGATTATTTATGTTCGTAGCAAATCCTATGGGAAATTGAATTTTTCGTATGACTTCTTTTATAGAATTGCTTTGCTACTCCGTTAATAACCAAGGAAGGGCACTTATATTAATCTGATCTCCATTGCTATTTGATTGAATGAAATTTTTCATTGCATGATTGGATTCCACAATGTTACTACAAATTTTGACAATTTTTTCTTTGTCATGCCTTCCATCCAATATTTTCCATAATGTCTTTGTTATATTCTTTCCAATATGCATTGTATCAAACAAATGCACAATTTGTAGCTTCTTGTAGTAAGGCAACCTACTGAATTGTCTAGGATAACTTTTTAGTCCCTTTGGAAGGTGGCCATCCATGCCTTGATGACCTTCACTATCATCAATTACATCATCAGTAAACAAAACACGATAGAAAAATTCAAATTCCAAACATAAACCATTAGATGGAATGACATTACCTTGATGATTAATTCTATTAGATTCCAACTTCCATAAGTGAGAAGTCATTCTTTGTGGCTTTGATGTAGTCTCTTCTTTCCCATTGAAAAGATGTTTTTCAGTATTCCGGTACTTATGATTTTTGTGAAGGAAGTGCCTATACTCATCAAACACCTGCTTTCCTAAACTTTTTGAATGACGGGATATCATCTTTGTACCACAAAATGGACATGCAAATTTTCCCTTTGTTTGAAGACCTACAAGATAATGTATAATTCTATTAAATCTATTAATTTTTATAATTATAATTATCATGCGCAACTTGAACACTATAACGTACCACAAAAATGTGTTAGCCCTGGGGCATCATGTATTGTCCATACAAGAATTGCATGGAATTGAAATTGTCTTTGTCCTATTGGTCTAGAGATGTCATACATGGTCACACCATTCCATAACTCCAGCAACTCATCGATAAGAGGCTCAATATATACATTCATATCTTTAACTTGGTACTTGCCTAGTGGAATGAACAAAAACATTACATAATTATTATGACCATTTTACTGCAATATTTATAATTAAATGTAGATGACTATTAAATAATAAAATACTCGGAACAATCATTGCCAACATTATGTGCTCCCTCTTTATTGACATCCATGGAGGAATATTATTGTTGATAACAAAAATAGGCCACACCGAGTAAACAGATCTCAACTCTCCAAATGGATTGACACCGTCTGTTGCCAATGAAAGCCTGAGATTATGAGGTTCTTCTTTAAAGTGTGGCCACTTTTCCTCTATGTCCATAAATGTTGAACCATCCACAGGCATTTGAATAATGTCATCTCAACTTCTATTGCGTGCATGGTAATCCATAAATTCTGCCAAGCTAGTGCACCTGAATAATCGTTGCATATGTGGAATAATGGGAATATAACAAAGAACCTTGCGAGGCACCTTTTTTGTTATTTGATTTGTTCAATATCTATTGATATGACATTTAGGGCATTCTGTTCCAAATTCATGTTGTTTATGATATATAATATGATCATTGGGACAAGCATCTATTATTTGATACTCCATTCCAATATCTTTCATAATGGCAGATAATTCTCGGTATGAGTGAGCTAGAATATTTGATGGTGGTAAGAAAAACTCACCTATCAATCTACAGCAAAAAAAAAGTTTGAGGTGTTAATATAAAGAATATTAATGGTACATGATTCACCATTTATTAACTATAATGACATGTATGACACACCTTCAAGTTCACCAACAACAATACAATAGAGAGAAGAGTTGTTTGGGAGCCTTTGTAAAGGGGCTCATATGCCTTCTCAAGAAGAGGTAAATCATGAACATCAAGGTCATCCTGATCATCATGATTAGCTGTGCTAGTACTAAATGTGTCATGGAACAATGTATTTGTACCATCATCTTCAATTATGTTTTCTGGTGCATGATCATCATCTTCCATGGGATCATTATCTTTAGCTTTGATATTCACACCTCCATGTTCCTCCACTTCGAAAACCATATTCTTAGGGTTTTGTTGATCCATACCATGTGCTCTAGGGTGCTCCACCTATATAAAATTGATATACATAAATAAACCGTGATCATGATCTCATTATCAAGTGATTTCTTATGTATATAAATTGTTAAAATGCTATTTATGAAATGATGGTCTTGAATCCACACACAACTAGGGAGGATCCATATGATTATGTATGACTTCCCCCTTGTTTGTTTAATGGGATTAGCCAACTCCAAGATATAGCCATCAATAATCACTAAGAATGTACAAGTGGATCTTAGCTACCCATACAACAAACACTTACCCCTATCCTCAAATTTTCCCAATGTTTGATTCCTTATATACACTCATCCAAGGTTATCTATGTCGATCTTGGTGAGGAATCACATCACAACAAAGAAGGCAACATTTAAAAATAGCAAGTGTTTCACTAAACTACCAAAGATCATAAATATTGAAAGAAAGAAAAAATAGTAACAATAATAAGTCAAATAAATGTGTTCAATTCCAATAACAATAATAATAGTCCCTCATGTGTGCATTTGTGGCATGAACACAAAAACTCCCACACGGCATGGCCATGTACCTAATGGAGAAGACATGCCTAGGCTACATGCCCAAAAAACATGACTATAATAATAGTCCCTCATGCATGCATTTGTGGCCTGCACACTACAAATCCTAACATATCATGGCAATACACCTCATAGAGAAGACACACCTAGGGCCACATTGCACATAGCAACGTGCCTTACAAAAAAGACATGCATAGGGCACATGCCACATAGCAATGTGTCTTATGGAAAAATGTGCATGCATGTCACACACCAAAGCTATATGTATACATCATGAGGCACATTCATATGTTATCAAACACAACCTATTGTATCTAACATGAGTTCCTCTCTACATGTGTGCAAATCTTCCAACACTGATCACCACTAAGAAGGAATAATATAAAATGCATCTTCAAATACTTGTGTGTGTGTGGAATTGTGTCTTTGAACCCAAATCGCTACCATCAACAACATTTAACCATCACCTATACTATATCAAAACATAAGTATGGTGTGACATCATATCTATTTGCATAATGTCAAAACACATGCAAAGATGGAAATCATCATAGCATGACAAAAATCAATCTCCACATGTTGGAACAAAGATATAAATAAGATAATAGGGTAAGAGGAAACCTGTACCAAGAACCACATACCAACTATCGGCAATGCCATCAAGATAAATGTAGGATAGGATACCACTATGAGCCATCCAATGGTCCATTCTATGAGGAGAACTAGGGGATACTATCTTTGAAAGGTGTGGTCAATAGAGATAATCCCTACTAATTCCACAATATGTCACCATAGCTTCTTGAGTTTTCCATTCTTCTACTTAACACCACATTTATTGAGTTCCTCAACAGCGAGGTTGGTTCTCAATAGGATGCACAAACATGTAAACACACAAGCATGGTTTCATCATACTTGTACAACAATACAAATTCATTTTTCTAGTTAATTACTTAGTGTAAAAATAACTCCATTACATAACATAGGGTAATAATCACCATAAGTTTTCAAATAATCTGCCCAAACATCAATTGGAGTTACCCTTTCTAAGGTACAAACATAATTTATTTATAACTTCAAAATTAAAATAATCAAAATACATCCAAATAAGTTCAATAGTGCATGCAAATAGACAACATGATCCATAATTAAACCCATAAATTACCCTAATTGGATATGCTAATAAAATGGTGTCTCAAATAATAGAGATTATGTTGGACCTATAATAGAGATCTAGACTTTGTTTCATCATACACAAGCATGGTTTCATCATACTTGTATCCAAATACACCATCCATAGATAGGTACTCAATACCACAATCTCATGGGTACCCTTTTAGCTGAATTTACCCTATATTTAGGTGAATCTACCCTTGTATCATTCCTTGATCTAGTATTTTTGTCATCATCCTAACTCCTCTTTTTGTTAAGTCTTATCCCTTCATCTTTAGGAAAATCCACCTATCCTTATGTGAATCTACTTTCTCTTAGGTGAATCTATTTCACATAAATCATTTATCTTATCCATCTTTCTTATGCAAATGGTGAATTTTTCCTATCCTTAGATGACTACACTCCCATTTAGGTGAATCTATCTAGTTTTAGTCTCCTTCCATTATTTTTTCCAAATTTGTATCCTCTAGTTTACATGATTCTACTTGTTCTTAGGAAAATCAACCCTATCATTCTAAGGAAAATTCACCTTGTCATCATCCTTAATCATCTACCTTTCAAGTGTATAGTCCATCCATCCTTGGGAGAATCTAACATATTATTGGGAAAATCCACTCCCTCTTAGGTGAATCCACCTTTTCCACCTTCTCATTAATCTATTATTTGTTCTAAGAAGGACACAAAAGTGGATAGAAAACAATAGAGGAGATAGTACTCAAACAAGTACTAAGGAATTGCATTAGTGACATGTCACAAATGTGAGTTATACACTAGGAAATTTGGCAAGTATTTAGGATTGCTCCTATAGTCTTAATTTTCTCCAAGGAAAATATTGGTGAGAAGATGAAATTTGTAGTTAATCATTTGGAGGTCCCTGCAAATTTTGTAGTTGTTGCATCCTAAGTTGTTGCAAAACAGTTTAGAACGGTCTATGAGGCCTAGGTTTTTGGTTTGGTAGAAAATTGAGTCCACCACTGGCCACGGTCTTTCTATTCTCAAGGTATTGATGATGACAAAGGGAAGGTTTATCAAGATTATAGAAGGGCATCCTGACTCTGAAACCCAGTGGACAATTTATGAAAATGTCATTTCTGATGCACCCAATGGTACAAAGAGATCAAGTAGTTTGAGACTGTGAAAGTCAGGACTCCAAAACCACAACAAACTTGTTATCTAGTCTTTGGCAAAAGCCAGCCAGGCCTTCCCCATCTAGGTATTGGCTGTGAGCATTTTACTTTCATGGAGGCACCCTTCTCAATGACAGGAGTGACAATGTTATCTCCTCTGCCATTTTTCTTTGTGTAATAACTCTTCAAGCGAGGTATGCATGACAATTATTAAATGCTAAAATGAGCTTCTAAAAAAATTTCCATTAAAAAAAAAATCGCAAAATGGGGTAGCATACACACGGCATGTGAACTGTATGACAGAATACCTTAGAGATGTCATTTCATGGTTTTAAGATCGCAGGATATGCACAAAATGGATTAATTCACAAAAAAAACCAGTTGCTTTGATTGCAAAAGAAACCCTACCTTGCTTGTGTAGAGATCGCTCCGGCAAGGGGGGGGCAGGGAGGCAAGATGGTCTTGCTTCAGTTTGCTTTGAAAATGAAAATGCATTGTGTTTGAAAATGCATTGAGATTTATATATTAACTACTTGCTTCCTACACTTCAGGAAGTTTGTGTGTATCAACCACATAGATATAGCACATACTATATCCTATTAAAATGTTACATATTAACTACTAATATATACAATGTTATCTATAAATCAATGGGGTGAATGGTTTCCACATCCCAATTTTCCCATAGGCATCTCAAAAGCAACTTAAATCATATGAAGCAATATATCTTTGACAAGTGGTTTAAACTAAGGATTTTCCTATTGTGTGGGAAATACTGGGAAATACTAAGTTAGCCCACAATGCATTCTCCTAGAATTGAGATTTGTGTGGGATCAGTTGTGAGACATTCTCTATCCAAATGGCATAGCATTAAAAAGCATAAAATGATTAGTTGGTTCTAGTTCATGGGATCTCAAACTCTTATTTTTCTTCCCTAGATCGTTCCAACATCAAATGGAAGCCCCCCACCAACAAGAAAATGGAAACTAAATTCTGATGGGAATATAACATGTTTTATTTCAATCAAGAGATCGATCAAAATGAAGAGCATCATCATAATTATTACAAGTGTGACTAAGGATAGTGGAATTGGTAGTTCATATCATTTGATAAATACTCTCCCATTGAGGAGTTACTCTATTTGCCTATTAAAGTGATTTTGATTCTTTGTGAGATTTCATTGTTGCCATTCTCAAAATTATTTTTTATCTTAAACATTCCCAATACTCTAATAGTAACCCATGGACCCTTTATTTCCAATTGGGAGGAAAAATAAATAAGATGAATTTCCTCAGCAAAATTATAGAGACCAAAATGAGAAGGTTATTCTTCTTTCAAGGTGGTGATGTGTGGAAGCAATTCAAGTGGTGCAAGGCATTTATGTTATACAAGGAGCAACAAGACACCAAGTAAGCTCTAATATTTCTTCCATGTTTGTAAGCAATGCTTTTATTATCATATGTATGACCATATGGGATAAGGGATAAGGCATTAACCAAGGCACTTGGAAACTATTATGTCTAGGACAAATTTTGATTCGGTGTGATTGAGGTAGTGGATAAGGCTACACCAGTTAACTTTTCTTCTCTTCATTGCATAGACTACAAGTTCAAGGAATTGGTGTCTTTGGGTGCAATCAAAGGAATAGAATCAAAACTAGAGGCCCTAATAAGGAAGGTGGATTCCATTCAAGGTTTTCTTTAAGGTGGTGTTGGTGCTAGTCCATACATCCCATCAATGGAAGTGCTCCAATTGTGCAAGCTAGTTAAATCCTCTTCTTTCCAAAAGTGATTTAATCTAGTAAATGCAAAGAAGGTGATAAAATTTATTGTGTTGAGTTGGCATGGTCAAGAAAGAAGATGGCACCTATTCATCCAAACTCATCTGCATGTGATAGTCCTTTACTTGGTTGGTTCAACAAGCTTTTACTATATGGGAGGGTAATAGAATGGTAGGTTTTACATAAGCTATATGTTTTGGGATCAAGATTGTATATCTTAGTATCTACATTATTTCTAAGGGTTGGTTAGGTTATTTTGTTTATTAGTGTTTATGCTACCAATGTATGTAATCTAGATACAATATCAAACACCCATACAATGTTGTAATGTTTTGGTATCCTCCCCAAACGTCATGGTGGGAATTTTGTATATTTTTCATAAATGTTAGAGTGGGTCCTTAACCCTCACTTGATTAATGAAAAAAGGATGACTATCTGATCCAAGTGTAGCAATGTTAACAACATTTTTCCTACATCAACGATGGTCAGATTATTTTTGTCTTAAGAGAGATAAATAGTGCTACCTAACAAATGCCCTAATAAAAGGTTCTTACGGTCATTTACACCTTAACCAAGCTCAACTTTAGTAACCCCACTCCATTAATTTAATTTTTCACACTTCTCATACTAGAATCCATTAATATTCTACAACACAAAGCCTTCCTAGGATGCCTTTACAAAGATGAAAAAGTAACCAACCAAAAATGATGGTTAGCTCACCATTGTATTGGATCAAAAGTATAAAGATGAAGATGCTTATCTTTGAAAAGTTGTTCTTGCACAAGAATCTAACATTAACAGTGACATTTCAAAAAATCGAGGGTAACCTTATTATTAATTTTGAAATTTTGAATTTGTACCAGTTTCTAAGATTCTTTGTTGTGCATCCCATATAGGCTTCTCACACTACTGATTTTATTCCCATGTATATTTATAGTGTGCATTCCTTGTATTTTCCCCCTCCAATATTCTATGCTAATATGTCCACCTCTCTTGGTGTTGAACCTACAACTGCACTCCATCACCTTCAACTCCTTAAATCTAGTGCTCATTTAAGGCTATGTGATATACCCTCAAAGCTTGTATGTCCATCACCTAATACTTGCAATAAGAAAACATCCAAAGTCACTGAGAATCACTTAGCTAAATCATCAACACCCTCCAAAACAACTATCCACTTTTCCTTGGCAAATATGAACAATACTCTAAATGGCTTGATGAAGGTTATTTAGTTGCAAAATAAGTAGCAAGGATTAAGTCCAGAAAACACCAATCTACTATTACAAACCTTCAAAACATAAAAAGGAATTGATGGACTCTCATCAGACATCTCAACAAGAAGAAAGTTTGGTCATCCTTACACATTGCTACTTGACTATTTTCAATAGAACCGAAGAAATAAAATGAATTCTAACTGCTACAAAGGCTTCAGAGAGATGACACATTTTCCACTAGTAACAATTTCGCATCTCCAAGAAGGACCACCATATTCAAAGAAGTTTTTTGTCAATAATCTTGTTGGAACTACTTAACTATGCAACATACATATGAGAAGCCAAGGTGAGAGGCATTTCAGTTGGCCTTGGAAATTTAAAAGCCACCTACCAACTAGAACTAAAAAATGGGAAAAGACCTTTCAACTCTAATCACTTCTCACTAGTTTTCTTAGTTAACTATCATTCATCTTGATTTGGAGATATACAATAAATGGAAGGCAAGAGAATTATTTGTGCATATGGTAGTAGACATAACTTTTTTAGGACATCTCTATGAAATTTTACTAATGTGATTTTCAAGACGTGATTTGGACTTTAGAAAAGACCAAAATAAATATATCATTATGTGCAGTTTTGTGCTATGAATTTGTCAATCTAAGGGTAGTCAACTTCGATTACTGTCATGCAAAGAAGTTAGAACATTCAAAACAATCAACAAAACAAATGCAAATTTTTGAAGGAGACACCGACTGTTATTGAGAAAGCAACTGACATAAACTAAATGTAGTGAATGTGAATCAAGAATGTGAGAAAACACATGAACTACACCCTACTATGAAAACAATTTACAAATGACATGGCTTATACCCTAACTCAGAGAAAAAAAGTGTTGAACAGATTTGTGTCTCAAGATATCTTTCTCACACATTCAAGATTGGCCACTTATGGCAATTCCAAGACAAACAAGCCTAACTGCTATAGCATACACTGGGAAATCTAACATCATGAAAGAATAACCATCTAGAAGGGTTCTAGATGGCTATTCACAACCTGAATTCAAATGTAGATTCGAAACACATTATCAAGTAGATCATAGTATCGAATGCATTGATGTATTTTAGGACAAGGCAGTTTGACTATGAGAAAGAGGTATTGGTTTGGAATGATATATGCTTCCAAAGGATTACTTGGGTTCCTTAGGAGTTGGCAAGGAAGAGGGTATGATTCAGAGGGTATCAATATGGCAACATTCTCCCTATTTGTTCTCATGCAACTATAGTTGATGCCCCCCTTTTGTAATAATTATAGTAGGGCCCACCCTAAAAGAATATGTGGGCTAATGATTCCTAACAATACCCATACACCAATTGGCAATGCCTATTATGGATGGAACTAATTTTTCAGTTCGTTTGGTCCTCCCTCACCTCAACACTATAGTTGATAGTAGGGGCAAGGAGGAGAAAAGGAAAAGGCCAAGTGGAGAGAAATACTACCATTTTGTGACTTGTGAGACCAAATTGAACCCACATTATGACGGAAGCAAGTGAACCTCTTGGAGTAAGGAAAGCAACAGTCTATTAAATACTAGAAACTGTGGCATAATTGGAACATGTATCTATTGTACACTTTGATTACATTCTTCTCATTGGAAGAGGTTCTCTACCATCTAAAATCCACTAAATCTAACTCACAACAACAAACATGTAATGCCCTTACCCTAGTCGGACTTGTAAAACCTGTTTGACCATGGTTGACTTCCTATGTGGCATTCTTCCATGGTAGGTTAACCATGATGCAATGTGTAGTTTAGTTAATATAAATAATTGTGCATACTTATTATTGTGCTCTTGCATCGATTCTTGTGTAAATGTAATTGTTTCCTAACTCCTATGATAAATCTCGAGCTAACGCCCTCATTGAATATGTATATGTATGTGTATGCTTGCGTGATTCATGGGTGCAGGAGATTGCAGGTACAACACTGCTTAGGGTGAGGTTCATCTCCTTTGGGATTTGCAAGGTTGAGTATGCCTCCTTCATCCTTAGAATTCGGATTTTGTGGTTATAAAACTCTTGTCTTGCCTTAGCCATGGTCAGGTGAGCATTGCGTGTGTGGTTCGTGGGGTTTTCTTTTCATTGGGTTGTGTGTCATGTGATTTGGTGGACTTCCTCGGTTTGCATGCCTTGTGCGGGGTAAGTGGAGCTTGTTATCCTAAGTATTAAATTCAATTTAATGAGTAGACGTACACATTAGTAATTTAGAAATTTAAAATAGGTAGCTTCTTTTATATGAATAATTGTTAATTTAAAAAGAGATCGCTTTAATTATAATTGTAGCAAGCTTAAAGCATTTAAATTGAAATAATGTGTTCATTTATGCATTAAAAGTTGAGGAATTAAAATAAATAGATTTCTTTCGTAAGATTAGTCATTTATTAAAAAGGTCGCTTTATTATGTTATAGCGAGTTAATTTAATAGCTAATTTTAAAATAACGAATTTAATGAGTTATGCATTTTAGAAAGGAAAGATTTAAAGTCATTTGGGAAATAGAAATAAATTCATCATTTTCGCATTTTAGAATAAGAAGGATAAATTTTATTATTTAAAAGAAAATTATTATTCTTTTTACTTGCAAAATTGATATAGTATAAAGGATTGATTTTTGAAGTTTTAATTAATTTAAATACCTCACCCTTGTTAACAGTTCAAAATATAAAGTGTTGGCTAAAGTAATATGAAGAAATTTAAAATTAGAGTTAAATAAGAAATGGAAGCTTTTTAATTTTAAAAGAAAAATGAATAAGAAGTATTGAATAATGGAAAGGAATGATTTTCCATTCTCATTCTCTTTTATTTTAAAAATAAAAATGCCTAAATTCAAAAATGAAAATTAGGGCAAAAAAATAGGGTATCTCATTTTTAACCTAGTTTTGAAATGTTTTGGCGGTCTTTTTCTAGGGAGCTTGTTTTTTTGGAAAAAAAAATGGGAGATTGGCTTTGAGTTGCAGGGGGAGCTCTTCATCAAATTCTTTCCTGGAATGCTAATGGGAGGTAGGTTTCTTGTTATCTTATATTTCATTTTAAAACAAAAGAAATGTGTTTGATTCTTTCTTAAAAAGAAATCTGAGTTCTGGTTTGAAATAATGGTGGACATTGGATCAAGATTGTTGTTACTGCCTTATGATTTAGCAAATCTTACTGAGAGTTACTGTTTTGTTTTCTTTGTTTGGGGAAAAATCATGAGTTTTTATTTGGAAATTTTATTGACCATTCTGATATTTTGGTCATTCTGGAAAAAAAAAAAAGAAAAAAAGAAAGAAAAAATGGCTGTGACTGTGTTAAGTGGCTAATGGAGGTCTGATGTTATTTTAGATATTTTATTATGTAAAATTTTCAAAAAAAAAATAATAAATACTTGGGTTGAACTGGACTGTATCAAAAAATATATATAAAAAAAAAAATGAACAAAAAAAAAAAGGAAGAAAAAAAAAATTGGGGTTTCGGGGGGGGAGCTGAAGCTCAACCTGCCCCTCCCCGCGTGTCGCTCGTAGTTTCCTTTCGGTGCCCACACATAGTGGGGGCTGAAGGGGACTGCGTCTCCCTTGGAGGCCATAGCTCCTTCCGATGCCACTGTGTGGCATAGCCGAAGGGACTGCGTTCCCCATGGTGACCGCAGTAACCCCCGACTCCACTGTGTGTGGAGGCCAAGGGGCTGCGCCCGTCGTGGTGGCCGCAGTTCCCTCTGGCTAGGGCACAGCTAGGGTTTGGCCGCCCGCCATTCCTCCTCCTCTTTTTTTAAAAAAATGTTTTCTTTATTATTTAGTATTACTTAGTATTTTAGGTATATTTAAAACTCGAATTCCAGATTTTCATTATATACAAAATAAATAAATAAAAGAAAAAAGGGGGTGCTTGTTAATATAAAAATTACTTTGAGTAATATTTTGTATTATAAAAAAAAAATGAGTTGAGATTTTTATTTTAGTAAATAATGTGTTTTTAAAAAAAAAAAAAGAGGGATCAATGTATATATTAAAATATATGCTAATATAGGTAACATCTATTTAGCATATATTATTATTGACATATATAGACTTTTTGGGCTTTAAGATAGCAATGAATTGCATTGTATTTTTAAATCGAATGATAATTGATTATATGATAATGAGTAAATTGAATGGAGGTAATAGTCTTTATTTTTTTTAATGTATGCAATAGAGGCTTAATTTAGCTCGGAAATGATTTTTCTTCCATTTCTCTATTTACTCTTAATGTATTTTGCTCTTGTAGTAAGAGGGTTGTTTTTGTATCATTAAAAAAAAAGGGGGGCTAGATTATTGTTCTAAAACTAACTTGTCATTAGTGTTTATTTAAGGTTTAATAAATCTGTCTAGATGCTTAAGTCAACTTGGGAAAATGTTGTAATTACCCGTTAACGCTAGAGTATGGCCTATTATTATTTTAGTAATCGATGCGTCTGTTATAGTAGCACGTCTTGCTAGGATTTGTTTTGGACCCTGTCATATGGTTATTTTTGTTGGTCATAGCCGATTTTGTCCCTAGTCAAAGTATCGTCAGTCATTTGAACTTGTAATTGCCTTGAAGTGTTTAGTTGGATCCGCTTCAAAAGAGATCATTATATAAATTTCGACCGAGGTGTATGTTGTATATTGATTGTATTCGCCTAAGTGGCAAAGATGTAAAAGAATTATAAATTATGTATTCCTAACGATATAATACCAAAGAGGTCTTGCAGTTGAGTAGACCCGGAGATGTAGCCTTTAGGGGTGAACTCTGAGATCATATCTGTGTTATGTGATGTTTTAGCTTCCTTTGTTTCATGCTTTAAGTTATCATGTATGGTGGATATCTTGTATAAGTGTATGGTGTGAATTTAATGAATTTAAACCTAAGTGCATAAAATTATTCATCTTGACAAATGTAGTAATCAGGTTCATAAAAGATTGTAATTAAGATTATGGAAAAGTATTTTGATAATGATAATTAAAAGTAGTAATAGTGGAAAAAATCTTGCTGGGTTACATCATTGGATTAACTTGTTATTAACCATGTAAGTTGAACGAATGTGAATGGGAAAAAAAGTTTGAATTAATGTTTTAAATTCTAAGTTGAAATTTAGAGGATGAACCTCATATAGATATTTACCTTTTCATCTTCTTAAATGAGTAACGCCATGTTAATTATGTTTCTCTACATTGGATGAATTTGTTAGTTATTTCACGTTTTAATCTTAACAAATAATCCCTACCAAATTAACTTGATAATTGGGTGAACTCAACTATTTATCCATAATTGTAACCTTAATGAAAGAATCTCTTATGATTGCTAAAATTGAACTAAAAAGGGAAGTGTTTGTATAGTTGTCTACATCTTAATCTTAGCAAATGTATATTTTCATATTAACTTCATTTAACTAAAAAGAGAGACACACATTTAGTTAGTTATAATCTAATCCTAATGGAAGAACGTCACTATTAACTTATATTCTAATCTTGAAAAGATGAATATCATCTTGCTAACTATATTTTAATTTAAATGAATAACTCATGTGTTCCTAATACATTCCCACCTTAATGAATTTAGTCCATCTATTAGCATTATTAAAACTCCAATGAATGAACCCTATGACTAATTACATTTTACCCTCCTTAAAAGAACTACGACTCATTAGTTGGTTATGCTTGGATTCAAAAGAAGGAACCACACTCTATTAATGGAAGTTTAATTCCTTAATGAATGAATCTCATCCTATTAACCAAACTTTTAATATTTAAGAAAGCTTTTAAATGTGGGAGGTTATCTTAAAATCAAATGGATGAACTTGTTATATTTATCACATTGAACCTTAAGGGAGGCCTCTTAAATTAAATAGGTGTTAATGTGCATTGAGTAAATAACCTCTCGATGGCCTCCTAACCACCCAAAGTAAATGAACGCTTCCTAAAATTCTAAGATGTCATATCATTGAACATATATATAATCATGTCTTATGCATTATCTCACAATTAGGATGTCCAGATTTATGGATCATTTGACGCAAGTTGAATTAGGTGCTAGGCTATGTAATCACATTGGGAAACTCCTTAGGATCATTTAGCCGTCTGCTATGCTATCTAAGTTTTTGTTAACTCCAAATTATCTTAATGTTGTAACTTTCATTAATGCTCTTAATTATTATTTAAAAATAAAAATATTTACACTCTATTCGAGTGTTTTTAACTTAAACCCTTAGGGGTTTCCTGGTGGGGCATTACACTTGGTATCAGAGCCCATGTTGCAACACTGGGATCTCTGGTTTTGCTTGTGCCCTTAGTTGGTGTGTGTGTGTCTACCTTATGTTGTATGCTTGTCCACCTTGATGTGAGGGTGTGATTTAACAACCCTGCTTGTGTGTGTTCACACCTTGTTTTCACCTTCTTGATGTGGGTGTTTTGGAAATAATTATAGGTGTTTTGTCTGCTTATTGAAGTCTTGGTCTACGATTTCTCTTACTTTGAAAGGGAGTCGTATGTACCTTCATTCTTGATTTGTTTTACTCTTTTGACTAATCCATCTGGGTTGGTTGTTAATGTCTTGAATCTAAAAGTATGGTATGTGCTTGTTTGTGGTTTTGATCTATCTTAATGATTGTCCACTTGAAAGACTAGTAAGGCAAATGTTAATGCTTATTATGTAGCACATTTAGTGATTATGATTCTTCTTCTTTCTCTCTAGTAAATTAAAAGGATTTGATATGGGTAATTATCTCTTATTTAAGTTTTCTTATTGCAAGAGAAAGGATGATATATCTTGAGCCCTTGTGTGAGCCTCATAACGTTTTGTGTTTTAAATTGTGAAAGGGATTGGTTTAGGAGTTAATTTTTGGTTAATGATAGAAAATGGTATGTTTGCATTAAAGGGTTCTCTATGTTCTTGGTAGGAGTAATATAATTAAATCCCATCTTAAGTAAGGTGCAATAAAATGCATATAGTTGATTTTGTGAAAATTGCTTGATGTGAAAGGAATACCAAAAGAGGACATGTTGTAGTAGCTTCAGGAGTGTATTAGTGTGCTCCTCGAAAGATTGTTTTATGTGCGTATTCAGCTAGTGTGATTTAGGACCTATTAAGTGACGCACCATTTAACTTGCTTTGGATTTAGATATTTGCCTTATTGTGTTTAAGAACGAGTAAATGAAAGACTTGTTGAATTGTATGCATTAAATGTGTAAAATCTAGTAGATAGCTCTTCATTTACCTCCTTGTTGTATTATAAATTTTCAATGTTATATTTGATGTGTTATTGTATTGTATTGTATTACGAATAGTGATTGTGCTCAAGAAGACTTGTATTACAAAAGAACATTTGATTGTCTTGAATTTTGGTTCGGAAAACTAGAACATTATAGTGCAACAATAATGATTAGAAATGTCATGTTAGGATGTTTTGGCACCTTCCTAAAAGATAGCAAAATGAAAACCGTGCAACTCAAATGACAAACTTATATCCGAGCATATGGTGTGATCTTGAAATTCTTGTGTATTCGTAGGAAATAGTTGATTTTCCAACTCTCTTCCTCCTCTTGTTTAAAATATAGGAATTGTTGTTTTTGAAAAACCATTTAGAATGCAGTGATTTGAAGGAAATTTTGTTACAACGCATATGAAATTGTATGTTAGCCTTGGCTTCTAATTGAAAGAGGAAAGTTTTTCACCTTGGAAAAAGGAAATTGCATAGTTAGTAATGTCAATGAAAATGCTTAGGGAAGATTGAGAAAGATATCAGAATGATGTTATTTCTTTGTGTAAATTTGAATTGTTGAGAATTTCAGTACGTGTATCTAGAGTAAACTTTATTTAGTGATTCATGTGTAAAGCATAATTAAAACTTCCCTTAAGTATATGTTAGCATAATGTAAAGTGCTCCCCGTAAAAGTGACTAAACCAATAATGGTGCTTTCTGTGTGTGTTGTAAGCAACCCGTACTTGCTATGTGTGCCCATGGGATGGTGAAGTAACCAACCATGGGGGATATGTTTTCTTATGAGTATGGGAAACCATACCTATCTAGGTGATGTTTCTTATTTGTTTCCTTACTGAGTGCCAACCCACGGGTTGTTGATAAGTCAGTATGTGAAGGGGTAGTAGTAGAAGTCACCATTCCTTGAATAGTATGAACAGCGTACGAGTAATGTCGATGCGAAGCGACTTTAGCTTCCCTATTTTGAGGAAAAGTATGGTTTTGTAATGAACTGTAACATAGGTGTACTCTATACTTCCCCTTGTGATGAATTGATTTATGAGGTTCATGTGTGCCAGCCTAATTCCTATCCTTTATTTTGAGCATATAGATGACAGTTCTTGAGCATATTGATGGATTTTATTGGAGCATCTTTTGCCTTGTCTTCATGAGAGGCGTGTTATTTTCTTACATAAGTTGCCAACTAACTAGTGTTGGTAGACTTGTGGGTAGACCTTAGCCATGTATACCTCTAGCTTACGACGAGTATCCTGAGAGGAACATTGCTATGCGGGGTGTGACTGATGCGTACCTTATCCACAGGGTACACTGCCATGCGGGATATGTCCATTGCGTGCCTTTTCCGCTTGGAGTATTGCCATGTCGTGCTGAGACACGATGCGGGAATGTAGTAGACATTTCCATGCGGCCTACTACTAGGCATAGGGTAGAGCCATGCCACATGACGATGTGATGCGGGGTGATGTCGAGGTGCACACTGCCATGCCATGCGGGTGTGTGACTTGGCCACACCACATGATAAGCTACTAGGCTAGCTAGGCGATTGTTCCTTCCTTCCTCGTTGGTGGCTAGCTACTAGTCACGTAGTGATGTAATGTGCAATTATGATTTTCTTTTAATTATTTATTTATTTCTTTGTGGGCCAGCAATTTATTTTACTTGACCTTGATAGTTTAGCCACGATCTTGCAATCTTGATTTTACTTGATTTGATGTTGCAAATCCGGAAATTATTTTCTTGTCTTATTGTTGGAATTGACAATTATTATCTTTATTCTTTTGTACTTTGGTGGCTAAACCAGTTTATCCTTGTTGTTTTCGTATGCTGGTCTTGTGTTGCAATGTGAGTTCCTCTCCAAGAACGTAGGAGACAGTCTTGGATGAGTGTATACGAGGAAGTAGACGCAGGGAACCTCGAGGATGGAGGTATGTGAGGCTGTGAAACAGCTAGGACCCACTACCTACCTATGAGTGGTGACTATCTCTTGGAGGCTAAACACCTTACACAACAAGGGATATTCATGAGGGACTTGTATGGAAGATAGCACCGCTATGGTGTACCCTAGCACCATCAAGCCCTCGAGTGAGATGTTGGACATTTGTTGATCATGTATTTATTCTGAGAGTAGGCATAGAGATGTGGATCATATATGTTACCTTTGACCGAGCATTAGACATGCTCACATGTGGCCTATTGTGTTGTGCAAACTAGTCTTGTGGATGGATATTATGCGTAATCATGGATTAAATGGAACTAACTTGTCACTATGTTATGGGGCATAGTCATTGGAAAGGTTCTTGTATGTCTGAAAAGTGTAAACAATTGAGTTCTTACATTGCTCTTATTTGATGAAAGTTAACTTGGTGGTAGAAATTGATATTTGAAGCTAGTTCTATGCAATAAAGTTTTGTGAAAGAGATGAATTGGTGAAAGAAATTGACCTTGAGAGCATATTTTCTTGTCATGTTTGATAAATGAGTATGATAACTGTGCTTATATATTTTAACTGCTTTAAATTTGGTGTAATAAAAAGGGAAAAATTCTCATTTCTCTACTATGATTGTGTGTAAATTATAGAATATTTGAAGATGTGAATTGATGTTAGATGCATTTTTTGTTAATGGATGATGACACTTGTAGAGGATGTATGAATAATGATCTAAGATGATGACAAAATAGTTGGTGGTGCAAATTGATGATTGTTAATTGAGTTTAAGGGCTAGTAAGTGTTGCAGGACTTCCGTTTAGCTTTGCGACTTCCAAGAGTACGTTGGAGCCTAGGGGGGGAGAATGTAATGCCCCTATCCTAGTTGGACTTGTAAAATCTGTTTGACCATGGTTGACTTCCTATGTGGCATTCTTGCATGGTAGGTTAACCATGATGCAATGTGTAGTTTAGTTAATATAAATAATTGTGCATACTTATTATTGTGCTCTTGCATCGATTCTTGTGTAAATGTAATTGTTTCCTAACTCCTGTGATAAATCTCGAGCTAACGCCCTCATTGAATATGTATATGTATGTGTATGCTTGCGTGATTCATGGGTGCAGGAGATTGCAGGTACAACACCGCTTAGGGCGAGGTTCATCTCCTTTGGGATTTGCAAGGTTGAGTATGCCTCCTTCATCCTTAGAATTCGGATTTGGTGGTTATAAAACTCTTGTCTTGCCTTAGCCATGGTCAGGTGAGCATCGCGTGTGTGGTTCATGGGGCTTTCTTTTCATTGGGTTGCGTGTCATGTGATTTGGTGGACTTCCTCAGTTTAAGTGCCTTGCACGGGGTAAGTGGAGCTTGTTATCCTAAGTATTAAATTCAATTTAATGAGTAGATGTACACATTAGTAATTTAGAAATTTAAAATAGGTAGCTTCTTTTATATGAATAATCGTTAATTTAAAAAGGGATCGCTTTAATTATAATTGTAGCAAGCTTAAAGCATTTAAATTGAAATAATGTGTTCATTTATGCATTAAAAGTTGAGGAATTAAAATAAATAGATTTCTTTCATAAGATTAGTCATTTATTAAAAAGGTCGCTTTATTATGTTATAGCGAGTTAATTTAATAGCTAATTTTAAAATAACAAATTTAATGAGTTATGCGTTTTAGAAAGGAAAGATTTAAAGTCATTTGGGAAATAGAAATAAATTCATCATTTTCGCATTTTAGAATAAGAAGGATAAATTTTATTATTTAAAAGAAAATTATTATTCTTTTTACTTGCAAAATTGATATAGTATAAAGGATTGATTTTTGAAGTTTAAATTAATTTAAATACCTCACCCTTGTTAACAGTTCAAAATATAAAGTGTTGGCTAAAGTAATATGAAGAAATTTAAAATTAGAGTTAAATAAGAAATGGAAGCTTTTTAATTTTAAAAGAAAAATGAATAAGAAGTATTGAATAATGGAAAGGAATGATTTCCCATTCTCATTCTCTTTTATTTTAAAAATAAAAATGCCTAAATTCGAAATTGAAAATTAGGGCAAAAAAATAGGGTTTCTCATTTTTAACCTAGTTTTGAAATGTTTTGGCGGTCTTTTTCTGGGGAGCTTGTTTTTTTGGAAAAAAAAATGGGAGGTTGGCTTTGAGTTGCAGAGGGAGCTCTTCATCAAATTCTTTCCCAGAATGCTAGTGGGAGGTAGGTTTCTTGTTATCTTATATTTCATTTTAAAACAAAAGAAATGTGTTTGATTCTTCCTTAAAAAGAAATCTGAGTTCTGGTTTGAAATAATGGTGGACATTGGATCAGGATTGTTGTTACTGCCTTATGATTTAGCCAATCTTACTGAGAGTTAGTGTTTTTTGTTTTTTTGTTTGGGGAAAAATCATGAGTTTTTATTTGGAAATTTTTCTGACCATTTTGATATTTTGGTCATTCTGGAAAAAAAAAAAGAAAAAAAGAAAGAAAAAATGGCTGTGACTGTGTTAAATGGCTAATGGACGTCTGATGTTATTTTAGATATTTTATTATGTAAAATTTTCAAAAAAAAAATAATAAATGCTTGGGTCGAACTAGACTGTATCAAAAAATATATATATAAAAAAAAATGAACAAAAAAAAAAGGAAAAAAAATAAAATTTGGGGTTTCGGGGGGGGAGCCAAAGCTCAACCCACCCCTCCCCGCATGTCGCTCGTAGTTTCCTTTCGATGCCCACACACAGTGGGGGCCGAAGGGGACTGCGTCTCCCTTGGAGGCCACAGCTCCTTCCGACGCCACTGTGTGGGGGAGCCGAAGGGACTGCGTTCTCCATGGCGGCCGTAGTAATCCCCGACTCCACTGTGTGTGGAGGCCGAGGGGCTGCGCCCGTCGTGGTGGCCGCAGTTCCCTCCGGCTAGGGCATGGCTAGGGTTTGGCCGCCTGCCATTCCTCCTCCTCTTTTTTTAAAAAAATGTTTTCTTTATTATTTAGTATTACTTAGTATTTTAGGTATATTTAAAACTTGAATTCCGAATTTTCATTGTATACAGAATAAATAAATAAAAGAAAAAAGGGGGTGCTTGTTAATATAAAAATTACTTTGAGTAATATTTTGTATTATAAAAAAAAAATGAGTTGAGATTTTTATTTTAGTAAATAATGTGTTTTTTTTAAAAAAAAAAGAGGGATCAATGTATATATTAAAATATATGCTAATATAGGTAACATCTATTTAGCATATATTATTATTGACATATATAGACTTTTTGGGCTTTAAGATAGCAATGAATTGCATTGTATTTTTAAATCGAATGATAATTGATTATATGATAATGAGTAAATTGAATGGAGGTAATGGTCTTTATTTTTTTTTAATGTATGCAATAGAGGCTTAATTTAGCTCGGAAATGATTTTTCTTCCATTTCTCCATTTACTCTTAATGTATTTTGCTCTTGTAGTAAGAGGGTTGTTTTTGTATCGTTAAAAAAAAGGGGGGGCTAGATTATTGTTGTAAAACTAACTTGTCATTAGTGTTTATCTAATGTTTAATAAATCTGTCTAGATGCTTAAGTCAACTTGGGAAAATGTTGTAATTACCCGTTAACGCTAGAGTACGGCCTATTATTAGTTTAGTAATTGATGCGTCTGTTATAGTAGCACGTCTTGCTAGGATTTGCTTTGGACCCTGTCATATGGTTATTTTTGTTGGTCATAGCCGATTTCGTCCCTAGTTAGAGTATCGTCAGTCATTTGAACTTGTAATTGCCTTGAAGTGTTTAGTTGGATCCGCTTCAAAAGGGATCATTATGTAAATTCCAGCCGAGGTGTCTGTTGTATATTGATTGTATTCGCCTAAGTGGCAAAGATGTAAAAGAATTATAAATTATGTATTCCTAATGATATAATACCAAAGGGGTCTTGCAGTTGAGCAGACCCAGAGATGTAGCCTTTAGGGGTGAACTCCGAGATCATATCTGTGTTATGCGATGTTTTAGCTTCCTTTGTTTCATGCTTTAAGTTATCATGTATGGTGGATATCTTGTATAAGTGTATGGTGTGAATTTAATGAATTTAAACCTAAGTGCATAAAATTGTTCATCTTGACAAATGTAGTAATCAGGTTCATAAAAGATTGTAATTAAGATTATGGAAAAGTATTTTGATAATGATAATTAAAATTAGTAATAGTGGAAAGAATCTTGCTAGGTTACATCATTGGATTAACCTGTTATTAACCATGTAAGTTGAACGAATGTGAATGGGAAACAAAGTTTGAATTAATGTTTTAAATTCTAAGTTGGAATTTAGAGGATGAACCTCATATAGATATTTACCTTTTTATCTTCTTAAATGAGTAACACCATGTTAATTATGTTTCTCTACATTGGATGAATTTGTTAGTTATTTCACGTTTTAATCTTAACAAATAATCCCTACCAAATTAACTTGATAATTGGGTGAACTCAACTATTTATCCATAATTGTAACCTTAATGAAAGAATCTCTTATGATTGCTAAAATTGAACTAAAAAGGGAAGTGTTTGTATAGTTGTCTACATCTTAATCTTAGGAAATGTATATTTTCATATTAACTTCATTTAACTAAAAAGAGAGACATGCATTTAGTTAGTTATAATCTAATCCTAATGGAAGAACGCCACTATGAACTTATATTCTAATCTTGAAAAGATAAATATCATCTTGCTAACTATATTTTAATTTAAAGGAATAACTCATGTGTTCTTAATACATTCCCACCTTAATGAATTTAGTCCATCTAAAGGAATAACTCATGTGTTCCTAATACATTCCCACCTTAATGAATTTAGTCCATCTATTAGCATTATTAAAACTCCAATGAATGAACCCTATGACTAATTACATTTTACCCTCCTTAAAAGAACTACGACTCATTAGTTGGTTATGCTTGGATTCAAAAGAAGGAACCACACTCTATTAATGGAAGTTTAATTCCTTAATGAATGAATCTCATCCTATTAACCAAACTTTTAATATTTAAGAAAGCTTTTAAATGTGGGAGGTTATCTTAAAATCAAATGGATGAACTTGTTATATTTATCACATTGAACCTTAAGGGAGGCCTCTTAAATTAAATAGGTGTTAATGTGCATTGAGTAAATAACCTCTCGATGGCCTCCTAACCACCCAAAGTAAATGAATGCTTCCTAAAATTCTAAGATGTCATATCATTGAACATATATATAATCATGTCTTATGCATTATCTCACAATTAGGATGTCCAGATTTATGGATCATTTGACGCAAGTTGAATTAGGTGCTAGGCTATGTAATCGCGTTGGGAAACTCCTTAGGATCGTTTAGCCATCCGCTGTGCTATCTAAGTTTTTGTTAACTCCAAATTATCTTAATGTTGTAACTTTCATTAACGCTCTTAATTATTATTTAAAAAAAAAAATATTTACACTCTATTCGAGTGTTTTTAACTTAAACCCTTAGGGGTTTCCCGGTGGGGCATTACAAAACATCATTCTGAGTAAGATCAATAATAGGTGTATAATGAGTCCTACTGAGAGGATTAAAAATTCATAGAAGAATGATGTTTTATGCTCTTTGAGCATATTTTACTGTGGCAGAGGGAAATGCTCAAATTCCCTAACTAAACATGTTTTACACTCTTCTTCAAAGTTTTGAGAAATAAGACTTGGATACAGGACATGAATCTTATCAAGAATATTGGGCCAGGTCTAGTTACTATAATGAAAGATTAAGACATGAGTAACTATACAAACCTACAAAAGATAGTGCATAGAGGAGGGTGTTGGAGAGAGGAAAAAATGGAAATTGAGGGCAAGAAAACTTTCTAATCCAAATATCAGATGAAAAGCTCAAGGAAATTTGACCCCATCACCATGTGTTTGGTTAGGGAATTTGAGCATTTCCTTTTTTATTTCAATAGATTACCTAGAGTTTGAAAGCACTACACTAAGAACAATATGCATATGGAGATTAAGAACAATATGCATATGGAGATATCATGTGCTGTACAAGGGACTTAGGCTGAAATTACCTTCAAAACCTGCTTAGATACAATGATAATTTATTTATATATATAGAAGAAAATGCCAAAAAACATAGAATAGTCAATGATTGAGGAGGACAAAGAAGTACCACAAATGCTAGAGAAAGGCAATGTAGGCCACCTTCACTAACAATTGTAGTAGTTGTTTTCAACACAAAATATGCATATACAAATGGCTTTGACCTGATGTATGTGAACACTCCTGCCATGTCTTCTTTGTTAAAAAAAATGTAGAAACACAAATAGCAAACAAGTAACAACTAATTGTTCTTACGTCTTCCCTGTTCAAAGGGTTAATAATCATGTACAATTCCAAAAGGTGTTTTCCTTGGCCTTACCCAAAGGAATGACTACAGCAGTCATCGAAATCATAAGCAGAGGTTTTTGCCCATATTCATTCAAAAGATCTCCAATGATGGGTGTAACCAGCACTGTCCCAATTCCAGAAATCTATTAAAACATTTTCAGTCAACAATCAAATTGCTTAAGAAAGTAATTTTAAGTTTACATGGCAAGCTATAAATGTGAATTACAGAACAAAATCTACAAAACACCCATCAAATGTATCGCTACTGGTACCTTAGCAAAACCAGTAAACTTTACAAACATTCAACCATAATCAGTTGCAATTCAAGCATAGTCAATTAAATATTTTCACCTATTTAATCACCCTACTAATTACAATTATCTATGAAAAGGAATTGGGTTACAAAGTCAAGAAGAAAATGCAATTGCCATTCAACCCCACTCTTGCACCAAAGCAATTATATATGTTTGTGTCAATTAACTTGTTGAAGTTTATCATAGGGTTGGGAATACTTACAAATCTTGAGCCCCCACAAAAAGCTACAAGAAGTAATACCCCTATTACAAGAACTCGTTAAAATGTAGATAGCATAACCTAGAAACAATTAGGAATGCGATAGGAAAAGATGTAAATTTTTGGAAAATATAAATAATTTGTTATTAATATTTCTGAACTTACACTACTTTCATTTTATAAAAAAATAAATAATTCCTAAAGCCTCCAGAAAATTGAATCTATTCTTACACATGACATGTGAACTATATGACGGAAAACCTCAAAGAGATGTCATTTCATGGTTTTAAGATCGCAGGATATGCACAAAATGGATTAATTTGCAAAAAAAACCAGTTGCTTTGATTGCAAAACAAACCTTACCATGCTTATGCAGAGATCGCTCCGGCGGGGGGGGGGGGGGCAGGGAGGCAAGACGGTCTTGCTTTGGTTTGATTTGAAAATGAAAATGCATTGTGTTTTGCTTTTTTAATAAAATGCCCGAGGTCATCGGAATTTTGACGAACATGGGCATTTTTTTTTTTTTAAATCAAATTTTCACACAATGCTCCTTGTTTGTCAGAAACCTCCATCGGAATTTAACCCCAAATGTATTAGTGCTAATATCAATAATATCAGCAACAGGGGAAGACTTCTCATTGTTACCTAGCTTTAAATCAGATGTCACACCTTTATCTTCACAATATTCTATTTCATGAATTGATGCAGTAATATCCAGATTCTCAATTCTTTCTTTGTATAAAGGGTTAAGAATAATATGAAAACCCTTCTCAAAAATATTATAACCGAGCACCAATTGATCTTCATCCACATCTTCACCAAATAATGCATTTTTCACTAAAGTTATTTCTTATCTCATCTTCAGGTCTATCAAGAATCCAAGAATCAGAATATGAACTAGAACACCCAATAATACAATCGTCACAGATCTTATCATCAAAAGCTAATGGTATCTTATCATCCAAATTTTTATTATCACAGTCTTGCAAACTTGCATCCATTTTAGACATAAAACTTTCCAATTCTTCATACCCATCGTCATATCTATTAGAAACATAAGACTACAAACTAACTCCTTGTGAGGTATTCTTCTTGGAGAAATCACTATTGTTGTCCTTCAGTAAAGTGATTGACACCATATCTATCTCTACTTATAATATGTTAGATACTTTCTCGTTAGCCTCTTCTACATAATATGAGGAATAACCACTGTCTAGGACAAGTTCTCTTCACTCACATTTTTGTTCAAATCATAATCAATAGCAGGGCTAATATAATTAGTAGGGATATAAAAGTCTTCACATGGTCCTTTAGTCTTGGATTAATGCTTTGCTTCAAACCCTAACATCTTAGGATAACATACCCTTGCAGATAGATAACCCCTAGGGATTCCATATTTCAAGTTGTTTGTAGTATCCATTGCTATCCTATAAGCCTGATGTAAGGTTTTAGGATCTTTATCTTTTAGCAAATAACTCTCTTCCTCTTCAAATGTAGCCAAATAAACAACTAGACATACTGCATCATTTGGTCTATAACTGCTAGGAATATTATCCAATTCCCTAGAAAACCTAAGATTAAAAGTAGGTACTAACTCATCTTCTTCTTTTTGAATGTCAATGAATGTCTCCATAACTAAGCTTGGATTAATTCTTTCACCAAACTGTTCCATGAATACCACCTTCAGCTCATCCCATGATGAGATAGAGCATACTAGCATGTAGGAGAACCAATCTTTGGCATTTTCCCTCAAAGACTGAACAAACAACTTCATGAAAACATCTTCCTGATTTATTTCAAAATCTTCCATTAATTCAGAAAACTCCTGCAAATGTTGTCGTGATGATTCTAACTTCTTCCTATTGAATCCTGGTAATTGTTCCCTAACCCCTACAAGAACAGGATTTGGGAAACCTTGGATACCATCAAAATTCAATGGTTTATATCTTTCCCTAAAGAAAGATCTATGATGACTTGGCATAGATTGCACTTTTTTTTTGACAATTCATAAGGAAACATAGGTACATGATACATATTTTCGTTGATTCCCTTATTTATTTCCCTTCTCTTAAACTATTTCATTGTAAGAATCAAAACATACTCCATCTAATCTTATACAAAAAGTAAAAACTGAATCATAGGAGCATGCAAAATAATCACTACCATTCCCTTCCTTAGTGCTTCTTTCACTCTTTAGGAAACAATTTTTTTTTACAATTTTCATGAAAATACATTTGACTCATGAAAATCTAAATACCTGGAAATGTTGAAGCTACTGTTGCCTTCTTCAACCTAGGATTTGCAAAATCACCTTCAATCTTCAAATATTTAACACTAATCTTTTGATAGATTCACCACCTCAGAGGACAAATACTCAAACAACTGGAATTTCTTCATAGGTCATATTTGTTTCAACACAGCACTCAACACATCCTTATCATCAAATGGTATTATTGATTCTATCATGAACTTGTCAGGGTACTTCATCGTAAGAGCTCAAATCTACTTCATCCTTCCTACAAATTTATAGGTTCTTCTTCAAGTAGACACACACTAGTGCATAGATCTTAGAGTCTCAAAGTCGCCACTCACAATTGTGAGGTATTACATATAATCTTGAAAAAAGGACAGATCTGGACCAAACTCTTTATAGAACAAGAACTACAATAGATTTCTCAATGACATTAATGAGAATTGACTCAAACCAACAAGGGATAGATTAAGAAGTGTCTTCACTCTGTGGGCAAAATCTTCACTATATTTAGCAATATTTTCTAACAAGAGATTCTCAACAGTTCATTTCATTCCCCAACAAAGTTGCCAATTTTTGTTGGTTCCCAAAATGGACGATGGGTTTACACTACTTACAGGGTAGAGACCAAGCTGATTTCCTCCAAATATCTATGGAGAGCCACCTCCAACTATCAATATCTGGTAGACTTGGACCAATAATAACAAGGACAGAAAGTCCTTCTGTGCTTTAGGATCTGCAACACTAGGGAGGGTGATCCCTTCAGTAAGATATGCTTCTCTCTGCAATGATACTCAGGAACTTACTGAAACAAAGCAGATTATCTCATAATAGCATTCAACAGAAAGGGAGAATACTCAAGGATGGAAAATCCTTTAGTGATCCTCAACCTTAAGGTGGATTATGAGAGAGGGTGAGACAACTTTCAGAAAATACATAAATCTTAGCAAATGATTATTTTGATATTTATAAGATTTATTCTGAGAGATCATAAAGAAGATAAAATTGGAAACTGAAAACCTAATGAGATTTTATATTGAATACCAGTGCCTTATTCATTTGGGTTACAGTGTCTATGAAAAGTGTTACTAAAAATCTGATAAAATTTCATCTAATAGCTGATCTAGCCTGAAACAATATTGCCTTACAATATTTCTCTACTTCTAATCCTTCATCTGAACTACTTATCAAATCCTATATCATTGTTATAAGTTTGGAAAAATTTATAGGTCTCCATCAAATTATTTTGTGGTAATCTTGCTTGCATACCATACACCAAATCAAAAGGTGCACATCTAATTTCTTTCTTGATTGTTACCATGTCTGCCCAAACAGCTAATCTCAGCTTTGAATCCCAAGCCTTTTTATTCTTTTCAAGGTTTCATTTAATAATCTTCATCAAATTTTTGTTACTGGATTCAGCTTGCCCACTTGCTTGTGGCTAGTAAGGTGGTGAATAAGAAATCTGGATACCATATTTGTTGTAGAAGTTTTCATATTCTTCTAACCTAAAACTCAATGCATTATCAGAGACTATCCTCTCTAGACATCAAAATCTGGTCAATATATTGTCTGTAAGGAAATCGATTACCACCTTACCTATTGATTTTTTAGTGGGTACAACTTAAACCCACTTAGTGAAATAATTAGTGGCTACTAAAATCAAAGAATGGCCACTACTTGATTTGCATGATATTTCTCCAATCAAATCTATACCCAACTTCTAAAATGGAGCTTGCACATTTACAAGTTTTAATGGCAAATTTCCTGAAAAAAATTAATTTTCCTAAAAAATATTTGGCATGGGTAACATTTCTTGACTAGTTGATGTGCATCTCTAAAGATCGTTGGTCATCAAAACCCAACTCTTAATACTTTATGTGTAGTTGTTTTAGCCATATCATGCCCTCCACAAACTCCATTATGTAGTTCAGACAACAACTTTTGAGCTTGATCCCGGTCCACACATTTTAACATGACACCATCACTGTTCCTCCACTAGAGCTTCCCATTTACAATGGCATATTTAATAGCATGTAATTTTAATTTCCTCATTTTATTATCAATCATATCTTCAGGACATTTCATCCTCTACAAATAATATATGATATCATCATACCATTTGCATCCATCCATATCATAGATACAAGACCTTTTCTCTTCTTCCAAAATATTTATTTGATTGGCATCCAAATTACTTTGGGCCATTAACTTTGCCAATCCTAATCCTCTCACTAATTTAGTTATTTGGATATCAATATTGAATTATTGGATCCTATTTATCCATCAACATCTTCTTCTAGACACTTCCTGTTGTGTGAAAATATATTTAATTGCAGCACTAGGCACATACGCAACTACTGTTGCTCCCATCAAGTAACTCCTAAAAGCTTTAATAGGCTTCACTAGTGCATAATCTTGCTTTTCATTTAAATCATACTATAATTCTGTAGCTTTCAAAGATTTACTAAAGAATGCTATAGGCTGTTCGAAACCTTCTAGATTCTTTTGCAACAACACAGTAGCAACAGTATCAAAAGATGCAAATGAAAATATTTGCATAGGTTTGCCATAATCAGGTGTTTTAAGAACAGGTGCATTTTTAATAGCCTATTTAATCTCTTGGAATGCCTTGACTGGCTCCTCATTCCATTCTATTTTTGCACCTTTCTTTAACATTTTGGATATAGGTCTACAAATTTCAGCAAAATTAGTGACAAACCTCCTTAAAAAAATATATTCCCAAAAAAAGATTAGATATCTTTCAATGTTCTGGGCTGAGGGACTTTTTATATTGCTATCACCCTCTTTGGGTTAATTCTCACACCATCTTTTGAAACAATGTGACCCAACAACTTACCTTCAGTTACCCCAAAAGCACATTGTTTGGGGTTTAGGGATATCCCATATTCAACAGCTCTATTAATTTTTTTTTCAAGGTGACCACAGTGATCACTTTCCTTCTTGGAATAAGATATTAACTCATCCTGATATACCACTAAGAATACATTTATAATATCATAAAATTCAACATCCATGGCTCTTTGAAATGTTGCTCCTACATTTGTTAAACTAAAAGGCATTCTTATATAAACATAGGTTCCCCAAGGTGTAGTAGATATTTTTTTGTATTGTTCTCACTCTCTAATCATCACTTGGTTATAACTTGAAAAATCCATTCATCATGGATAAAAGCTCACAACCTGTTACCCTTTGTAACATTGCTTTCACATTTGACAATGGATAATTGTCTTTTAATAAAGATATATTCAAATTTCTAAAATCAACACATAGTCTGATATCTCCATTCTTTTTTTTGACAGGCACCAAGTTAGACACCCATGATGAATGTCTGATAGGTCTTATAATCCTAGCATCTCTTAGCTTGACTAGCTCCTCTTGCATTTTATGTGCTAATGTTGGATTAATAGACCTCTATTTTTGCCTAAAAGTCTTGGCATTTTATTTCAAAGGAATCTCATGTTGAAATAAATCTTCCCTGTAAACCTTCAAATCATCATACGACCAAGCAAAAACATGCTTGTATTTCCTCAATAAATCAATTAACATTTTTCTAACCCTGGGTGACATTTTCTTTCCAACATATACCTTCCTTGGGGCTTCTTCTTTCCCAAGGTTAACTTCTTCTAAATCTTTAGGGTGTGGGGCAGTAGTAACAACCTTAGCTTTATCTTGACTATCAAACATCTCTCTAAAACAACCAAACCTCTAGGAATTTTATTTGTCTTCAATTGAATCACTTCTTTCCCAAAGATCATTTCCTTACCATCCTCTATTTGCACAAAAGCACTAAAATCAATCTCTTGTTTTTTATATTCATCTACACAATGTACAAATCTTAAAATATCATCATCATCATTAAAAGCC
Organism: Cryptomeria japonica; assembly: GCF_030272615.1. Taxonomy (NCBI): domain Eukaryota; kingdom Viridiplantae; phylum Streptophyta; class Pinopsida; order Cupressales; family Cupressaceae; genus Cryptomeria; species Cryptomeria japonica. The sequence continues at coordinate 290,168,237 of NC_081410.1, forward strand.
TACCAATTTCAATGTTATTAGGGACTAAAGGCCTTGTCTGAATCTCAATCCTTGAGATTCTAGCAAAAGTGATGTCCTTTGGCCTTAAATCTATATTTGCCAGAAGATCAGCCATTCTATTATGACTTCTCTCTTTCCATTCAATACAAAATGCATCAAAGTTCTCAATTTGGTCCCATACAACATTTCTATATTGTTTCAAACTTTTATTTTTTGACACATATTTAGATCTGATTTGGGATATGACTAACTCAGAGTCTCCAACCACCTTGAGATTATTTATCCCATGTTTTTCTATTAAATTCAAACCAAGAAACAACGCTTCATATTATGCTACATTATTTATACATGCAAATGACAAAGTAAAAGAAAACTTAAAAGTTTCTCCACAGGGTGATATGAACAACACACCTGCTCCTCAGCCCTCCTTAGAACTCGCTCCATTAAAATACATTCTCCACAAAACATCATGTCTTGATGACTTTTCTACAGGTTGTTCCTTTTTCTTCAGAGGAGAGTCTTCAATCCTGAATGCATTTATCTCTGTAAACAAGTCATATTCTCATCATATTGTATTGTATGTACCATCATATATATGGTATCCCGGATTCTCTTTTAACCTTTTCATTTTTTACCATCAATGCAAAAAGTAGCATAGATAGGTCACATTGCAAACTTCCTTCCATAGAGGCACTCCATTTTCTTGATAATAACATCCCATAATGAGGTGGAATATCCACAACTAGGACACTCACAATTAATTCTTTCTCAGGGAAAGCAACAAGTTTATAAGGTAGTTCCTTTATAGTTCCTATCACAAGCACTTGTCTTTAATCCATGGCACAACATCTTCCGTGAGGAGTATCTACCTTTAAACCCATGGACTACATTATCCTTATTGGCATGACATTATTTGAGGCCTCAGAATTGATCATACAATTCTTCAAGACTCCTCCATTAATAATAACACTTAAAAAGAAAAGATCTACATTGTCAGGGATCTCCCCTACTGTATCTTCAAGGTAAATTTGGGGATTCTAGGAAACCATTCCCTCTAAATCTTTATCCTTTGTTTCATTTCTAATCACACGTTCCTTTATATTATGAGATATATTCTTATTCTCAATTTCAATAGAATGGGAAGCACCTTTGACCCAAGCCATGGCTTTCTCCCTATGCTCTTCAATTCTTAACATCTCTTGCAAAGGAACCTTAATTGTAATATGAGAAAGCAACTTAAGCATATCCACAAGCATGTAATTTGGTAGTTCAAGTGACACACCTTATTGTTCTTCATATTTCTTGGGTATGTTGTCTTCAATATTTTGTGTCTTCTATGAGTCTCCTCCAATGAGCGAAATAGACTCTTCAACTATGTTTGCTTTCATCTTAAGTGGAGAATTTTTTCAATAGGTTTTACAACCTCTTTTTTTTTTTAGCCCACTCCTTTCTCTTGACCTCCTTAATTTTGATTGCTTCTTTAACTGATTTAACCTCCTTGACCTATTTTCCTTTATTTTTCAATTCTTTGACAAAAAAAACCCGAAGGCTTGCCTTGGTCTTCACCTACAACCCTGTTTCTCAATTGATAATTGCTTTTTACCAGAGCTTCCATAGAAGCTATTATTTTATCAATCTCTTCATTTGAGGGTCTTCTCAAGGACACAAAACACTCACCTTGTTCAGCATTGCACATTTGGTCATCAACATATAATTCCTCATTAAAAAAAACCTGCTGATGATATTTTTCATTTATTTGCCTTTGATTATCTATATCAAAGTCTTGAGTCTCAATATCAGAAGAATATTTTTCTTCTCCAAGACATGAAGAAATCATATGACAATCAGCATTGTCACCTTCAAAGGTTTCTTCCTCTTCTTCATGTATCTCATCCTTGGCAGAAATAAATTATGCTATGGCACAATATTCAGGTGAATGAGGTGATTGACAAGAAACACACTAGGGAGTATCATCCACCAAGTTCACTGTATGTTTCTGTAATGGGTCAGGGGTTTTATGTTCTTGTTTACCCTTTTGCTGTTGGAAAGGCTCTTATAAAATCTAGGATCCTCTCTTCTTCCAAGCTTAACTGAAGCTCTTCTATTTCCTTCCACATTTATAGCTATTCTAAATGCATCTCTTAAAGTTAAAGGATCCTTGTCTCTAAGTATATATGCCATTTTTGCATCAAATGCATTCATATATGTAGTCAGACAAACATTTTCATCCAGCCTTACCACTTGAAACAACTTATGCATAACTTTCTGAAATTTGAGATTGAAATTAGACACATCCTCGTTCAATGATTTCTTGATGCTATTGACCTTGTTTAACATGAAACTGGGGTTTGTTTTGTCACCATATTTCTCTTTGAAAAATCTCTCAAATTCCTCCCAGGAACTAATACTTGCAGTTGGCAATCCCCTATACCAATCCCTGGCATCCTCTGTCAGAGATTGTACAAATAATTTTATAACCACATCTTCATGCTCTGCCTCATAATCATTTAACTTATCAGTGAATTCTCTTAGGTGTTCTTTGCCAATTATAGCATTATTACCTATGAATTTACTAAATTTATCCCTTAAGTCATTTGGGATAATATTGGGATATCCTAGGATCCCATCAAAATGTAATTGCCTATACCTCTCTAGATGGATAGGTCTTCTTTGAAATTGCCTTGCTGCAACGCATCCTACAACACTTGTTGTAGTATTAGCTATAGTAGCATCTGTTCTAATGTTAACCCCTACAGTCATGTTAAATTCTTTAGGACATTGGGGATGACTACTACTTTGAGTAATTACCTAACTTTTCTGTCCAATAAGTGGAATCCCAACATTTTGAATATTTTGGTCATTTTGAGATGGAACACTTGTAATGACATTTGGCATTGCACCAAAAATAGCCTAAGTTTTGGATGGACCAACAATAAATGAAGAACTATTCAAAGTTGACAACTTAAGGAAATCAATTTTCCTTTTCATCTCTGCACTTGAGGGTTCCATTTCAACTCTCTTCAACTATTTTGCAAGAGTTTCAATTTCTATCCTAGTTGTTTCTAGCTCAATGTCAACTTGGGATAACTTTAGACTTAAATCTAGGATAGTCGAAGACTTCCTATCATCTATCTTAATAGCAAGCACTTTTCGTTTTCCCTTATCCAAGTCTAATCTAGGAATCTGAATATTTGGCTGGCTAAGATTAGTTAACTTCTAGTTATCCAAGTTATTCTTAGCCTTTTCCCTTATGACATTTTCAGATTTCTTATCTACAATCTCCCTTAGAACAGGGCCCTCAACACTAGGCTTATCATTTTCTTGCACTAAGGATTTGAGTGTTTCTAACTGTCTCATCAGACCATCTCTTTCTATCACAACTCTAATAACCTCAAATTATTTCTCCCTTTCTCTCTTACTTATGAGATCTATCCATTCCTGGAGTTCTCTTCTCAATGTATCTATATCTCCAGAAAATTCTTTTGGATCTGGCAAACTTATTGCAGATCTAGAAGTGTCATCTAGGTCAATCAAGTTCACATCATTCTATTCTCGTATTGATTCATAACTATGAGAAAAAATTGTTGTGAGACTTGGAGGAGGAGGTACACCAATAATATTCTCGCTTTGATGACTTCTACTTCTACTCTGACCTCTTGCCTTCTCTGAATATTGAACTTGAGTTCTTTCTTTCCTTTGTGGTTGCATTTCTTCTTGTATAGGTGTATCAAATAAAGAATTGAAAAATCCTAAACTATCTGATTCAAACTTCTAGAAGATGATGCATGAACCTTAGGAATAGAGTTTAACTATGACTTACTTGCATTCTTATGCTTGGGCTTCCATGATGAGGGAGTGACACTTATATCTGCATTTCTTCTTATTCCTTGTCTTTGTGAAGGTCCCTGAAGCTCTTCCAATTTTTCTTTAGGGTGCAGCTTCATGTAACCTCTAGTGTTCTTTGCTTTTCTCATAGTAGCAGAGTCCTTCAAAATTTGTTAATATCATTCAAAAATATATGCACTGACATAAAAATCTCAAAGTCGCCACCCAAATTACTTTGGAATATCAAATAATATACTCCTTGATACTTCTTGAAATAAATCTGTGAACCTTGTTCATAAACTGGAATATCTTTCTCACAAAAATGTAGAAAACCCTTTTCAAAGGAAAACATGAAACAAAATATAGAACCGCGGGCTCAACCATCAAATCACGGAGATATTATGAAAACTTCTACTGTATTTCAAACAAGAACTCTTTAACTAGAGACTCTTTATAATTTATTCCCCAGCAGAGTCACCATTTTTTGTTGGTGCCCAAAAATGGGTTTACAATGTCACAAAGGTAGAGACCAAGTTGTTTTCTCTTGAAAATATCTATGGAAAGCCACTCCCAACTATTTAATATTCTTCACACTTGGACCAATAATGACAAGGATGCTAGATCCTTCTACGCTTTAGGCTCTGCAGAACTAGGAAGGGTGATCCCCATGCTTATTTGTGATTTTACGCCACACTCACAAATCATGTATGAAACAAAGAAGATAATATCATATAAAGACTCAACAATAAGGGAGAATGCTCAGAAATGGAACATTCCTCAGTGTTCCTCAACCCACTTGGAGCATGAGATGACTAACACATATAACAACCTTTATATAAAATAAGAATATCCTGATATTTAATAAATTATAGCAAACCAGTGGTGATTCCGAACAGTAAATAAATACCCATGCATTCACTTAACTATGATTAGTGCCTTATCCCATTGGGTACATGAATTCATACTGCATTAGAGTGTAATTCTGACAAAATTTATCTAAAAACATATAACCAGAGATAATATTTCCTTGCAATACATTGTATTTGTAATCCCCTCCCAAAACTACTTATCAAAATCCCTGTAAAGATCCCTATCAGTCTGTAATTTCTTTCAAGCATTTAATTGACCTCTTAGACTAAGGCATGAACAAAAAATTACATACACAACAACAATGCAATTAATGATAAAATCCTTGATAATATGCATTTAAAACATGATAGAACAATACACTGGAGAGAAATGGGTTTGAATTGTATATTTATTTATTAATTATATTGTCTCTGTAAGAATACAATCCATACATAACTCCTTCAAGAACCCACAAAAAACTATAGACACAAGACTCTTTCTATTTTTTGCTTTGTAAATGACCTTTTACAATCCTTTTGTTTCACCTAGACTTTGCTATTTTGAAACAAAAATTCAGAACACCTAAGGGACCAAAATATTGAACCCTGTCTCATAACCCTCAATTCCCTTTTATAAAAAACAAGGGAGCAAATACACTCTAGGCCAGAGGAGACACCTTTCATCTTAGAGTGACTATTCATAACCACATTTTGTTATAAAAAAAAATCATCCTCATACTTTCTTATACTGGATCAAAATATGCAGCCGCCTTCTTCAAAACTCGTGATGAAAATTACCCCCATCCTATCTTACGAGTTCCAAAATATCTGCCACTAGAAAAAAAAAATAGTTATGCAAACTATTTACAACTTTCTATTCATCATTCAAATGCATACCACTCCACGCAATATAATTTTCATCGAATGGCCAATTGAAATTCATTACTTCATCAACTTTTGCCCTATATGGAATATAATTAATGGCTACTTAGTTTGCCTCTCTTTCAAAAGATTCCAAAAATAGCCCTGTAGCAATTATTTTATTCTTACTATCCTCCAGCATATCCATATTTAGCCCATCACAAATCATTTCTATCTGGGTGTTGATGACTCTCTCCACCTCTTTCTTCCAAGACTGCAAAGGATTTACTGCCCCTTCTCTATCTTCAATATCTAGCAAAAGAGTTTGTTCTAATTCACTAAAACTCTTCATCAATTCCCTTACCTTTATTTCTATATTTTCTGGCAGAATTTGGGCTTCCTGCATTTATTTCACCAACAAATATGTTGGTTGGAGTGCATGTGGTCTCTCAATATGAAATTTAGAGGCCATAGACATCATTCTAAGCTCATTTCCCATTTCTAACCACTTTGTAACTAGGGGAACCGCCACTTCTTTATCATCATTAAACTTTTTAATAGCATCAAAAAGTAAAGAATGTAAGTCATGAATGTTGTTTAACTTGCTTTCAATTTTCTCATTCAAATGAGTTAGCACAGAGCTAACTATATCCTTTTGCTCCTCGGCTAATTGTTTTTCTGATTCTTTCAATCTATTTTCTAATTCAACAATCTTCTCCAAAAGCTAAGACTCATTTAGTTCAGTTGATCTTGTAGTATCAAGCTCATCATTATCATTATATGGGACTAATACCATGCCAAGGATATTAGTACTTGTATTTAATTGAGTTGTTTCTCCTCTTTGGACCATAGGTGGCAACCTGGATGTTGATGGCTTGGGCAGTTCTGCAAGTGCAGGATAGGAGTGTTTTATTTGTCCTTGCTCAAGGAGTTGCACTCTCATTTGCAACTCCACACATCTTTTCTAAGATGCATTATAATCATTAAAAATCTTGTCAAATTTCTTCATCAGCTCATCCTTCTCTAAAGATTCCCTTTTCACACTCTCATGTCCCATCTTAGCAACATCAACATTCAATTTTGTTTCCACTACACTTGATATATCGATTTCTCTCTTTATAATTAAGATTCTCGTCAAGTTGGGGTTTAAATCATTGATGTTAGGCTTCTTGGGTCCTTCCTCCAGTGCCCATATGACCAAGGATGCATAAACATCTACAAAGTCTGACCCTCTTAATGCTAACCCTACTCCTTCTTCATCTGGTTTCCTAATTGCATCAAATACCACTGCATCTGCAATATCCCATTTTGGCAATATCAAGACTGCAACCTGACTTACAATTTTCCTGCCCTCATCAGTAGTGATTTCCTTGAACTCTTCCTTCATTTCATTTTTTACTTACTCTTTTATTTCTTGGTCTCATCTATCTAGCCTTTGGGCCTTCCTTTCAGTAATCCTTCCTTTGTATTCCTCAACCTTTATTTCCATACTAACTACAAAAAGGATGGGCTTCTTACAAATGCATCATCCTCAAGGAAATTATCACATGCCTCCTTTGTTGCATCTTTGAAGGCTTTACCCTAGATATCCAAGGGAGTAAGATCCAACTCCAAATTAGGAGGCAATACATGAATACCAATCCGTATTTCTAAACTTGTTACAACAAACGTATCTTCCTCCACCTATTCCTCATCTTGTCTTACTGGTGAGAAAGATATAGCTGGTGGAGAGGGACTTCTGTCAGAATCTTCAAGATCAATGATCCTGACTCCTTGAAGAGGCTTTGTTTGTATCTTGGGAAAAGGCTCCAAACTCATCATCTTCTTACCCTTTCTCCTTATCAATCTCCCACTATCATTACTACTATCTTCTTCCTCACTTAGTTCTTCTCTAATTCTTTTGTGAGGAGATTCCTGATTAGGCCTCTCTGTTATCACACCATTTTCTCTCTAGGATATAGGAGGTTGTGAGCTTAATTGTTGTTGGCCATGAACTTCTTCAAGTTTTGCTAGCTTGTCCCTTAAGATCTTCATCAATTCATCAAAAAAATTTATAACAAATTTAATCTTCGCATGGAATTGGGAAAAATCCTTTAATGGATCATATTTGTGAACCATCTTCTAAATAGAAACCCATAATTTTCTAAAAATGATCCACTTCTCTTTTCTCCATTCCTGCATCATGGGGTCAAATTCATTCCTAATTAAGTCCTCATGAAAATTATGCACATGGGGCAACAAAGATCCTTTTTTTCTCCTTCTAAAATTGTTGTAAAAACCCTCAAGATCACTGTTTCGAGCTATACCTACCCCCAAATGATATGGAGTGAAGAATTTGTCAAAGTGCTCACGTCCTCCCTTTATAATCACAAAGTATGGGATAATGGTGTAATTTGGGAAGAATGTCCCTTTTCCTTTTCCTTTTCCTTTTAAATCTTTATCCTGAATACATCCAATTTGCCACATCACCTCAACAAAACCCATTCTTAGAAGAACATTGAAGGGCACTACATGAGGTTGTCCAGAAAATCCATAGATTCTGATTACAGTACTTATAGAGTACAAGATAAAATCCCCCCAATTATGTTCAATTTTGGCAAGAGGCACCCTTTCCTTGAGTCTCACAAAATCATGCAATTCCTTAGGAATCCTTGGTTGATTCATTGTCAACCTTTGCCTTAACCTAGAGGCAAATTTGTTATCAAATCTTATATAGCTAGCCTCTTGTCTATCCCATGACATGTATGTGCTCCAGAGTTGTATTGGAATCTCTTGATTATCTATTGTCCTTCCGAGGTTCACGGTACCCTCAAAATAATCTGCATTCCTTGAAAGGAACATATGCATAAGTAAAGAATACTAGGATAACTTAACCCCAACAACTTGATTCTTAATGTGTAATAACCCCTAATGAATCTTTTCCTCAAGATAAGGGACAAAGTCAAAAACTACTATGAAATCCAGATGTTGTATTTGCATAGCCATGTACATAAAATTAGGCGGTATTACTATAATAGGACTAAAACCCAATATTTAGCATAGACAAAAGAAAGTACCTTGGAAATAAGGAGTGAAAGCACCAATTGGAAATGGCTCTTCTGAACTAGGGCTGATATGGTATGTTGTACTTCCCACTCTAGCTAAATGCATTGGAAGAAAATTCTTTCTAATGAATTCCTTCACCTTGCAATACTCTTTCTTTTGTTCATTTAAATCTACTCGTACCAGGCAAGGGGATGGTTCATACAAGTCAAAAATCTCTTGAAATTCCTCCCTTCTGATGGTTAACAGAATCTCTCCATCATTTCCCCTGATAACCCTTGAAACTGGTTCATATTTGTTTGCAACATCCTTGAGTAAACTGACATCCATAAAAACAGTCGGTAGTACAAACTTACCCAAGTCATACTGCCAAGGACTAGATAATGGGGAATTCAATTTCCTTTGTCCATACCATAATTTCAAAATCTCTAACCCAGTTGCTAGTATATTAGCATCCGCCAAGCGGAATGGTTTGTTAGTTCACCCTTCCCCTAGGGTTTTTTCATCCACAAACCTCTGCCCCTATTTCTTATCATTTGTAGATGGATTTAATTCATCCAAAAATAATTATAAAGATTTCTTTTCATATAATCCACTTGCCCTGAATGTTTCTGTGAGGGAGCCATTCTTCTACAACTAGGGCTTTCTACTATATCTCCAAATTTGGGAAATAAAACTAGGGTTATTACAAGATTTTTAAATTACCAGAGCAATTCAAATATATTTCTTTTCATATAATCCACTTTCCCTAAATGTTTTCATGAGGGAGCCATTCTGCTACAACTAGGGCTTTCTACTATATCTCTAAATTTGAGAAAGAAAACTAGGGCTATTACAATATTTTTTAAAGTACCAGAGCAATTCAAATAGATTTCACTATTTTCTATCTAGTATCTTTACCCTAGAACAAATTGAATTTTCTTCTTGCAACGTTACACACAATTTGTAATATCAATTTGTTTCAAGAACATATGGAGAGCGTAGATAAACTTACTACTTTTGATTTTCGCTAGAGATGACAATTTCGTGTCGCAGAGTCGTTTCAATCTCCTTTAGCAATAGGAAATTCTTCAGGATTTCTATGAAATTTTTGCAAATGAAAAAGCTCTTATGAATCTTTTAATTATTGTCTTGGAAAGGACCTAACTGTCTTGTCCACCATTAATATTCACGTGAGTAAAACAATGGCTCATAACTTTGTATTTAAAAAGTTTGAAAATTAGTTGTCTATTGTCCTCTGAGTTGGCCAATCCAATGATCATCTCTTATCAACTAGGCACTTGACCTTTCATCTATATCAGTGGCCCCACACAATTGTGACAAATCAGACACACCTCATCTTTTTGTTGAACTCCATCAGCGGCCCCACTATAGGTCTTTCTGGCCAAATAGAGACACGTCGCATCATCCCGTGATGCCACAGTCCATAACCACCTTGAAAATTCCATTGCAGGAATACTAGGGTTGTCTGATTTGTTCAAACTTTACCACCTAGCATACTGCCCATTGACTCTTCTTGAACTTAAAAATCGAGCACCTTTTACCTCAAGATAAAACATCTCCATTCATTCTAACCACATGCAAATTGATGGGATTGTTAGTAGATTGACCTTTACCACCTACGAACTGGTATCATAATCCTTTTGATTGGTTACACTGCTAACACTGTCAGTTTCTCTTGATAACACATGACATAATCTAGCGATATCGCAGTCATTAAATTCCTCACATCTTTGATCGCGAGGGAGCGCTAACCGTTGGATCTATCCTATCTTTAGAAAATGGTCGGAGTATTTAGGAATTTTTGGACTTAGGAAAATACAAGCATGGGCACAAATATTTAAAAGGAAAACTGGTTATAGAGAATTTCATGTGGATGACTTCGGAATAGCATATTTCACAAACCGGTTAATCAACACTTAATACTTAGGAAATAAAAATGGCCCCATGAATGAAAGTAGAACCCTTAGCCTTAAGTGAGAAAATGATAATAGAAGAGTATATTATGGAATGAAAACTTACTTTCAATCCAAGATTTATTCATAAAAGACAAAACCCCTATAGCCCTAAACCTTGATAACTTGACCAAGGGCAAAAATTAAAACCAGGATGACCAAATTTTGCAAGACATAATTTTAGGTCCTATCACACCATATTCCTTGGGTGAAATTTGTCTCAAGTCCTCTTAGAGACCAACTGTTGTAAATCACCACCCTTCTTTTTGATATCTTCCTCCAGCATCCAGGTAGCCTCTGAGTCAGGAAGGCCCTGCCATTTGACTAAGTGCTAAAAATAGGTCTTGTGCCTTGTTTTCTTAGCTTCCCTGCTATCCAAAATTCACTCCATCTTAGGTGGTTCCTTAGGTGGCAAGTGCCGTATCCATTCTTTAATTTCCTAAATAGAGTCATCTTCACATTCTCCTACAGTAGGACTCCTATACAATGTTAGATCAGACACATTAAATATAGGTGAAATAGAAATATCATCAGGGAGTTCAATCTTGTAAGCATTAGGGCCATATTTATCCAGAATTTTACAAGGTCCAATTCTTCTCATCATCAACTTGCTATGGCTTCCCTTGGGCAACCTATCCTTGCTAAGATTAACCATGGTCATGTCACACACTTGGTACTACACATCTCTCCTTTGCTGATGCACTCTTACTTTAACCTTTTGTTTGTTATGTTGTAAGGTATCTTTGACTTGTTGGTGCATCTCTTTCATAGCTTCTACAAATTCATCAGCATGTCCACTCCTCTTGTCCAACCCCTGGACATATCTCAATTCAAAAAATCCTCTTGGATGACTACCATACACAATCTCAAAAGGACTCAGACCTATACTCTGGTTTGTTGAATAATTATAGCCATACTCTGCCTGAGGTAACACCACATCCCAACTACTACCATGATCCTTTGTCAAACACCTAAGAAGGTTTCCCAATGACCTATTCACAACTTTAGTTTGGCCATCAGTTTGAGGGTGATAAGTTGAGCTAAAAGACAATTTGTACCCAACCTTTTCCACAAGGTTCTCCAAAAATATCCTAGAAACTTTCTATCTTGATTAGATACAATACTCAAAGGAAACCCATGGATTCTAACAATCTCTCTAAAAAACAATCCTGCAATATAACTAGCATCATTTATGGTTTTACAAGGAATAAAGTGAACCATATTATTGAACTGGTCTACCACAACAAATAAACTATCATGACCTATCTTTGTGTCGGTTAATCCCATCACAAAGTCCATACTCAAACTTTCACATGGTCTACTTGGTACAAGAAAAGGTTGGTATAGTCCTACATTGGTTGAAACCCCCCTTTCTCTCTGACACATAGTACAAATCTCCACAAACTTTCGGATATTAGTCTGCACACTAATACATTTGGTCTATAATTCCAATGGAGGTTTCCGACGGAGAAGGTATATTGTGACCAAATTTGATTTTTTTTTAAGAAATGCACGAATTCGTCGAAATTCTGGTGATAATTTCACATTTGGTTTTGATAGAGAAGACATTAGCAATGAATTTTTTTTTTTTTTCAAAAAAGTGTCCACGTTCATCGCAATTGCGACGACAATGGGTATTATATACTTTTTAAAAAAAAAGGAGGCAAGTCATTTGTGACATTTGCAATCCCGCGCAGGCTTTCATGTCGAGCTCAACCCCTGGAAAGATCAAACAACACACTCACCATTTAAGGTAGAATCTTCACCTTCATTTCGGATTTGCATAATATGAGGAATTTCTTAATCTTCATCTTCATTCATTTTTGGATTTGCATAATATTTGCATGAGGAATTTTGGATTTGCATAATTTATGGAATTTCTTGGGTATAATCTTCACCATTCAAGGTAGTTGAATCTTCACCTTCATTCATTGATTTACATATATGAGGAATTGCTTGCATCCCACCCATTTCTTGAGCTCTCCACTAAATTTCACACCTACATGTGCTTTGTCGTTCCTAGGTCATCAAAAGTCTTTTAATGTTGCCCCCATGCCTTGGATGTTGATGTTCAATATACCCCTTTCCCCACCATGAATTATATATGCCCTAGAGGGCAATTGACCTTTGTTTCTCTTTTCTCTCTCTCCCACCCTGCCCCTACCATGGCACTAGGATGTATACACAGTGAAGAATGAGCTTACCAGTTCTAGGGAGGTATTAGCAGAGGAAGAAGATATGCCTAAGTTTGAGAGCATACTATAAAGCATCTAATTTAAAGAGACTTGATTATTTTAGTCATGATCAAACACAACATGCATCTTTCCAAATAATTAGTTTCATGAAGATGTATCTAGGCCTAGAAGACAAAAAGTTAGCTATAAGTTACAACAGTCGTAAGCACAGGGATATATACCTATGAATAAGAATTAAAAGGATTAAACAATAGTCTAAGTTAGATTTTATAGTGAAATGAAGTGCATGTTATCACTATAGTCTTATCAATGAAAATAATTGTCATTCATCATTAACTTGAAATAAAACAATAACATCATCACCACACCAGATCACATTTAAAATAGTTTCAGGTGGGAGTCATAGTTATTTTAACTGTCACAAAGTACACATTCATGAAGTATTAAATAGAATAGCCAAGACAGAAGTCCTCATGAGAGGAATACAAGAAGTTCATTGTATGTGTAAACAGTCTTTAGGATAACAACACACAAATTTTCATTTATAGTCAAAGATCACAATGATAATGAAAACCTACACAGTCTTAGAGGAAGTAAAGGGACAACCCAGGCTTGTGATTTGGGTTCAATATCAACATCAATGAGTACCATAGTAGTAGTGATAGAAAAAACAATGTATATACTACTTGTGTAAAGACTACTTATTACTATTTTGTGCTTTTTTTTTTTTTATAGGCTTTGTCCTAACTTTTTCTCTTTGGTTGGTTTGTCATTGAGATTTACATTTCAAATCTTTTCCCATGATCTCACTATTATTAATTTGGCTAGGACTATTATCACTTGTGCTTTTCCATGTGTATTTGGTTCTTATTGTGTATCACTTTCTCATGACTTCTTAAGGAGGCTTTGTGTCTACTCTTAACACTATCCTAGAAGATCTTTACTATATTTTCAATGAACTTGGCTTTGTTTACTTCTTATTCACTATTTTGTTAGTGTAGATATTCCTTTCTATGTCTTCTTTTAATGTGTGCTTCAAAGTGATGTGTTTCTCACAATTATTTTCCTTAGACCTATACATAAGGCTTGTCATTGTCATCTACATACCATGGTTATACTATGCTCTCATACTTAGGCATATCTGTGTTTCCTTGCACATTTATAAATGTGCATGAGAGTCATCTTGAACTAGTTCTAGGGAGGTATCTAGCAGAGGAAGCTTCATAACATTACAGTTTGTGTTAATATGGTCCAAACATATATGTAAATAAAAAATTGACAAATATACCTCAATTTTGAAATGTTTTAATGTTTCTAGAACATGTTAGTGTATTCTTTCATCATGGAAAAACATAATGTAGTTGATCATAACTGATGTAACAAAGTTGTATCTTTGAATGCCTTTTTCCTTGATTATAGATCTATGCTCAATTGATTTGAATTGCTTGATTGAAAAATTGGTAGATGTGGGTTGGAGTTTATAGGGGTTTAAAATGAGAAATAGACTTGTATCTATAAGTAGCTTGCACCTTTTCAAATTGAACTTTTGTAAAAGTCCAAATTTGGAGGAAATTCCTACTATTTTCATGAATAAGGGTTCCAATTTCCATGAATAAGAGTTCCCAAGACCCTAGTCCTAGAAAATTGATCCATGAGGAACATCATGAATAAGGGAATGAACCAAATTTATGAAACATTCTGAAACCTAAGTATAATTAGGCATAAAGAAGGCACAACCACTAAAGTGAGTCCAAACCTAGTGTATATTTATAAAGAGATACAACCTATGATACAATATTTAGCCCCCTCTTAGTAAGATTATTAAATTATGCTCATGTACTCCTGGGAAAATATGGAGAAACCAAATATTCTTTCACCAAGATATTGAAGAGTCAAGATGACTACAGGTTTGGAAAGGTGGTAGCTCCCAAGACTTATGATATTGTTAATCTACAATATTGAGATAAAAGGGAAGTACACAGTGAGTAATATGAGTAACATTGGTATCACACATGGAGAATGCAAAACACAAAGTTACAACATTTAAAACTAGTAATATTCATATCTTCTCACTACAAACCATATCAAAAAGACAAGGCATAGATCTAGGACTAGTAATATCTTTATATAGTTACTAGGAGTCATGTAAGAGATACATAAAAGAATGATACCCAAGTTAGTAAGATCCTTTAATACTTAGTCATAGATCACATTTTAACAACAAATAGAAGGTCATATCTTGGTAACCTTACTAGTCCATGAGTAGTAGCTCAAAATGTTATTAAAGCTAGGTTAGGATAGGAGCCCCAAGAACCTATAATGTGTCTTATAATGGGTGTTGAAAATAATCTACATGCAAGCCAACAATGGAATGGTAAGAAAGGGGGTAGTAGCTCAATGGTAGAGAAATTTGTTAACAAATAGAATGCCTTAAGTTGGATTCCTAGAGATTTTATGAGTATTAGCTTAACATTTTCATGCATAAATAACATCTACTGATAGTTCTAATACTAATTGTTAAGTACAGATGCCAAGCTAACAAGATGAGAGGGGGGGGTGAATCATACAAACTTAATCTTCCATAAAATCAACAGATTTAACCTCAGTAGCTTAAACAGATATATGTAATCAAAATTGTAAAACATGCAACCTTAAGAACACATAATCATAACAACACTCATAACACTAGATTTAACATGGAGACCCAAATAGGGAAAAACCACTGTGGGATTTCAAACCCACTAAGAAATATACTCTTCTAGAGTATGCTTGGTTAAAAGAAAATCCTGTTAAAGATTACAAACACATTGCTAGATGTGACCCGGTTAAGGGATTTCCCTCAGATTTGTTAGGATCTTCACCTTGTTAGAGGTGACCTTGTTAAAGGGTTTTGAACACTCAATCAGAATGTCACCTTGCTAGAGGGTTTTACAAATAAGATTGTTAAGTCCACTTGGTTAGGAGATTTTCTATCACTTCACAAAATAACAGTAATAAAAATATATCTGCAAATTTGCATCTAAAATGCTAAAGCAAATTCTTATTTGCTCAATACAATCTAGTCATAAGACTTATCTTGTCCTTCTGTTGGGTTCTATACTTTGTTAATCAAACAGATCTTCAAGCTTCTATGCTCGGGAATCACTATGTAGCATCCGTGTGCATACACTTGCCCGCATGCATTGTTTATCAACAGTTCCTTATTTATAAACAATTTACTAACTACTTAATCTCCTTGATCACATATCCCATGATCAATCATAGCCATCAAATCTTCAAACTTGACCAGGTTCAATGTATCCTTTGATCTGAAAACGTTTTACCTCACCTTGGAACTTGCATAAATTTCTTGGAACTTATGCTAAGGTATTGTCGTTCAATCCTAGTTGTAGATCTTTCTATTGATCTTCCATTACCATAGATTCTTTAACAAACTTCATGCACGACATACCAATCATTTAATCAATTCCAGCTTATTAGCTTCCTTCATTAAATAACACTTTTAATAATTTAATGCATTCTATTATAGCTCGGTTGCAACTCGGTAAATACTAAACTTCACTCGATAGACATTCCACCTTCATTAACTGATAGCGATAACCTTAGGGTTTACCAACTAGGTTCGTTAGGGTTACAGACTAGGTTCCTTGCTCGGTAACATAATATAGTATTAACCTTACAATCAACAACATATGTAGGATATCAAAACAATCTAAACATCATGATCTCATCATTGTCTAACTCGGTAATAGTTGCCCATTGAATAACTTATTTCTCCCCTTATTCATCACAATCTTTTTGTGTCTTTTACTGACATCTTTATACTCATCAAATCATACTTCTTAAGATATGGCAACATCATACTGAATTAGAAAATCAGTATATTGACATCAATGACAAAATAATAATATTAAGATAGTAAACATCCTTAATCAGTTATATCCATAATCATCAACAACCTTCTCAATATCCTTATTGAAATGCCAACAATCTCTCCTTGTCTGTTATAATGCCAACATCTACTCCCACCTCTACCTATATACACCTAAAAATGGTCTGAAGATAATAAATTAAATAAGCAATTTTTTAATTAATCTCCCTTCCTAATTTAATTAAATTCACTAAGCAATTTGATTAAAATCCCCCTTTCATCTACTTATTAATAAATCTAAGGATTTATTTAATAGGCTCATTTCATAATCCCCTTTAATTATTTAATTCAAATTAATTAATTCCCCCCATCAAATTCATTTCAATAATCCCATAATTAATTAAAACAAATCAATTTATGAGGTGTTGAGATTAATTAGCCTTTTCCTATTATTTGAATATTTAAATTCAAATTCTCCTAACTTCTAACCACCTAACCTAACCCCTTCTAAACCTAACTCATTCCATCTAACCTCGAGTTTAATTAACCAGCCTAGCTTGCACATCCTAACCACCATGTCCCCTTTCCTTGAACACTTTGCCCTCTCATGAGAAAAGCTTTGTGACACTTGTCACTAAGTGTTCCCTTTCATTCAACCTCTTCTAGAATCCTCTTGACACTTGTCACCATGGAGATGAAATTGTCCCCTTTCATCCAACCCCTTCTCCTACCAACCTCCAAATGTTCCCTTTAATCCAACCTCTTTGCCAACATCCTCCAATTTAACCATTGATATCTTCAGACTTAATCTTGACTGTTGATTCCTAGCACCTCACCCCTAGCCTTGGAAATCCTATAAATAGACCCCATTTTGGAGCAATAAGGATCCCATATCATTTGCATTCAAGCATTGTTACTATAGTCATATAGCTCTTAGTATTATCATTTTAGCATTGTCATCATGTTTAATTTTAGCTTAAATCTAGCTTATTTTCTAGCATAATCATGGGATCATGTAGCTTAATCATTATCATTTCTAGCTTAAATGCATCTTTATCATTTAAATCCTCCATTTAAGTGTAGTCAAGTCACTAGAATTTGTATAATCAGATCTGAGAGCAAAATTCATACTCGCATTTACTAGGAGGCGATAGATCGATTAGCTATGGTTTTATTTTTTGTTGATTAATTTTCTAATCATTGCTTGTAATAATTTATTGTGTGCTTTGTGTTGCAGTTGCAGGTATAACAGGTACACACTTCAAAGGAACAACACTACCATAGATCAAACTTCCACCATTTCTCCTTCCACAACCTCTAGTTACCTTCATGTACAAAAGCCATTAGTGCCACACCTTTAGTATTTACATCCTTCACTTATCATCCACCATATGGCCTATTTATCAAATTTATTTCTTCTACATGTAAAAGCCATATGCACAAGATGAAATGAAAATTAGTAGAGTAAAAGCCATATTCCACAACCTTCGCTAAAATCCTTTCTGTCAGTGCCAAAATGTGAGGTTTGTAACAGGATGTGACATCCATCAAAATATAATAGAGATGAGATTTCTAACAAGATGGTAGATCAAACAATAGTAGGAAAGCATCAATTAAAAATTAATATAAGATTGCAGTTTATAGAGTTAGCTTCATTTTTTTTGTGGCATTGAATTTCATAGTGTTTTAAAGAAGATATCATAGTTTTTCCAAAAATGTCAAAACGCTGCCTAGTGTTTACTAAGAGCAATAAATAATGTATAGTTTGGTCTCCCATGCATATAAATTCACCCAAATGGGTGGGAAGGCCTTTTTTCATTCTATGTATCATATTATGTTGTGTGCAGGGCTCCAAATTAGATTTGGTACGTGTTTGGGCATGAGGACAGTCTGATATCTCTATGTATCAGATAGTAAAAGGTAGTAAGAGTGAAGAATTTGGTGGGAAGACCAAGTGATTGGTATTTTTAAGTGGTTGATTATAGAGAGAGGGGTGAGGGGACCCTATGAAACCTTCAAAAGGGTTTGTGGATCAAAACCAAATGAAATAGATTAAATTTCAATGACTGTCCTAAGGGTATTGATTGCCATAGTCATAGTTTTACTAGTGATATTGTTTTTGTTTTGACAGAGTTGTGTTTGTAAACCCAAGTGTGGACATGTAATGGAGTCATGATATGTCTGAAGACTACATCAATACTTAACAACAACATAGTGTGTAGTCACCTAAAATATGAAAGGACTACATATTGGAAGGCGCATGTGATGATGCCATGAAAGGTCTAATATCCCTATGTATCAGACGGAGAAAACTAGTGAAAGACAAAAAAAAATACATTGAGAAGGAAAAAGGTCAAATTGCCTAATGTTTGTTGTTGAAGTGATGTGTGGGGACCTTGCTAACTCAAATACTTTGTTGTAGTTTCAAAGGGTGGAAAAAGAATAAGCATTTTATTTATTGTCCAAATAGACCATCCATCATAACAATGATTACCAATGATGTGTGTGTTGCAAAAAAAGTTCTAGAGGAAAGCTCTTTCTATTATAATACCAATTGAGTGTTCATAGACCTTGTGTAGGGTGCTCCAAGCCTAGAGTAAGGAGTTCAAAGCCTAGATACATTTATTTGGCCTTGTGGCCACCAATGAGTTTTGACCCAATAGAAGAAGTCTTGAGACTGACAATTTTGGAAGTGTGGCATTGTTGAGAGCCAACACTTATGTGTGAACCCTGTCTTCATGTATTATGATTAGTTGCCATGATACTTGACCCTATCCTCATGGTGTTGGCTCAATTCATATTAGTGTGTTTTGTTGAAGAAACATGATGTGAGAAGTTTTATGCAAAGGCAAGGGTAGAGCTCAGTATTTCATATTAGGACAACAACCACATGGATTAGGCAAGTCAGAGAGGGTCTCTCCAATGTTTAGGATAAACAAGGGCAGAATTAGTCATGTAAGTATGCATGAGCATGGGAATGGATAGTTGCTTTCCTTTTAGACTAATTTGGACAGTATTGAGAGGATCTTATAAGGAATGACTATCACCATACTCTCGATGAGTTCACAACATTGATAATGAATTCACATTAGACACTCATGGATTACCCCAATTAGACATTATTCAACTTAAGATATGATACAATGATTGCATACCACAAAGAAATTAGATATGTTTTGAGATGAAAAAGAAGAGTTAAATGGTTTTGGTTCAATTTGCATAATTTCTATGTTAAATTAATTTGATTTGGTATATTATACTGAAACATGATTTCATAACTAACGTTTCAACTTCTATATAACTAGTTCTATAGCCAGATTTTCTTTCCTGTGAAGAAAGACCATGTTAGACAATATCAGCAAACAACAAAATAAGGAGACAATTGCTAGATTATGGTCTAACATGAAAAGAAAAGGTGATGGAAAATGTTATTATCCCTGCAAAATTTGTAAGGGTTTAAAGACTAGAAGACTTCTAATCAAAACAGCTAAGAAACATTGTAGGCTGCATGGTCACATTGAAGGTGGACATCATTATCATCTTTTGGTAAGTTTTTTATTATATCATTTTAACAATTTATATACATAATAAATCAGTGGATGATGAGATCATGATCATGGTTTATTTATGTTTATCAATTTTCTATAGGTCAAGCACCCTGGAGCATATGATATGGATCAACACAACCTAGAGAATATGGTTTTCGAAGTGGATGAACATGGAGGTGTGAATATCGAAGCTGAAGATAATGATCCCATGGAAGATGATGATCATGAGCCACAAAACACAATTGAAGATGATGGTACAAATACATTGATCCATGACACATTTAGTACTCACGTAGCTAATCATGATGATGAAGATGACCTTGATGTTGTTCATGATGTCCCTCTACTTGAGAAGGCATCTGAGGCCCTTTACGAAGGCTCGCAGACAACTCTTCGCTCTGTTGTATCGTTGTTGGTGAACTTGAAGGTTATGAATGGTTTATCCATAATAAGAATCTCACGTATGTTAAGTTATGTCATATATGTCATAATAAATGGTGAATCATGTTGTACCATTAATATTCTTTATATTAGCAAATTATATTTTTTTTTGTAGATTGATAGGTGAGTTTTTGTTATCATCATCAAATATTTTACCTCGCTCATATCGAGAATTATCTACCATTATGAAATATATTACAATGGAGTATCAAGAAATAGATGCTTGTCCCAATGATCATATTATATATCATAAAAAATATGAATTGCGAACTGAATTTCCCTAAATGTCCATATCAATAGATATCAAATAGACCAAATAACAAAAAGGGTTCCTTGCAAGGTTCTTTGCTATATTCCCATTATTCCACATATGCAACGATTATTCAAGTGCACTAGCTTGGCACAATTTATGGATTACCATGCACACAATAGAAGTCGAGATGACATTATTTGAATGCCTGCGGATGGTTCAACATTTATGGACATAGATGAAAAGTGGCCACACTTTAAATAAGAACCTCGTAATCTCAGGCTTTCATTGGCAATGGACGGTGTCAATCCATTTGGAGAGATGAGATTTGATTACTTAGTGTAGCCTATTTTTGTTATCAACAATAACATTCCTCCATGGATGTCAATAAAGAGGGAGCACATAATGTTGGCAATGATTGTTCTAGGTATTTTATCATTTAAATATAGTCGTCTACATTTAATTATAAATATTGCAATAAAATGGTCATAATAATTATGTAATGTTTTTGTTCATTCGATTAGGTAAGTACCAAGTTAAAGATATGAATGTATATATCGAGCCTCTTATCGACAAGTTGTTGGAGTTATGGAATGGTCTCACTATGTATGATGTCTCTAGACCAATAGGACAAAGACAATTTTGATTCCATGTGATGCTTCTATGAACAATACATAATGCCCTAGGGATAACACATATTTGTGATATGTTATAGTGTTTAAGTTGTGCATGAACATTATAATTCAAAAAATTAACATATTTAATCCAATTATAAATTATCTTGTAGGTCTTCAAACAAAGGGAAAATTTGCATGTCCAGTTTGTGGTCCAAAGATGAAATCTCATCATTCAAAAAGTTTAGGAAAGCAGGTGTTTGATGAGTATAGGCACTTTCTCCACAAAATTCATAAGTATCAAAATACTGAAAAATATATTTTCAATGGGAAAGAAGAGAATATATCAAAGCCATGAAGAATGACACCTCACCTGTGGAAGTTGGAATATAGTATAATTAATCGTCAAGGTAATGCCATTCCATCTAATGGTTTATATCATAAAACATATTTTCTATTTTGTTTTGTTTACTAATGATGTGATTGATGATTGTGAAGGCATAAATGACCACCTTCCTAAGGGACTAAAAATTTATCCCCGACAATTTAGTAGGTTTCCCTACTACGAGCCGTTACAAATTGTACATTTGCTTGATACTATACATATTGGAAAGAATATAACAAAGACATTATGGAAAATATTGGATGGAAGGCATGACAAAGAAAAAAATGTCAAAATATGTAGTGACATTCAAGATTCCAATCATGCAATGATAAATTTCATCCAATCAAATAGCCATGGAGACTAGATTAATATAAGTGAGCTTCCTTGGTTATTAACGGACCAGCAAAGCATTGCTATAAAAGAAGTCATATGAAAAATTTGATTTCCCACAGGATTTGCTGCGAAAATAAACAATCCCATATCAAAGAAAAGTGAATTTGGGCCAGGGATGAAAACGCATGATTGGCATACCTTTATTAAGGTAATTCATGTTCTTGTGTTTTTACTATGTATTTAAGTACTATGCGTGTACTTTTCATTGTATTATGTTAGAAAAAAATGAAAAGATAATTTTATAATTGTTGCAATACGTTCTTCCTCTATCTCTCCTAGACGACTTCAACAATAATGTCAAGCAAGTCATATATGATCTTGGAAAATACATGAGGTAAGTAGTGATATTTGTTCAATTCGTTGTATAGATATTATATTTATGATTTGTTTTACTTGTTATGTAATATATTTTTTTGCATCTTGAATATCTTGTAGGTGGTTGTCATGTAAAGAAACCCATAAAAAAATATAAAATATTGGAAGAGAAAAATTCCTCATATAATGTGTGAAATGCAAAAGTGTCTACCTCCAGCTTTTTTCAATGCACAAGAACACTACCTCATACACCAAGTTGAGGAGATTGAATTGTGTGGACCTGTACACACTAGGTCAATGTGGATGGTTGAGAGGCACTTGAAATTTTTGAAGGCTTTGGTTTGACAAAGAGCACATCTTGAGGGTTCTATTGTGGAGGGATATATGGTATACTAGACTATGGTGTACATTTCTGAATATCTTCCTAAGTTTGCAGCAAAGATCCACGTGGATCGCATTTGGGATCCCAACCCCATTGACAAATTCAAAGGGGAGTACTTGACGAGGAAAGGTAGATTGAGGAAAGTTAGAGGTAATTATAAGATGTTACTGTAGTTAATTAATTCTTAATCTTCAAAATAAATCAGTTGTAAGACTTCTATTTATTTTTTGTATAGCTAGTCGAGAGTGGGATGCACTACATTTGTATATTGTAAACAATCTTGATTGGATGATGGTATGGATTGAACATTGTCAACATTTTGGTCGCACATTAACATGGGAAGGTGTGGCTTCATTGGTTAAAGAAGCTCATCGTAATGGAGATTCCAATGTTATGCAAAGGGAAATTGATTGACATATGGTTTAAGAGATAAATATGTACGTATAAATTTATTAATCACCCATATGTTTATCAACTCACAATGCAATAAATTTTACATGTTTGACATATTGCAAGTCAAACACCACAAGGCTATGTGTTGCAATGGTTAGAAATTTCACATAAAAAAGTTGGATGACACGAAGAAAACTTGTGATTTTGGCATCACTGCAGTCTTTGAGGTGACAAATATTTCATCAAGAAATGACATACATCCTCAACAGTCTCAAAATTGATACTATGGCATTTTGGATGATATACTTGAGTGTGACTTTAATTCCTTCAAATTAGTTTTGTTTGTAGTCAAATGGTATAGGCTACGATTGAATAAAAATGATCTTAATAGAACTGTTATTGAACATGATAATGGTTTTACAATTAATTAATACAAGGTCATTTGAACTAGTTGGGGATGAGCCCTATGTTCTTCCAAGCCAATGTGAAAAGGTATTTTACTCAGAGATTCCACATAAACCGGTTTGGTCATTTGTTGTTAGACATGATCCAAGAGGAAGGCCAATAAAGTATAATGTGATGGAGGAAGAAGATACCAAAGAAGTAGAAGATGAAGTAGATGATGATCATGATCGACAGTTTCTCGATGATGATGAAGAAGAAGAAGTTGTTATTGTTGATGGTGATGTTGATGGTGATGAAGAAGTTGTTGTTGTTGATGATGATGATGATGATGATGATGGTGATGATGATGATGATGATGATGTTGATGTTGATGGTGATGGTGATGGTGACGGTGATGGTGATGGTTATGGTGATGGTGATGGTGATGGCAATGGTGATGGTGATGATGATGGTGACGATGATGGTGATGATGATGGTGACGATGATGATGGTGGTGATGGTGATGGTGATGGTGATGGTGATGGTGATGGTGATGGTGGTGGTGGTGATGATTATGATGATGATGATGATGATGATGATGATCATCATCATCATCATCATCATCATCATCATCATCAATGAATGTATGAGGTATGTGATTAGTATATTATCTATTTAATATTGACTTCTTGATAGAATTTTTTTTACATAATTAATTCATTATGTTTTGAATTCTAATGCCATTACATAATTAACTCATGATGTACCTTTTAATATGGAGATGGAGATAGGGAGAGTGACTATTTATGTGACGTTTTTTAAACTTTGTGTTTATTTATGGAATTTGGATTGGTTATTAGCTATGTGATGGATGTTGATTTAAAATACATATGTGATGGATTACATGTTTATGATGATACATGTGACATTTTTTTAACTTTGTGTATATTTATAGAATGTGGATTGTTTATTACCTATGTGATGGATTACATGTTTATGATGACACACATGTGATGCTAATTATGATGCTCAATTACATATATGATGATACATCATGTGATCCTTATGATGCTTATGATACGTATGTATTTATTGTTTATCAACTTACAAATGTAATGCTTATGATGCTCAATTGATGGTGTTGATTTCATGTATAGTCCCTGTGTGATGTTGTCACCCTTGGTGGGAGTAGGTCATTGACTACTGACATAGTCAGCCATTTAGTTGAGCATCCTGCATAGTCTACATAAAGTAACGGTAAGGAATTAAAAAATTTACAATGATTTTGATGACAAAATCTTTTTATTATTTAATACTCTTTTTGTCTACAAATTTCATGTTGTTCATGTTGTGTACTATGTAATTTTTAGCTAACATAAGATAATTGAATTACATGTGTAGG
Organism: Cryptomeria japonica; assembly: GCF_030272615.1. Classification (NCBI taxonomy): domain Eukaryota; kingdom Viridiplantae; phylum Streptophyta; class Pinopsida; order Cupressales; family Cupressaceae; genus Cryptomeria; species Cryptomeria japonica. The sequence goes on from NC_081410.1 coordinate 290,193,341, forward strand.
AACCTAAACCCCTTTGACAAGGATCATGCATAGTCTCATGAATGGACAGGTATAACTAGTCAATACACCCTATAGAAATAGTTTTTTTTTTAAAATTACTTGGAAAACAAACTTCCTCAGTTTTTCAAACCTCGACATTAGCAACAAATCTAATATAGTTATCAACACTTGAGGCCCCAGTTGGACTTATTCAAATTTTAATCCCAAAATCAACTTTAGGGCTGACTTCTTCATCAACATTACCCCCATTTGCAAAATTTCTCTCTCATTTGATGGAGTGCAGGTACCCCCAAATAGGTATTTTTTAGATGTGTCTTCCTTGAGTGAGGGAAATGTAGGAATAGAAAACGAAAGTGAGACATGTAGTAGGTATACAATAGGGAGATCAACAAGAGGTCAAAAGATTAGAAGAAAATTCAATAAATACATGAAATTTTTCCTTTCTCAAGGGGGTTCATGTTCTTATGATGATGAGACCAAAGGCAACATTGAGGTGTCATTGAGGTACAAACATCTACATAAACAATGGGTGCCAAAGGAACTTCATCCAATAAACACCGATTTTTGTGTTAACTATAGGATATATTGCATAACACCTTCATCGTTACATGTTTTCGGCCTATTTTCCATGGACAACATAAAGGTCTGTTATAACAAAGTTGCTGAATTGATGGAGTTTGTCAAACCTTGTTACAATTACAATAATTGGATGCAGATTGTTCAATATAAAAAAAGTATGCGTAGGTATGCACTGTCAACAAATTATATACAACAGAAAGATAATGATCAAAGTAAATGAGTGGTTGTATACATTGATGGTCGGCCAAAAGAAACAAGGAATATTGGAGGTTTTATAAATAGTACGCGACCTAGGTCAACTAATAAACAACCAAACTACATATTTGAGGTGCACGAGGGAAATCATGTATTCGTATGTGCGATAAAATCAATAAGTGCAAGCCAAGAGCTTCTAATCTATTACAGTTTGAATCATATAGATACAAACAAAGTTAATATCATGGGGGTGGTACGTACTATATACCATTTAAATTAACCAACTTCCAATTAATGAATCCAATATACCATTTTATTATGAAGTTTTTTTGCTAAGTCTATTGGTTTAATTTCGCTAACATTTTTTAGATTTTTTCTTTGTCACAGGGTGACATGGATCCATCACATAGCGCAGACAGGGATGTAGGTTGTGACACTTCTACCAAGTAGGTAAACCTCATTGTAATTGTACAAATTAGATAGAAGGAAACTGTTACATTATTATGTTATTTTTTTGAGTGATTTAGACTAATTTTATAATTTTTAATGATATTATTGACACAGATGGATGTTTAGGGATAGGGAAAGGGAGTTGTAGTACCTGAGAACCTCTCTAGGGATGTGGACTCTTAGGATGAAGCGATGATGACCCTGAAAATTCCACATACCCTATGGAATTCATAAAAAAGCCTCCTAGAAAAATTAGTAAAGAGATTGTTTCTTTGACATCCGTGCATCCTATGACTAATGAGATATGAGAGAGGGTGCAAGTATTGATTCAGACGGCAGAAAACTTGCAAGTAAGAAGTAATGAAACCTTTAATTATAACAAAAGTTCAATAATGGTTTATATTTTATTCTCTTTTATGTCATTAACTAAAATATGTACGTGTTGTTTTTACATCAATTTATGTGCCCTCATGAAAGTGGTGGCCATGATCAGGGTGTTGCAGGTACTTAAGGTGATGACAATTTTCTTGGATTATTGCTTGCCTGGATTATCACTTTGAGTACCCAAAACACATCATACTTGATACTATCAATGTTCATAATAAAGGTTCATCCTTGTTTACAATTGTTGCACTTTTCATATATTTAATGTATTATTCTTCAGGTGTTGTCAATGTTCCTGTGCAAATGTCATCGTCGCCTCATTAGAGGTTATCCCCACCTGTATTGCCAAATGCAATGTCGGCAACATGTAGCATGCAGACATCCTCGAATACATGTCATATTGGCCTGCCCACTATTGGTAGATCCCTCTTTTTCTCTATCTTATGTTATGTATTTATTTCCCTTCAAGCGTTCTTTCTTGGGGGCATTTCATAGTGGATTCATTTTTTGCATGAGGAGATGCACATGAGGATATACCAGAGGCGACTACTGCTGATAACATGCCATCATTTCCTAGATCTTCTCGTATTTCTAGTACAAGAACATTGCAGGCCATATTGGTGGTGAGCGACGAAGAAATGATTCTCTTAAAGATACAGAAGGTTCTAGGTACTTTAAAATTATTATTATATATAGTCTAATTGTAATTTACTTTATGATCACTCATCTTGGACTATTGATCCCGTGAATTATTTGTAGGAAATGATATTTTCTATAAACATCTTAGTGACATTGCATTGCAGATATTTGGGCCCACCGTACGTAAAAGGTGGTACATCATATGTGAACTAACCCTAATCCACTATTTTGATTTCATATCATTGCTAGAATAGTTTTCCTTTGATCCATTTCTTGAACTATAATAAATGTAGCTTTAGTTCATTTCTAAATCTAACAAGTTTGATTTTTCTTTAAAAGGTGGAATGACCAAGAAAAAAGGTTAAAAGATGAATTGACAAACCAAATGGTTGAGTGGTTTTGAAATGACACCTTTGACAAAACCAAGCTCCTTGAAAAATTTGGCACATATCTAAAGTATTTGAGGGACCAATACAGGACCAATTTAGAGAAGAACCTAAAGTACGAGCATCCCCCCATGATTCCAGAGAGGGAGTGGAAGGACTTTATTTTGGATGCCAAGGAGAGAATTGAAAGGAAAAAAGAAAATACACCACCAGATGCCAAAATAAGGTACAAGATACTATTAAGAATGTAATTATGTACTAATTGATTATATTTTATATTTATATAATCTAACATATTTCAAAAAATTTATAGACTGAGTGACACGTCAAAGGCAACAAAGCCAAGACAAGAAAAGCACAGGAAACACAAACTCAACTCTGGTGGTGGTGGTTATATAAAACTTATTGCATGAATTGTAAGTATCTCATGTAAATGAAATATTGCATCAAAATATTAATAAATTCCAAACGATTTTTTTTTTATCAAACAATGCAAGCAAAATGCATGATACCAAGCAAAAATGCAGGGCTCTGAATTCAATAGAGTACCCATAGAAGATGACAAGATAATTGCCTACCAGCAAGGCTATACAGTCGTGGCTAATCAACTATGAGAATTGAGTGGGCATACACAATATTCAAGTGCATCCATCACACAGGTAAATATGCTAAATGGAAATTGTTTCAAATTGAATACTTTACCAATAATCTAATTGATGTTGAGTTACAACATAAAGTGACTCTATTTGTTTTAAATAAACAAGAAATGATAACAATGTGCAATGACATTGGAATGCAGCCTACTAATCATGAAACACCACCTGCACACAAAGGTCCAGATGTGCATCCCAGTAGTGGAGGTATTCATTTTCTATTCAAATTTATTTATGTAGCTATTAATACAATTAAACATCTTAATTTGTAATTAGAGTAGTAATTAATGTAACCCTTTTTGTTAATATTTTAGAGCATGTAGTCGGTGGTGACCAAGTGGAGCATGATCTAGGTACACAACATCAGGAATATGATGTTCCCCAATTAGGTAAAGAGGACCACTATTATTCCTTTAAACAAATATAATTGCAACTGGTGTTGATCATTAATGTAACCTTTAGTATTTCAACTCCAGATGATCTAGAGGGTGTTCAACATGTTGAGGTTGAGGCTAGACAAAATGATGTGTTCTCTAAATTAATGAAATACTTGTAGCAATAATAAAAAATATTTTGAATTTAACCCATTTCTTTGTTATTGTAGAGGACCCCCATTCGCTTTAGTGTCCTCATCCTCAGTATAGGACTAGGCATACATCAAGATCATGAGCATAGGGTGGAACAACTACAGAGGGGGGAAATGATGAAGAAACCAATGTTCCTAGTCTTTTCATAGCTTCAAAGAAAAAACAAAAAAATAAATGATTGTAATCTACCTTATTTGATAATGAGTGATTTTTATGTGTTAATGAATGTAATTATGTGCTAATTAATGGTTATGAATGATATGTGTTAATTAATATTGATGAATGTTGCATGTTAATTAATGTTAATCAATGTTATGTGTTAATGAACATTATGTGATATTAATGAATGAACGTTATATTTTATTAATGGTAGAAAGAATGATTGAAATTTATAAGATGTTAACAGGGAATTTAGAGTGATGTTAGGGGGGGAGGGGCCAAATGAGCTTCCACCTTCACGTGGTTGGCCCTGTTAAGTAGAGAATATTAAACTATTCTTGAAACCAAGTGAAGCTCAACAAGATAACACACTTTTCAATATTTCATTACGTTGCACAGTTAATCTTATTGAATAATGTATATTGAATCTAAATTGCAGGGCCCAACAGAACCAACATGAACAACAACACCATAAGTTGTTGGGTACAATGAACTCCCATATTGTCTTGTATGTACACTAACAGTATGAGTTGCTTCTAGTGTTGATATCCATGGCACGACTGCAAAAGTTATGAATATGCCTCATCCTTGTAAGTTTTTTTATTACTTGTCATTTTCTTTAGCATTTTGTTACTTCATGAATGAGATGTTTTCAGATTTCTATTCCATGAATACCTCTCTATTGTATTCTTCATGACCAATGTGTCTTCAGCATGTCCACTCCATGAGATCCTTTCTCATATATGCTTGTACCTTATGTGTATTTATGTATTACTTCATGGTTTACATGTATGATTCATGCCTTGCATGTATTAATATGTATGGTTTGTGCTTTACATAGCTCCTTCATGCCTTATGAGCATTACTTCATGCCTTGCAGTCTTCTCAAAATATTGTAAAATCATTCAACAAGAAAAAGAGTATAAGAGGCTACATACCAAAATAAATTAGATCTCCCTCTTTATTTCTTCACTTTCTTCCCTATTTTCTTCCTCCCTTCTTTATCACTTCCCTTTTTCTTTATTTTTCCTTGATATAACTAACCTTTTCTCCTTAATGTTCTTCATGAATCCAAAGACTCCTTTACACTCCCCACTTTACATCCATGACAAGTACCTCCATAACTTCACTTAGTGTGAAGTAATTATTCTCCTCTACCATGACCTTCATATATCTTTCATATATCCTTTCATATATTACCATCCATATATATATTGACCTCATTCTAAGACTTTGAATCTACCTCTTCTACCTCATTATGTGACAAAAAAATGTGAGGATTTAAGAGAAGCTTCGAATCATAATAGCCCTTAGCATTGGTTCAGAAAGAGTCTCATATTATGCTTCCTAGATTGGATGGCTTTGATCCTCATCACACTATTCAACTTTGTCCTCCTCACTAGATTGTTTGCACTCGTGATGACAAAATTGTGAAGATTATATTTCAACAATTTTTTAATTTTTTTTCTCACTCTTGATCCAACTCTTTATATGTCCTAAAATTGTATGAGCCTAATAGATTCTACTCTTGTTGATAGTTTGGTGGCTCTAAACAATGGCTCCTTCGAAGAAGCATGATCCTTGTAATTTTGGCCTTCCTTGTAATTTTGGTCTTCCATGATGTGAAAAAGAGGTTATGCTATGAATAATGGTCTAGATTAGTTATTTCTTATTATGTTGAGTATGAGTAAATATGGGCTTCCTTGGCTATGGTCACTATTTTGTTCTAACTATTGTCATTTAATGTGATTTGAGCATGGACGTCAAGTAATCATGAGGGTGGAAACAATCTTCAAGTGTTAGGGGGTACACGGCCTTCACCAAGGGATGAAAGTATCAGGAAAGTACAAGTGATTCATGTGTAGATCAATGTATCATTCACCTATTAATTCCTAGCAACATTCTCAAATAAACAAGAAAAGAGGTATGTTGAGTGCATATATACATTTTATGTTGCCATGATATAAGTAAGATATCAAACATGTAACTTAGATTGATTTGTAATTTCATTCATAAATATTTGATCTTCCTTGTGGATTTTTGAATGCATAATATCTCGTTGATTTCAATATCTTTATTGCAAGTACTCTTTTCAACATGAAACTCCACTCATTGAGGTCTCTTACTAAATGCAAGTCAATTATCCTATCAATGATGATACGTTGTGCATGCATTTTATGAGGAAATCTTATTAATAGCTATGGTTGGGTTGTTAATTGTTTTGTGAAAATATATACAAGTAGATTGGGACATTAGAGTTATAAACCCTAAATTGTGTTTGAGATCATTGTCCTAATTGTAACAGTCAACCACCATTGGCCCAAGGCCACACCAACACCGATGTGACACCAAGGTTTGTGCATACTGGTGTAAGGGCTACTCTTAGGACATTTAATTACCATTACATATACACACCTAGTGGGGTTTCCAAACACAACTTGTTTGAGTAGGTAGTATCATTGGTAAAATTGTGATTGTCACCATTGGTACCCTTAGGACAATCATTAATATTTGGTCTATGGCACTTTTTTATGGCTTCTACATGCTTGTATGGGGTGTGCAGAGGTCCCACACATCTCTTTCAACATTCCATCCAAGGCACTTCACTCTCACCTATCTTTTATTCCACTTTCTCTATGTTGTTATCCCAGAGGTCTGATACATGTTGTTAACATTGCTTTGATAACTCCTAATTCATATCTAAGATCATCCTAAGGTAACATGTTCATAGTCAATCAATAAGCTTTGTCTATGTGATTTCAAGTAAGATATTGATCTATATAGTTAATTTTGTGATTGATTTGAGGGATACATCCATTGTCAAACCTTAAGAAAATTTTGTTCCATATCCTATATTTATTTTGTTTTAATTCTCAGTGAGTAATTTTCAATAGTAATAAAGTGGTATATATCCTTATATTTCAATGAAAAAAGATCAGTTATTTGAATAAATACATATAAACATAAAACAAATTTTTCAAATCGATTTGATATATTATGTATAACAAATTGCTATGGTTGCAAATTGCTTTGATATATTATGTATAATAGATTGCTATAACTGAATTTTTGTGCTATACTCTTGGATCCAATACTCATGATTTTGGATTTTAGATAGCATGCCTACTATATTACTTTGGACTATAGTTGTAGATTTATTGTGGTTAATGCTAAAAGAATTCAAACAATTGTACATAGTTTATGGGTAACTTCACTTAAGAAACTCATGTCTCATCTCAATTATGTTCAATTACATTGTCAATTTGAAGATTTGGTCAAGTTTGAGGTAGGAACTCAAATTCCTCCTTTGTTTTTCAATTGAATTGATTTTAGTTTGTTGCAAATGAATTGTTGAGTGAATTAAAGTATTCTTCCAATTTAAATCTCTCCATTTGGATGATTATATGATTTGTATGAACCAAATTTAGAAATTATGAATATATATGAGGTTATGATGTTCAATTCTATTTGGGATGTTGAAATGACAAATCGAGGGAGTATTGTATTGTTGAGTTGATTAAAATCAAAAGGTTATTCTTTAATTTTCATTTTATGCACTTTGAAATTTCAAGATTTTTGAGGTCCATCAGTTAAGGGTGTTTGTCTTGGTCCCATAGACTATTTAGTCTCATGGATGTCATTAAAATCCTTCATTCATTCATTCATCAATGGTAATTGGCCTCATGACTGGTTTTTGGTCCAAGCTTGGGAATTATTGAAAAGTAGTATTTGATGATTTTGAGATGATATTCTATTATGGAATCATGATAATATATATGTGAATTTTGATAAGGGATCAATTGGGATCCATTGTCTTGGTGTTGTTCCCAATTGAGCATGTCTTGCTTATGTATGAAAATGGCATTTTTCAATTGAGACAATTTGATGTATTTAAGACATCTTGCATTTAGATATGGCATGCGCTTAGTCCTAGAGTGAGTCTAGGGAGTGGCTCCCACTCGTGTCCCTCATCTGAAAGTGGTATGCTTGGAATTCATTTTTGGGGGGTTTTGTAATCAAGTGATAACATAATAATAGAATTGGGTTAAAACAAATAACAAGATAATTGGTTCCTTGAGCACGCCTTGAGCGCTATCACAACACCAAGGGTGTTTTGGGAAGGCATGCTTGCACATGGAGTGTTGGGACTTTTGAGAAGAGGAATTCCCACTCACACAAGGATTATGTGATTGTTGTTATCATTCACGTGTGAGAATTCTTGGTTCCATATGGTCTATCCCCAAGAGCCTTTTACGATGAAAGGCATTCCCACACATGGAGCATTAGGACTTGTGCAAAGAGACATACCTGCTCATGTAGCATAAGGATTGCGTGATCATCATTCTCCTTCATATGAGAGAACTCTTGGTTCCATATTGTGTGTCCCTATGAGCACATACAATGAAAGGAAAGCCCACACATGGAGCATTGGGACTTGTGTGAAGAGACATTCCCACTCATGTAGCACAAGGATTGTGTGATCGTTGTTCTTGTCTGTATGAGAGAATGCTTGGTTCCATATGGTACATCCCCATGAGCACATACAATGAAAGGAATTCTTGCACATGGAGCATTGGGACTTGTCGGAAGAGACATGCCTTCTCATGTAGCACAAGGATTGCACAATCATCCTTCTCGTCCATATGAGAGAATTCTTGGTTCCATATGGTGCATCCCCATGAGCACATATGATGAAAGGAATGCCCACACATGGAGCATTGGGACTTGTCAAAAGAGACATACCTACTCATGTAGCACAAGGATTGCATGATCATCCTTCTTGTCCATATGAGAGAATGCTTGGTTCCATATGGTGCGTCCCCATGAGCACATACGATGACACTTCCTTCACTACACTCTAGAATCTAATGACTTTTGTTTTTTAAAGTAGTGACCCTATATGGATTCATGACTTGGTATCATTCTTGTCTATTGATGTTGCACTATATTGTTCCATTACTTGTGTCATGTATGTATCGTGTATGGCATGTGTGAGCCTATCATCCCCCTTGTATACTTTGATTGACTATTTCAAGCTATCTCCACAAGCATGATGGGGTGGACCTAAGGGTTCCACATGGTTGGGTGGCATTGCAAACCACCATTGGGGACCAATGGACTTAATTCATGATCACCTCAGAGAGCACTTCCACCTCCCTCAACACATGTTATTTCTCTTTCATCTATTCTTGCAAGTTATAATTCAAATGCATATTGAAATAAGCATTGTAATCATTGATGATATGTATATTAAACAATCCAAGTGGAGATTGATGTAATTGAACATAATTGATATGGTTTATGCTAACTTCACTTAAGTATATTATGGGCCCATAACCCATAGGTCCCAAGATCAATTTCATAACTAGAAAATAAGATATGTAAATGAGTTGAAAAATTTTAGGAGTAAACATGTGGGCATGTTGAACTATACAGGGGGAGAGATAACCTTTAAAATTTTATTTTTTTATACCAAAATTTAAATTCAAATACCCTAGTTACTTAAACAAAAGAAAGGTTGGAACTATTTTATATCAAGTGTTTTGTGGGTGGTCATAATGCATTTATGTTTTCTTTTAAGATGCTAGTAACATTATTTTTAGTACTATCTTTACCTTTTGTACTTTGCTATTGGACTTGATCAACCCAATAACCTTGTACATGTGATTTATTTTATTAAAGAGGATATTCATGTAGTCCAGAATGCATGATTATCATCTTTGAATATATGTTGAATATATAATAATGAGTGACTTCTTAGTATGAGATATATACATGTCATTCAATAGGTATATGTCATGTATTGACATAGGATGACACTTTATATGAGATTATCAATTTGGGATGTACTTATAAGAAATATGTGTATATATAGTAGATAAATTCATTTCATGTGTATATAGAGTAGATAAGTTATGGTAGCTCCCAAGAACAACTAACTTAGATAAGGTAGATAAAATCATTTCATCTCCCTGATTGGCTTTAAAGGCTCTTGCATTTGGGTTAGCTAATTCCCTATCAACACCCTTTTTAATAGGTTTACCAATACTCAGTGGTTCATACAGTCCTCTTAGAAGTTAGACCATCTCAATTATGGTGTGCTTGATCATATTAGCTTGAAACCAGTGTGCCTCATATTAGCTTGAAACCTATGCCCCCTATTGGTAGTTGATGGGGATAGAATATCATTCGTTGTACATATCAATGAGGTGTGCTTTACATCTAGATAATAATTTTTTTTTTTAAATAAATTTCTGTTAGAATTACGATGACAACTAAACTTTCCAGTGATGATGGAATTGTCAAACCAACAACATTATCATTGGTGCAAAGTTTCAAGATTTCATTGAAATTCAGACCCCAACTAAACAAACATCTGACGAGGATGTTGTATGTCCGATGATACTTCCTTGTCAGACAATTGTCGATACATATTACTGAACCAATGACAAAACCATTAGACCAACAACATTCTCATTGGTGCAAAGTTTTAGACTTTCATCAAAATTCTAACACAATCTAAACAAACATTCGATGACTTTTTTGACTAGAAGAGAGGTCATGCCCGTTGTCGGTAGAGTCCATGGTGTCATCATAATGCCAATGTTCAAAGGCATCATCAAAGAGTCCAATGACAAGCTTTTGATGATAACTTTTGTTAGCAGTCCGATGAAAAGTAATCGAATTCCGACGATCGGCCATCAGAAATTAGCCCCAAATGTACTAGTGGCATCTTTGGCCAAAATTAAAATCTCCTAACTAGGTCTAAAGTCTTATTTAGCTCGAAGTGACCTCCTAAACCACCACTACATTTCTCCTTTACGACATTATCCCTCATTTAACACCCAGGGATACATGACTGACACCCCTTGAACAAAAGTCCATCCTGCAAGGTGTAGTCAGAAAAATCTCCATGAAAAGCATTTTCAAAGTCACAACATACCTTATAGATTTCCTTGAAATCTTGGTCCTCTTCATACAATCCTTTGAGTTCTTCAACACCCATATTCTACAACTACACTTCTTGCACTATCAACACCCTCCTACTTAGAAAATATACAACCTTATTGGCTACCCCTTTCTTGTGCTTGATGATGAAGGTGTATGCTTGAATACTTTCAACTCATTTCATATACCTATGACTGAGTTTCTCCTATCCATTCAAAAAACTAAGAGCATGATTGTCAGTATACACAATAAAATCCTTAGGAAGAAAGTAATACCTCCACTTTTTTAGAACTTGTACCATAGCATACAACTCTAAATCATATGAGGAATACTTCCTCTTTGCTTAATTTAGTTTCTCATTGAAAAAGGCCACTGGTCTCCCCTCTTGCTCAATACTGGTCCTATATCAAATCCACTTGCATCACATTCAATAGTGAAGACCTTACTGAAATTAGGCAATACTAGGACTGGGTACTTGGCAACCTTCTATTTTAAACACTCAAAACTCTTAACTGCTTTTTTGGTCCACACAAACTTCACCTTACCACCACCGTTGATGGTTTCTAACATAGGTGCACAAATATCACTCTATTTTCTAATGAATTTCCTATTAAATGTTTCCAAACCATAAAAAATTCTTACCTCACCGACTGTCTTAGGTGTAGGCCAATTCAAAATAGCCTCTACCTTGGAACAATCCAACTTCAAGTCACCCTTAGAGATGAAAAATCCTAAGTACACCAACAACTACTTCATAAAGTCACACTTTTCTAAATTTATCATCAATGTTTTCTCCTGCATCCACTTTAGGACTACCTCCAAGTGTTTCAAGTAATCCTTCTTGCTCTTACTAAACACCAATATGTCATCGACGAAGACTACTACAAATTTCTCTATAAACTCCTACAACACTTCATTCATTAGTCTCATAAAGGTGCTAAGGGCATTTGAAAGACCAAAAGGAATCACAAGCCACTCGTACAACCCTTCATTTGTTTTAAATACAGTCTTTCATTTTGATAACTCTATGATGAACCACAAGTACCAAACTGGTACTGAGAGGGGGGGGTGAATCAATACAGACACAAATATAGTCCAAAACTAGTTTGATAGAAAATAATCCAAACGACTGGCAAACAGGAATACCTTTTCAACACAGACTGCAACCGGTAAAGCCAAGAATGCCTAAAACAAGCATTGACCGGTTAAACACTTAGCTTTTCATTTAACTCAAAACAACACTACCATTTCACCCTCATGCATGAATAGGTTAACTATCCTCTGATCATCACAACAATAAGTTCAGTATGCTTTATAGACAAGCATAAAACATAGAACCATCATGTGCTCAACAAGTAATAACAAAGCATCACAAGACAGAAGCATCACACATGACACACATATTTTTCACTTGGAAACCCAACTGGGAAAAACCATGGTGGGGATGAATACCCACAAGTTGCTTTTGAACTCTTTTGAAGTCTTCTCTGTTAGGAGCCTTGTCCGGTTAAAGACATTACAATAGGTTTTGCTAGGAACCGATCCTATTAGGGATCACCCGGTTAAGGGATAGCAACAATACCCGGTTAAGGGTTAAACCTGGTAGGGTCACCTTGTTAGAGGATTTGAAGAACTCAATAGCTAAAGGATCTCCAGAGCTCTATAGCTTCTCAGAACTCATTAACCTCAAGTTACCCGATTAAGGGATTTGAATCAAGCTTGTTAAGACCACCCTAGTAGGGGATTTTGCAACAAGCTAGTTAAGGCTACCCTATTAGGGGATTTTACAACTGTTGAAGTGGTTAGAGATCAACAGGAATTACAATCATCTGGTAGCAGCACTCAATGTTAATGCAGATCCATTTTGGCTCCTCTTCACCTTCTGCACATTCACTTTGTAGGTATCTCTTCTCTCCTTTGGTCTGGCAAGAATCACGTATCACTCCCCTAGGATACACACACACAACTTTTGCCAACAACCCTAGAAAGAAACACAACATCAACCTTATAGGAAACAGACAGGTCGATAGAAAAAACCCTAAACCCTAAACCTGAAAGGTTAAGCAATTCAAGTGGTTCAATCCTGACCGTTGAATCATACTGCATTAAATGCAAAATTCTTGAATTGATCTCAAGACATTCTCCATCATCCATTATCCACTGATTTCATGGTGGCTGATAACCCATCACGCGTTATCATCGTTTGATAGACTTCGAACAATCCTAAGGTAGATAGGAATAGTCTTCTTCATGCAAGATCCTTCATGCGCATAGAGCTTACGTGGCAACACGATCTATCCTCCATTATACTACTAACTCATCACACAAAGATCACCAATTGAGTCGCACAGACTTGAGGTACTCTTACCAAAAATCCTGAAGTGGAAGCTACCTACCAACCGGTAGTCATACAAACCGGTTCATACATATGCCAGTTCCTCTCTCTTTTCACCTATCACATATGCCGGTTCTGTTCATAACACATATTGACATCAATGACAACATACAATGTCATTATGTCTTCATGCCGGTTCTCATAATGCCAACAATCTCCCTCTTTGGCATTGATGGCAATATACAAAGATATCTTCTCTGCTTCACATCTTCTCCCCCTTTGACAACAATGTCAAAGTGGAGGTACAAGCATCTCTATGTCATTATGCTACTCCCCCTAAGGAGTAACATCTGTCAACACATCAATCAACCACAAATTTGTCTTTCCAGTACCTGACTGATGTGGAACAATTACTTTTAGTTCACCTCTTGAAGGGGTAATACCCCTAATTCACCTTTCAAATGCACAAATGTTGTCTTTCGGAGAGGCTTGGTGAATATGTCTGCTAACTGCTCCTTACTGGACACATGCTCTAGTGCAATCTCTTTATTCTGAACCGTTTCCCTCAAGAAATGATACTTAAGCTCAAAATGCTTGGTTGTAAAACCGGATTATTTGATATATTGATAGCACTTATGTTATCACAGAATATACTTACCGGTTTAGATACAGGGATCTTGAAGCCTTCCATTACATGCTTCATCCAGATTTTCTAAGTGCAGTTCATGAAAGCTCCAACATACTCCACTTTCGCTATAGACTGAGAGATACAACTCTACTTTTTACTCATCCATGAGACTAGTCTACCATTGAGAAAGAATGCACCACTGGTTGTGCTTCTCTGGTCATCCACATTACCTACCCAATTAGCATCTATGAACACTTTCAGGTTGAAATCATTGTTGTATGGGTACCACAATCCATAGTCAACTGTTCCCTTCAGATACCTAAGAATCCACTTGACTACAATCAAGTGAGATTCTTTTGGACTCTTTTGGAACCTTGCAGTAATGCCAATTTCATGTGCAATATCTGGTCTGCTATGCACTACATAATGCAACTTACCAATCATTGATCACTATTCCTTCTCATCAACTAGTGTGGAATCATCCTCTTTTGTCAATTTGCAACCGGTCACCATCGGTGTACCAACCGGTTTGCTATCTTCCATTCCAAAAGTCTTCAACACCTCTTTGGCATATTTGGACTGAGTGATGAAGATTCCATCTTTCATCTGCTAGATCTGCAGTCCAATGAAGAACTTAATATCCCCTATGAGTGACATCTCAAACTCTTTCTTCATCTCATCAGCAAACTCATGACTCATCTTGTCATCTCCACCAAAGATGATGTCATCAAAAAAAACTTCACAGATCAGGATCTGATCTCCTTCAGACTTCAAGTAGATATTGCTATCTTCACTTGTTCTCTCAAATCCAATCTTCATAAGATGGGAATGTAGGCGCTCATACCATGCCCTAGGTGCTTGCTTTAGACCATATAAATCTTTATGCAGCCTACACACCATATCACTATCTTCAAATAGGGAAAACCCATCTGGTTGCTCTATATATACCTCCTCTTCAAGTACAACATTTAGGAATATAGATTTTACATCCATTTGATATACTTTGAACCTCTTAAAAGCTGCATATGCAAGAAGCATACGAACTCCTTCCAATCTGGCTATAGGAGCAAAGGTTTCTCCATAGTCTTCTTCTTCTTCTTGAGCATATCCTTTGCATACCAATCTGGCTTTATTCCTAATCACTGTACCATCCTCATTCAACTTATTTCTGAACACCCATTTGGTGCCAATGACATTTTTATGCTCTAGTCTGGGTACCAAGGACCATGTACCATTTTTCTCTATCTGGTCAAGTTCCTCTTCCATTGCCTTGATCCAGTCTTCATCTTGATGAGCCTCTTTGAATGATTTAGGCTCAAATTCTGAGATCATACATGAGTTTTCTTTGATCTTTCTTCTTGTAAGGATTCTTGCATCCTTATCACCTATGATTTGCTTAGGATCATGATTTAACTTGACATACTGAGGAATGGTCTTAACTGGTTCTTCTTGCTTTTCTTCTTCATCCTCATCTTCATTAGTATCAGCATTCACTAGTTTAGGGACACTGTTACTGGTACTTGGTTGGCTAACAACCGGTTCATTTATAGCTTGCTCACTACCAGTTTCCTTAGTCTTCTCAGAGGATTCATCAACTCTTACATTGATGCTTTCCATAATTCTCTGAGTCCTATTGTTGTAGCACTTGAAAGCTTTACTCTTGGTGGAATATCCTAGTGTTGGCAATATTACATTATAAGGATATTGAGAAGGTTGTTGATGATTGTGGACATAACTGATTAAAGATGTTTTACTATCTTGATATTATTATTTTGTCATTGATGTCAAGAAATTGATTTTCTAATTCAGTATGATGTTTCCATATCTTGAGAAATATGATATGAAGATTATAAAGTAGTCGGTAAAGACACAAGAAAGAACATGATGAATAAGGGGATAAGATATTCAATGTGCAACTACTACCGAGTTAGACAATGATGAGATCTTGATGTTTTAAATTGTTTTTAACATCATACATATGTTGTAAAATGTAAAGGTTAATACTATACTATGTTATCAAGCAAAGAACCTAGTCGGTAAACCCTAAGGAACCTAGTCGGTAAACCCTAAGGTTATCGCAGTCAGTTAATGAAGATAGAATGTCTACCAAGTGAAGTTTAGTATTCACCAAGTTGTAACCGAGCTATAACAGAATGCATTAAATGTTTACATGTGATATTTAATGAAAGAAGCTGATGAGCTGGAGCGGATCAATGATTGGCAAGTCATGGAAGAAGTTTGTTAAATGAATCTAAGGCAATGGAAAGTTGGCAAGAAGATCTACAGCTTAGATTGAACTGCATTACCCTAACACAAGTTCCAAGGTGAATGTGTAAGTTCCAAGGTGGGGTAAAACATTTTCAGATTGAAAGATACAATAAACCTAGACAAGATTAAGCGGTTAGAAGATTGTTTATAAATAGGAAACTGTTGATAAATAATGTATGCGGGAAAGTGTATGCACAAGGATGCTACATAGTGATTACCAAGCACAGAAGCTTGAAGACCTATTAGAATAATAGAGTATTGATGCCCAGCAAATAGACAAGATTAGTTCTATGTCTAGATTATATTGAACAAATAGGAATCTGCTTTAGCATTTTAGATGTGAAGTTGCAGGTAGATTGTATTACTGTTGTTTTGTGAAAGTGATAGGAAATCTCTTAACCGAGTGGACTTAACAGTCTTATATGTAAATCCTCTAACAAGGTGACATTATGATTGAGTGTTTGAAATCCTTTGACAAGGTCACTTCTAACAAAGTGAAGATCCTAACAGATCTGAGGGAAATCCCTTAACCGGATCACATCTAGCAATGTGTTTGTAATCTTTAACAGGATTTTCTTTTAACCGAGCTTACTCTAGAAGAGTATATTTCTTAGTGGGTCCGAAATACCATAGTGGTTTTTCCCTATTTGGGTTTCCACATTAAATCTGGTGTTATGAGGTTTAATTGTTCATATGCTTTTGAGTTTGCATGTTTGACAGTTTCTAGTTATATGACTGATATATATGTTACCAAGGTTGAATCTGATGTTTTTATGGATGATTAAGTTTGTATGATTCACCCCCCCTCTCATCTTGTTGGTTATTGGATCTGTACTTATATTAAGTATCAGAACTATCACCTAGAAGTATTCCCTTATCACATTTAGCTTCAAATTTGCCCTGATGTTCACTCCTCTTGATGTAACATTTGCTACCAAATACCTTAAAGTAGCTAACCATAGGTGTCTTACCAGTCCAATACTCATAAGGAGTTTTGTCCTTACCCTTTTTTATGAATACCCGGTTCATAGTGTAGACTGCAGTGCTCACCACTTCTCTCCAAAAGGTGTGAGCTACCTTTCCTTGAATTAACATGGTTCTAGCTGCTTCAACCATGGTCTGATTATTCCTCTCTACTAGGCCATTCTATTGTGGAGTCCAAGGGGTAGACAACTATCTCTTGATGCCGAATTCTTCACAATACTTGTTGAATTCACTGGAAGTGAATTCCCCTCCTTGATCAGTTCTAAGACATTTGATCCTTTTACTGCTTTCCTTCTCCACTAATTCTCTAAAAGCTTTGAATTTCCCAAAAGCTTCAGACTTGTCTTTCAAGAATGTGACCCACATCATTCTTGAGCAATCTTCAGTGAGGATCATGAAGTACCTCTCACCCTGCACACTTCTAGTTTTCATAGGACCGCACAAATCAGTATGTACAAGATCAAGCAAGTTGTCAGCAGTGAAAGATTTACCTTTAAAAGTTGAGGAAGACATTTTCCCCAATTGACATTCTCTACACAAGGTATTATCTGGTTTGTTTAGCACCGGCAACCCTCTAACTACCTTGATCTTACTAGCCTTTACAATGTTATCAAAGTTTACATGGTAGAGTTTCCTATGCTATATCCAGCCATCATCAAGCTTAGCCATAAGACATGTACTTATATTTGCATTCAGATGAAATAGGTTACCTTTGGTCTGCATGTCGGTGGCCACCAATTTACCATCTTTTCCTTTGATTCTGCAAGCTCCATTCTTGAATTGCAGAGTGAGGCCACTGCCATTTAGCTAGGCAACACTTAGAAGGTTGTGTCTGAGACCATCAACCTAGTACACATTGTCAGCACTACTCTTTCCATTCAAAGAGATGGACCCTCTGCCTTTGACCATGCATGGTGCATCATTGCCAAAGTGAACCACACCACCATCATACTCCTCTAAGGATATAAACTTGCTCTGGTCACTAGTCATATGGTGAGAACAACCACTATCAATGATCCACTCATTGGAATTATCAAACCAAGAGACAAGAGCCTTCTTGTTTGCCACATCTTCCTTTACAGTAACAAACACAATGTCTGCGTCCTCTTCATCTTCTGATTCCTCATCTGTGACACCTTCATCAACTGCCACAAAATAGTTTCTCCAGTTTCCTCCTTTGAATTTCTTGAACCTTTCCGGTTTATCTTTGTTGTCACTATTAGGACAGTTCATAGAAATATGTCCTATCTAGTTACAAGAGAAACATTTCAAAGGGAGCTTACCTTTGTATTTACTAGTTCCTTTTGGAAATCTCCTGGCAAGAAGAGCTTCAAATTCCATCATAAACTCTTCATCATTCATTTCTTTGTTCTGATTAGGTTCCCCACTAGTGCTAGCCTCTTTTCCTTTTCTGGATGGTATAGCAGAGGCTCTAAATGTTGATTCTATCTTTTGAACACTGCCATCAAAACTATTCAGCTCATAGGCTATCAACTTGGCTATGATGGAGTCCAAGGACACCTTAGAATTGTCTATTGATCTCAGCTTCTGAATAGTAGCGACCCTTATTGCATAGACTGACAACAGGGATCTCAAGACTTTACTTACCACAATGGAATCTTCTATTTTTCCACCTACACTCTTGATTTCTCCAACAACTGTTTTGATTCTTATTCCATACTGCTAAATGGTCTCTCCTTCAACCATCTGCATGTCTTCAAACTTCCCTCTTAGGCTTTCTTCCTTAGCCTATTTTACATGCTCATCACTACCATAGATATTTTCAAGAGCATCCCATATCTCTTTGGGATTTGCCTTGTCTTGAACATCAATAAATTCAATGTTAGATAAACTACTGATGAGGGCTTCCATGACTTGCCCATTTTCTTGTATCTCTCTCTTTTGGCCATCGGTGAGAGTATCGGTAGGAACAACATATACATTTTCAACATAACTCTAGTGTTGAACACCCATGCTTTTGATGAATATATTCATCCTATCTTTCCATATACCGAAGTTTTCCCTGTTAAACTTTGGACCTTCCCTTTTCATCATTTGACTAGGATCTTTTCCTCAAGTGATTAAGCTCACAACATAGAGGACCTAGAGGTGCTCTAATACCAATTGATAACTCTATGATGAACCACTAGTACCAAACTGGTACTAAGAGGGGGGGGGGAGAATCAGTACAAACACAAATACAGTCCAAAATCGGTTTGACGGAAAATACTCCAAACGACTGGTAAACAGGAATACCTTTTCAACACAGACTACAACCGGTAAAGCCAAGAGTGCCTAAAACAAGCATTGACCAGTTAAACACTTATCTTTTCATTTAACTCAAAACAACACTGCCATTTCACCCTCATGCATGAACAGGTTAACTATCCTCTGATCATCACAACAGTAAATTCAGTATGCTTTATAGACAGGCATAAAACATAGAACCATCATGTTCTCAACAGGTAATAACAAAGCATCACAAGACAGAAGCATCACACATGACACACATATTTTTCACGTGGAAACCCAACTGGGAAAAACCACGGTGGGGATGAATACCCACAAGTTGCTTTTGAACTCTTTTGAAGTCTACTCTATTAGGAGCCTTGTCCGGTTAAAGACATTACAATAGGTTCTGCTAGGAACCGATCCTGTTAGTGATCACCCGGTTAAGGGATAGCAACAATACCTGGTTAAGGGTTAAACCCGGTAGGGTCACCTTGTTAGAGGATTTCAAGAACTCAATAGCTAAAGGATCTCCAGATCTCTATAGCTTCTCAAAACTCATTAACCTCAAGTTACCCAGTTAAGGGATTTGAATCAAACCTGTTAAGACCACCCTGTTAGGGGATTTTGCAACAAGCCAGTTAAGGCTACCCTATTAGGGGATTTTACAACTGTTGAAGTGGTTAGAGATCAACAAGAATTACAATGATCTGGTAGCAGCACTCAATGCTAATACAAATCCATTTTGGCTCCTCTTCACCTTCTGCACATTCACTTTGTAGGTATCTCTTCTCTCCTTTGGTCTGGCAAGAATCACGTAACACTCCCCTAGGATACACACACACAACTTTTTCCAACAACCCTAGAAAGAAACACAACATCGACCTTATAGGAAATAGATAGGTCGATAGCAAAAACCCTAAACCCTAAACCTGAAAGGTTAAGCAATTCAAGTGGTTCAATCCTGACCGTTGAATCATACTGCATTAAATGCAAAAGTCTTGAATCGATCTCAAGACATTCTCCATCATCCATTATCCACCGATTTCATGGCGGCTGATAACCCATCACATGTTATCACCATTTGACAGACTTTGCACAATCCTGAGGTAGATAGGAATAGTCTTCTTCATGCAAGATCCTTCATGCGCACAGAGCTTACGTGGCAACATGATCTGTCTGCCATTATACTGCTAACTCATCACACAAAGATCACCAATTGAGTTGCACAGACTTGAGGTACTCCAACTGGAAATCCTGAAGTGGAAGCTACCTACCAACCGGTAGTCATACAACTCTTCCATGTGCTGGTTCCCATTACTACATGCTGGTTCATCTTGAACAAATATGCCACTTCACTTTGGCATATAAACCAATTCATACATATGTCGGTTCCTCTCTCTTTTCACCTATCACATATGTCGGTTCTCTTCATAACACATATTGACATCAATGACAACATACAATGTCGTTATGTCTTCATGCCAGTTCTCATAATGCCAACACATTCTACCACTTACTGTATTCTAAAAGTCACACCATCCTTTTGGAAATAGTAAGCATTGTTTTCTCCATCATGATGAGCCTTTTTGTCAAACTACCATGGTCTACCGAGAAAAAGATGGCAAGCATCCATTGGAAGGATGTCACACAAAATTTTATCCTTATACCCCCCAATCCTAAACTCTACCCATGCATGTTCATTGATGAGTATGTGTTGCCCTTTGTTCAACCAACTGACCCTATATGGACAACTATGGATTAATCTCTCCAATTTCATCTTATTTAGTGCTTCCAAAGATATAATGTTATCAGTAGATTCTAAATTTATGATAACTTTACAAACCTTACCTTGAATCTTGCAGTTGACTCTAAAGAAAGCCTTTCTTTGGGGTGGCTTAGTCTTCACTGGTTCCTTGAGTAGTGTCCTCTTGATCATTAGGTTATCTCCCATCTCTAATGTCAAATTCACTTTAGGAGATTTCACACTCCTTGCATCTTATTGAGTCAAAGTGGTTCTCCTCTCACCACCATGAGAATTTGAGGCCTTCTCTGGACACTTGTAGGTCAGGTGCCCCATCTGATTACAGTTGTAAAATCTCATACTATAGAACTTGGATCCTCTTCATGATCCATTTGTCTCACCTCTTCTATTATGTCTTCTTCCATGGTAGCCTCCTCTGCTACTTGAGTCCTTAACTTTCTCTCTTTGGATAGACTCATCACTAGACCTTTGGTTAGGACTTCTACCTCCAAAACTACCTCTACCTCTGAAACTTCTCCCTCCTTTACCTCTATTACTCTACTCACTCCTCCTTTTTAGTTTCTCTTCCATCCTTAGGGACAATTAAAAATACTTGTTCACTATCTTCGGTGCCAAGATCCTGATCTCATCTTGGATGTTTATCCTTAGGCCATTCAAGTACCTAGCTACTTTCTCTGACTCCTCTTCTTGTCTCTTTGATCTGAGACTGAGTTTATGAAACTCCTTCGTATATGCATTCACATCAAGGTCTCTCTGTCTGAGGTTCTGCAATTTTCTATACATTTGCACTTCATAGTCAATGGGCATGAATTGTGCCTTGACCTTAGCTTTCATCCTTTCCTAGGAGGTTATCATACTTTTTCCCTCCTTAACTCTCTCCCCTTGTACATAGTTCCACTATGTAAGAGAAGACCCCTTCAACCTTGCTTTTTCCAACTTAAATCTCTTATCTTCAGGGATTTCTTTGTACTCAAAATAACTGGTCAATGCCTCAATCCAGTCTATCACCTCTTTTGCTTCCATACTTCCACTATATATAGGCAGCCCATCAATGGTGTCCCTATCGACTAACTTTAAGGCATCTACAAATTCCCTCTAATGTGTAGGTATCTCCTCTACCCTCTTAGAGGATTCCCCATCTTCTTTATCCCCTTCTTCATCGGTGTCACTTCCATCTTCCTTATCCTTAGTATTTTTCAATTCTTCAAGCTTGGACTCAAGCATCTCTTCGATCAACTTATTCACCGCATCTTGTGACATACTCTTAGAAGGCATTCTATTAGCCCCTATTTCAATCTCTCCCTCTAACATACACTAAGACCACACCACCCAAGTGATCTTCAAAATCTTGCTCTGATACCAATATGATGAGGAGGCAAACAAAATGGAAGGAGGGAAACCTTGAACCAACCAACCTCTAAGGCTCACAGACTCAACCAATAATCCCTAATTCCAAAGATCCATACACAACACCAACTCAAGAAATGGCTCAATGACACCAAAAAACACCTTGGAAAACCCAAATCCTCCTTTATGTCCACTTACAAACAACTAACACTTCTCGAGTTGTTGTGTGTCTACACACACCTTTGCATTCATGAGTGGGCTACTACTAGGCTTTAGGGTTTGAATGGCCCACTTGACCAATTCAGCACAATGATCCTTGGAGGGGTTTTCTCACAACATATTCACACAAATGAAATAGGATTTCATGGTTTAGAGCCACTGAAACATCAATTTTCACTCTTTTTCCCACAACTGAAACTGGTTGTTTTTAGGTCTCTATTTGAGGGAACCGAGTGATAAATTTTGACACCCTAAGGTTATAGGCAAGAAAATTATATTTTCAGATACCCTTTTGGGAGATCTCAACAATATCTTGGTTTCCAATACTAGGTTAGCTTGTCGATATCCCAACTAGTATTGCACTAATAGACCTAATAGGGCTATTAGACCTATTCGACTGAATGCCTTTCACAAATAGGTTTGGTTCTCCTTATGGGTGACCATTCACTGGCCATGAAATGCTATGTAAACCTTGAAAGTACTCTTCTACCACATTCAAACCCTTTCCAATTCTCTACCACTCACTCCTCACGCACTGCACTCATCAAACCAGTTTGTCACATAGAGATGCCAGACCTAGGGTTATTTCTCCATCCTCTTCACACTTTTGTATCCTCTTAATGGCTTTTGGTACTGATATATGATATAGTGGCCTATCCTCTCTTATAATGATAGAGTGTTTAGTTAAGGATTGATAGGCCAAAATCCATTATTGCAATCAAACCCTAAAGGTTTAAGGGTGTTAGGCTATCCAATAGAGATTTGCATGTAGAATCAGGCAATGATCACTTCAAGACTTCTCACTGAAAAAAAAAAAAAGGTAAAACAATCTAGTGACAATAACAATTCCATGAGCATTCTTGCCAATCCACCTTTAGTATACAAACAATAGAAATTAGATGGGTTTTTTTTTGAGTTTCCAATAGTTCTTGATGCTTCAATTTCTTTCTCGATCAACCTTTTTACCTACATCCATCTCTGTTTGGGGTCTTTAAACGGTATTCCCCAAACAACCACAACCTCCTCCAGCCATTTTTTAACCCAAACTGACCGTTGGAGAATCACAACTTACAAAAAGTGCAAAATTGTCATGACAACAAATTGACAATATAACAACTTTTGCATAATTTGACCAACTTAGACTCCAAACTATCATAGTTGATTAAATTGGAGTCTAGAACATAAAAAATAACTAAATAGACTTGTGGTCACTTGATCCCTCAATTTAGACCATTGTGACCCTTATTGACTCAATTTGTTCTACCAAACCCTAAATGATAATTTAACCCAAACATGGACAAACTTGTTACACTCCTAGGATATTGCATTACAAAAAGGACCCATAGGGTCTTATTACATTCCTTCTAGCTAATAGAAAATAATCTTATTCCTTGTTCATGTCTTCATAGGTAGCTTCTCTTACACTATTCATGCTACTTAGATTCATGTTTAGTCAATTGGTTTTGATTTGGTGATCAGATGCTATCTTGTATGCTGGCAAGATTGGCTTGTTGTTTCGGTGAGGGTTTCACTGGAAGAGCTCTGATAAAGATCTTTGATATTATGCATATGTGGTGTTGGTTTGGCCTCTAGTGGAGATTCAGGATGCTGATCATGATGATGTTTGAGACTTGGTTGATCGGGGTCATTTCTTTAGCATGTGTGGACCTAAATTGGGTCCTGGTTTCTCTAGGTTATGGATTGACATAATGTAATATGTGGATTAGACTTCTCGATGTGTTACCAATATTTCTTATGGGTTGGATATTATTTGTTTGGTCTCAGACCAACATATTTTGTAACTATGTAATTGTTTTATTGTCTAGTGGCCAACCTTATTGTTTGTGGTCGAGGGTTTGTATATATATGATGTAAGATCTCATTGTAGATCATGTGTGAGGATGTCTATGAGAGAATAATATAATAATCATTTACGTAGAGGATTTTTCTGATCATTGGTGATCGAGTTGAGTTTATGTAAGAGGATTTAGTCCTCCACTATTGAGCTTAACCAAAACTATACTTAGGCATAGGAGATGCTATCATTGTAGTTCATTGTCTCTTCCAGATTGTAGTCTAGAATTTTATGTAGTCAGTGAGACTCATTTTGTGATGAGCAGTGTGCTCTAGGCTATTGGCCTTCCTCCAAGTGCAGGCCCCTCATTTGTAATCACATGCTTACTGCAAAAGTATTATCTGACTGTGGGAAGGCTTCCCACCATGGGTTTTCCCTTTAATGGGTTTTCCACATACAAATATTGGTATCATATGGATGGTATTTATTCTTTGATTCTTGCTTATTATTAATCAGTTTATATGCTATTTCGGTAATTGGTTTATGCATTCTGGTATTGATCTTTTGGGTTTAAGTATTAAATTTTTTAATTGCTTAAGGTTCTAGTAATCTCATGACAACTGATTCAACCCCCCCCCCCCCTCAGTTATCTTCCAGCTATTTGAATTGTATAAGAATTGGTATCAGAGCTCCGGTCTTCTCTGCAGAAGCTTAACTGCTTGAGGAAGATCCTATGGTGACTAATAGTTCAAGTTCATCTGGTTCATCTTCTGCTATCTTTCAGAGAGAGATTCCTAGGATTGATGGAACAAATTATAAACTATGGAAGATTCAGATGGAGACTCATCTAAGATGTCTTGATAAGGAAATTTGGAAAATCACTGAGAATGGTGTTAATCCTTATAATCCAACAGCTGACAATCCTCCTCTAGAAAACTTGGATAAGGAGCTTGAGAATGATTCTAGAGCTAGGGAAGCCCTCTTGTGTGCACTGTCTGATCAAAACATAATGGGATTGACTGACAAATAAAAAACAAAGGCTATATGGGACAAGTTGGAGACTCTTAATGAAGGTGACCCTACTATTAAGATTGCTAAACTTGAAGATCAAAGAAGATAAAAGGATTACTGCATTCATGGAAAGGGTAAATGAAATTGTTATGGGAATTCAATGTTGTGGTAGATCTCTAAGTGAAGATGAATTAATTTTTAAAGTTATGAGATATTTTCCACCAGCTTATAAGATGAAGGCTACAAAAATTAATGAATTGAGAACAATGTCTAATACTTCTATCAATAGAGATACCTTGGTTGGGAAATTATCTTCTTTTGAGCTTGAATAATTTGGACCTTCTTTTCATGCATCTACATGATCAACCGACAAGAAAGATTGGAAAGCTTTGTATGCAAAGGAATTGGATGATATAAAGAGAGAAGATGAAGAATTTGAGTAACTTGAAGCCCTATTTGCTAGAAGAGTACCTAAAGGACTGATAGGAAGTAAGTATGAAGGAAAAGCACCTTTTAAATGTTTTGCATGTAACAAGATAGGTCATTTTGCATCTAGATGTCTTGAAAGGAATTTAATATTTGAAGAGAGGGGTAGAAGATCTTTTAAGCCTAACCCTGGATCTCAAAACAAGTATAAGTACAGGAAAAACATAGATAAATCATGCTACATAATGAATGAGGAAGGTGTGACTGATTCTGATGATGAACTGACACAAGACATTGCTAGTGGTTCCAACAATGGTAAGGAATGGGTGTTCGTGGCTATCAAGGAAAATGTTCCAGCACTAGAAGAGAATGTACCTGAAGAGAAGGCACTTGCTGCTAAAATTGAATATAAGGATGAATGGGTAATTGACAGTGAATTCTCACATCATATGACTTGAGATAAAAGGAAGTTTCTATCTTTGCAAGAATTTGAGGGCGGTCTTCTTAGAATTGGATATGACAAAGCATGTATAATCAAAGGAAAAGGAACTATAACATGGGATGGTAAGCACAATACTAATAATGTTTATTATGTTGAAGGTTTGAAGCATAATCTTTTGAGTGTAGGACAATTGGTGGATAAGAGATTTCAATTATAATTCAAGGATGGAAAATGAAAAATCATTAATAGATCTAGATTGGAGATTGGAACTGGTACTCAGACAAAAGGTAATATATTTCATTTGAATTCTAGTGAGAAGACATGTTTGATTGCACAAATTGATGAGAGTTGGCTATGGAATAAAAGGCTATGTCATGTGAATTTTGATTGCATTGTAAAGATCAGTTAAACTAAGGTTGTTAGAGATATACCTAAGGTTGTGAAGCCGTATAATCCAATATGTAAAGAATGTCTGTAATGTCCCAACTTTGCAAATCTAAGAAAACACATAAACAATGATTTTTAATGATTGATTAACTCATCTAGAGTATAATTTGTCTAAGTTCATTTGAGTTTATTAGTTATCAATAAGTCAACTCCATATTTAATTCCTAGTGGAATAAAAGGGATAAGCTACCTTAGGATGCCCGTAGTGCTTATCAGGCCCAAGGACGGTACACACCCCCTTGGCCCTCCTGCAAGAAGCCCTTTGTCAACTGCAGTGGGTGGGCTACCTGGCAGAGGCCTAGTTCCTGCTATCCCTGTTGCCTAATTCCTCATCTACCCCACTAAGTTAAATATGTAATTGCTTTATTCATAATTTAGTAGTAATGCATATTATATCTATGATGTTATTTCCTTAATCAAGAGTTGTGGATTATTAGTCAGTTCATTTATTAAACTATCTGCTAACTTGTTCATCCATGATAGTTTATTCATATTGTGCAATCATATATATATATATTTATTATTATTATATTAACTATAACATTTATCTACTTTTTAAATAATATATAATGTATTTACTGAAAACTTTATGCTATTATTTAACATTAACACTCTAAATACTTTCTATCCGAACATACTATTTTTAAATTTACTTTTACTAAGAAATAATACACAGTGGCGATAGACCTTACCTGGACTCCCGCGGTTCCTGCACTCGCTCTTATTTCGCCCGAGATTTCCCACCGCTATGTTCTCTCCCTGCATTCCTCTTTTCACCTCCCTTGCCCCCGCTAGCATCCGACCTTTATACATATGTGCAGGGACCCGACCATGGGTCATGGCTTTTGCAGGAGGGGTGACCAGGGGTCGTGGCTCTTAGTTCTACCCACTACGTCGTCCGACATTTTTAAAACAATGCGCCGTTTCGCCCGACGCCTTCTCCTTATGCACAACAATGTTAACGTCTATGGTTTATGTAATTTAGGCATCGAAAATATACTTTGCATGAGTTTGATTTGTTTTTATAATGTATTTTTAAATGTTTTATAATATATTAAGTTTATATTTATTTAGTGACAATTATGTATTAATAATTATTTATTAATTAATCAACATTTTATGGTGAAGTTAAATCGAGAAGTAATTAACATTATTATTATATTAATATAAAATAAGGAATCATTTTCAAAAATATAAATGTTTTATTTTTTATAATTTACAAAAATATGGGGTTATGACAGCCTTCCCCACTCAAATTTGCTTGTCCTCAAGCAAACTGGGGTTAAGATGATTAATGGTCTCACCTCCCTCCCATGTGGCATCTTCCTTAGGAAGGTTCTTCCATTTGACTAAATACTCTGTTATGATCCTCCTTCTTAATTCTCTTTCTCGCTTGTCAAGGATGAGCTCAGGTTCCAAAATCAACTTCCCTTCATTATCAATTGGGGGTAGCTCAGTACAAGGGGAAACGTGTAGACCCAACACCTTCTTTAGTCGAGATACATGAAACACATTATGTATTTTACTGTGATCTGGTAGCTCCAATTCATAGGCCACTTCACCTATCCTTTTCAAAATTTTATACGGACCATAGAATCGTGGTTTCAATTTCTCAGCTCCACTGATTTTAATGGATGACTGCTTGTAAGGTTGAAGTCTTAAAAATACCAAGTCTCCTACTTCAAAAGACCTTTCAATTCTTTTCTTGTCCGCATACAATTTCTGTTGATTTTGTGCTTGGTGAAGATTATCTTTAAGGGCATTCATGATATCTGTGTTTTGCTGGAGGAAGTCTTTTGCACCTGGTACATGACTTTCTGATCGTACGAAATCCCCAAAGGATGTTGCTTCATACCCGTAGAGGGCTTTAAAGGGACTCATTCGGATTGACATATGATGGGTTGTGTTGTAACAATACTCTCCAAGATGCAGCCATTTTACCCAAGCATTCTGCTGGCCTGAAACATAATTCCTTAAATAACCTTCTATCCATTTGTTTACAATTTCTGTTTGCCCATCGATCTGTGGATGATAACTAGTACTTGGTGTTAACTCCGTTCCTGCTATTTTGAATAGTTCTTGCCAGAATATGCTAATAAATCATCTATCTCTATCACTCACAATATTCTTGGGTAACCCGTGTAACTTAAAAATTTCCTTAAAGAAGACGTCGGCCACTTGTGATGCTCCAAAACTTGAAGGAATGGCCTGAAAATGTGCATATTTTGTTAGTCTGTCCACTACTACAAAAATGCAATCTTTATTCTATACCTTTGGAAGTCCTGTTATGAAGTCCATGGATATACTCTCCCACTTTTGATTTGGGATTGGTAGTGGTTGGAGTAATCCTGCAGGGAAAGTGTGTTCTTCTTTATTTCTTTGACACACCATGCATTCTTGGGTGTGTTTCAGTACATCTTCCTTTAACCCTTTCCATGAAAATCTTTCTCTGATCTGTTTGTAGGTTTTATAATACCCTTGATGACCTGCTAAAGGAAGGTCATGATAAGTCCTTATAATGTCTTTTTTCATATTTGACCCTGATGGAACATAGATTCTATTTTTGTAGAGAATGAGGTCATCAATTACCTGGTAATTTTCATCTGTTTCTTTTCCCTCTAGAATGTTGCTAGAGAATTTGTCTTTGGCATATTCGGTACTTAGAGTTGTCTTCCAATCTATAGATAGGACTGATAAGGACCCCAAGTAAGGTTTGCTTGAAAGAGCTTCTGCCACAACATTATATTTCCCTTTCATATATTCTATGTTGAAATTATATGCCTGAAGTTTACTCACCCATTTTTGTTGTCTATTGTTCAAATCTTTTTGATTGAGAAAAAACTTCAAACTGTTATGATCAGTTTTAACTATAAACTTCCCACATATCAGGTATTGTCTGAACTTCTCTAATGCATGCATAATAGCTAGCATTTCTTTATCATAAACTGAATAGGTTCTTTCTGTGTCTCTAAGTTTCTTGCTTTCAAAGGCTATGGGATGTTTCTTTTGCATTAAGACAGCTCCAATGCCTTCTCCTGAGGCATCACAATAAAGCTCAAAAGGTGCTGAAAAGTCTGGAATTGCTAAAACCGGGCAAGAGCTCATTACTTCTTTAAGTTTTTCAAATGCGGATTGGGCTTCTTCTGACCATAAGAACGCTCCCTTCTTAGTTAAATTTGTTAAGGGGGAAGTTAGTTTTGAAAATCCTTTAACAAATCTTCTATAGTAACTACATAAACCTAGGAAACCTCTGAGGTGAGTGAGGGTTCGGGGCCTTGGCCAATTTTTGATGGCTTCAATTTTTTCTTCATCCACCTTAACTCCATGGGTGCTGATCTTATGACCAAGATACAAAATTTCTTCCATCCCAAACTCACATTTTGACATTTTGGCAAAAAGAGAATGTTGTTCAAGTAGGCCCAATATTTCATCTATGTGCTTCAAGTGTGCTTCCCAAGTTTTGCTGTAAATCAATATATCATCAAAAAATACTAACAGGAACTTCCTCAACTATCCCCTGAAGATGTGCTTCATGCATGACTGGAAGGTGGCAGGGGCATTTGTAAGGCCAAATGGAAGGACCAAAAACTCAAAGTGGCCATAGTGGCATCGAAATGCTATTTTCGGAACATCTTCCTTCCTTAATCTTATTTGATGGTATCCCGATCTCAAATCTATTTTTGAAAAGTATACTGCTCCATGTAATTCATCTATAAGTTCGTCCACCCTAGGGATAGGGTATCGGTTCTTTATAGTCTTCTTATTGAGCGCTCTATAATCAATGCACATCCACATGGTCCCATTGTAATGTCCCATCCTTCTTTTTTACCAATACAACAGAGGAGGCGAAAGGACTGGAGCTAGGTTGAATGTGCCCCATTTCTAGAAGCTCTTTGATAGCTTTCTCAATTTCTTCCTTATAGCCCCTTGGATGGCGATAAGGGGTGGTGATTACTGGTTTTGCACCTTCTTCAAGTTCAATAGTGTGTTCAAATCCTCTCTTGGGTGGTAGTCCTTTTGGGATGTCCTCAAACACTTTTTTATGTTTTTTAATAATGGGTTTAATATCAACATGAATGGCTTCCCCTTGGTTTGAATTTTTGTCTAGTACCATGCATTGGGCAGCCCACTCTCCTTGGCTACGTCTAAAAATCCTTTCCATCTTTTTGGAAGTTACCATTCTAGTTGTGCCATCATGCAACCCTTGGATTAGTACTTCCTATCCATTTTGAGTGAAACATAACTCCAATTTGGGGTGATCGAGGTAGAATCTTCCCAAGGAATGTATCCAAGGAATTCCTAGGATTACATCTGAATCCCCTAACTC
Source organism: Cryptomeria japonica (assembly GCF_030272615.1). NCBI lineage: Eukaryota > Viridiplantae > Streptophyta > Pinopsida > Cupressales > Cupressaceae > Cryptomeria > Cryptomeria japonica. Next base: position 290,224,544 of record NC_081410.1, read on the forward strand.
TACCACATAAAAATCTTCTTTGGTAGGGTATTTCCCTAATGTTATGTTTAATTGAGGGATCTTTTTGTTACATGAGGAAGTGGATCCGTCTGTAAGAGCTACTTAGAACCCCTTAAATTCTTGTGTTGTCAGCTTCAACCTTTTTACCAAACTTTTATCAATAAAGTTGTGGGTAGCCCCGCTATCCAAAAGTGCAATTACTCTCTGCCCCTTTATCGCACTTTTGATTCTGAATGGATGGTGTTTTGAAGCTATGGAAATTGCGGCTAATGATACTTGCACATCTTTAGTAATTTTTTCTCTTTTGCTTGGGGGTTCATTGAGTTCTTCTTCTTCATCACTAGATAAAGCTTCCAAGTTGTGGGCTTGGCTCTTCCTCCCACATATGTGACCCGGTTGCCACTTTTCTTTGCACTTAAAGCATAGCCTTTTTTTTCTAAGCATATCTCTTTCATTTCCCTCTTTGCAACTATGACCATATTCCCATTTCTCATGACAATGGTAACATACGTTCTTTCTTTTAAGCTCTTCCCTTTCTTTAAAGGTGTTTCCCTTCCTAGGCCATTCTTTAGCATGTATATTTTTAGTGAATGTTTTGGAGGGTTTCTCCCAAGTTGAAGTGTCTTCTAGGCCCAATGCTTTATCTATGGCATCATCTAGGGTAGGAGGTTTTAATGCTCTCATCAATCCTTTAATGGAGTCTTTGAGTCCCTCCACAAAAAGATAGGTGAGCCTGTCCTCATCCACTCCTGAGACCCTTACGGAAATTTTTTGAAATTCAGTGATGTATTCCTCCACTGTTCCCCTTTGTCTTAAGAGGGTTAATTCTTTGAAATCTTTTTGTGGGTGTTTCCTCTCAAATCTCTTAATGAGTTTCTGAGTGAATTCATCATATGTTGTTATACCATCATGACCTTGTGTGAGGGTGCCATGATACCACCACTCATGGGCTAAACCTTCTAGGTGTAAAATGGCAAATTGGACTGCATCATCTTCTGTCATGGGGCTGAGATTTAAATATGTATTAAGTTTTTGTATCCATGCTTGGGCTGATATTTTTCCGGAGCCATCAAAGTTAGGTATTGATAGTTTATTTACTTTGTGTTTTAGATCCCTGCTGAATGGTTTTCTCCTAGGGGTCTCATTTTTCTTTGCTTCACAAAACTCCCTAAAAGATACAATCTCTCTTACTTCTGGCCCTAATTTAGCATAGGCCATGGCCATTTCTTCTGTGTTATTCATGGAGGAGTTATTTGTTTCTTCCCCATTATTTCCCTCTCTAGGTAGGAAATTGGGTTTTTGAATCCTGGAGCTGGAAGATGTATTATGAGTGTTTTCAGAATGATTAGAGTTTTCTTCTCTGCCATTGGAATGATTTCTAACAGTGTTCATGGTGGTATTCATATCTTGTAAGGCTTGAAGCAAAGCCTGACTTGTTTTTTCATTTTGCTCCATTAGAGCTTGAGTTTTTCTATCATTGTTTTCCATGAATGTTCTAAGTTCATTTTCCAATGGTTCACCCATGTGGTTACTACTTCCTCTGGTTCTCCTTTGATAATTTTGCATTAACAACCTTAACAGGATGGCAGAAGCCTGGCTCTGATACCAATTGTAATGTCCCAACTTCGCAAATCTAAGAAAACACGTAAACAATGATTTTTAATGATTGATTAACTCATCTAGAGTATAATTTGTCTAAGTTCATTTGAGTTTATTAGTTATCAATAAGTCAACTCCATATTTAATTCCTAGTGGAATAAAAGGGATAAGCTACCTTAGGATGCCCGTAGCGCTTATCAGGCCCAACGATGGTACACACCCCCTTGGCCCTCCTGCAAGAAGCCCTTTGTCAACTGCAGTGGGTGGGCTACCTGGCAGAGGCCTAGTTCCTGCTATCCCTGTTGCCTAATTCCTCATCTACCACACTAAGTTAAATATGTAATTGCTTTATTCATAATTTAGTAGTAATGCATATTATATCTATGATGTTATTTCCTTAATCAAGAGTTGTGGATTATTAGTCAGTTCATTTATTAAACTATCTGCTAACTTGTTCATCCATGATAGTTTATTCATATTGTGCAATCATATATATATATATATATATATATATATATATATATATTTATTATTATTATATTAACTATAACATTTATCTACTTTTTAAATAATATATAATGTATTTACTGAAAACTTTATGCTATTATTTAACATTAACACTCTAAATACTTTCTGTCTGAACATACTATTTTTAAATTTACTTTTACTAAGAAATAATACACAGTGGCGATAGACCTTACCTGGGCTCCCGCGGTTCTTGCGCTCGCTCTTATTTCACCCGAGATTTCCCACCGCTATGTTCTCTCCCTGCGTTCCTCTTTTCACCTCCCTTGCCCCCACTAGCGTCCGGCCTTTATACATATGTGCGGGGACCCAACCATGGGTTGTGGCTTTTGCGGGAGGGGTGACCAGGGGTCATGGCTCCTGGTTCTACCCACTACGTCGTCCGACGTTTTTAAAACAATGCGCCGTTTCGCCCGATGCCTTCTCCTTATGCACAGCAATGTTAACGTCTATGGTTTATGTAATTTAGGCATCGAAAATATACTTTGCATGAGTTTGATTTGTTTTTATAATGTATTTTTAAATGTTTTATAATATATTAAGTTTATATTTATTTAGTGACAATTATGTATTAATAATTATTTATTAATTAATCAACATTTTATGGTGAAGTTAAATCGAGAAGTAATTAACATTATTATTATATTAATATAAAATAAGGAATCATTTTCAAAAATATAAATGTTTTATTTTTTATAATTTACAAAAATATGGGGTTATGACAATGTCAAATGGAAAAATAGGTCAGAACCTCTTTTAAGAGTATACAAGACAAATCTAATTATGATCTTGATCTTATTCATACTGATTTGTGTGGCTCTCCTAGAGTTAAAATTTTTCAAGCTAATAGATACTTTATGCTAATCATTAATGATTATTATAGAATGAAGTGAGTTACTTTTCTAAGGGAGAAATATGAGGCTTTTGAAAAGTTTAAAATATTCAAGGCTAAAGTTGAGACTGAGATAGGATTGAAGATTAAATGTTTAAGGTCAGATCATGGTAGAGAATTCACATCCAGTGAGTTCAAAAACTTTTGTGAGATGAATGGTAGAAGGAGACAATTTTCTACTCCCCGGACACCTTAGCAGAATAGAGTTGTGGAAAGGAAGAACAAAACTATCTTCGATGCTAATAGAAACATGATGGTGGAATCTAATATACCTCATATCAATTGGAGAGAAGCAGTGAAAACAACAATCTATACATTCAACAGAGTTCATATCAAAGGAAAAACCGGTAAGACACCTTATGAATTGTGGTTTGGTAATAAACCTACAGCTAAGTATTTCAAAATATTTGATAGTAAATTTTATATCAGGAGAAATGATATCATTGGAAAATTTAATCATAGATGTGATGAAGGAATATTTCTTGGTTATTCTAATGAAAGAAAAGTATATAGATGTTATAACAAGAGATTGCAGAGAATTATGGAGAGCACTAATGTCAAGGTGGATGAGCTAAATAGAAGTCAAATCAAAGTTTATGAGCAAGAGCCAATAGTGGAAATGATCATAACTAAATCAGTAATACCTTTACTGAAATAGAATGTTGAACTAGTTACTTTGGCAGTATCAAAAAATTCAATAGTAACTAAAGAAAAAGAAAGATGAACAAAGAATCTGAAGACTCCTATGTATGTAAGGTTGAATCATTTAGAAGATCAAATCATTGGGGATAAGAACAATGGAGTGATGACAAGAAGGATATTGGCAACTAATGAGGTATGTTTAATTTCACAAGTTAAACCGGTATTAGTAATTGAAGCATGTAAAGATGAATGTTGGATGAAAGCTATGGATAAAGAATTAGATCAGATAGAGAAGAATAACACATGGACTTTAGTTCCCTGACCTAAAAATAAGAATGTTATTGGAACTAAATGGGTTTTTAAGAATAAATTGAATGAAGATGGACAAGTTGTAAGGAATAAAGCTAGATTGGTTTGCAAATGATATTCTCATAAGGAAGGAACTGATTATGGTGAAACTTTTGCACCAGTAGCTAGGATTGAAGTTTTAAGATTATTTCTTGCCTATGTTGCACATGAAAACTACAAGTTTTATCAAAGGGATGTTAAGTGTGCCTTTTTGAATGGGGATCTTGATGAAGAAGTTTATATTGAGCAACCTGATGATTTTTCACTTTTAGATGATAAAAACATGGTTTGTAGGTTAAGGAAAGCTTTATATGGATTGAAACAAGCACCTAGAGCTTGGTATGTAAGGTTGGATAAATATATTTTGAATATTGGTCTCACTACAGGTAATGCTGATAGTAATCTATATTATACAGTCACCAATGATGATATATTGATTATTGAGGTCTTTGTTGATGACATCATTTCTGGAGGTGAAGATAAGTTGTGCATGGAATTTTCTAAAAATATGGAGAAAGAATTTGAAATGTCTATGATTGGGGAAATGAATTTTTACTTAGGTTTGCAAATTAGTCAGACTGATAAAGGTATTTTCATTTGTCAAACTAAGTGTGGTAGGGAATTGTTGAAGAAATTTGGTATGTAAGACTCTAAACCGATAAGTACTCCTATGGTTACCAGTGGGAAATTGACAAGGAAATATGTATCTGCACCTGTAAATCCTACAAGATACAAGTTTATGATTGGAGGTCTACTATATTTGACTCAGACTAGGCCTGATATAATGAAAATTGTTTGCATTGCATCAAGATATCAAAGTGATCCTAGAGAAAATAATGAGAGTGCAGTGAAAACAATTTTTAGATACTTACAAGGTACATCTGAATATGGTTTATGGTACCCTAAGGATGATGACTTTACTTTATGTGCATATACAGATGTAGATTGGGTATGTAATGTTGATGACCAAAAAAACACTTCCAGTGGAGCTTTCTATCTTGGGAAGAAGTTGGTTTCATGGATCAGCAAGAAACAATCATGTACTTCTTTATCTACTATTGAAGTTGAGTATGTTACTCCTGCTACTAATTGTACACAAGTTCAATGGATGAAGGAAATCTTGAAGGACATTAAAGTGCATTGTATTGGACCAGTGGTTATTCACTATGATAAATCTACTACTATTAACATATCAAATAATTTGATATTTCACTCTTAGACAAAGCACATATCTATCAAGTATAACTTTTTGAAGGAGAAGGTGGAAGAAACTAATGTTAGACTAGTCTATGTGAATACTAAAGAGAAGATTGCAGATATCTTCACTAAACCTTTGCCTAAAGAATCATTTGAGTACCTTAGAGATAGATTAGGGGTTTCTACCCCTCTAACAGAGAAATGATTGATTTTTTTTTGTATCAATATGGTATGCATTATCAGAGATATTATTCATTTTGGATTGATGTGGGGATGCTACTGCTCAGGGGGAGTAGTTAGCCTTGTGACTCAATAGTTTTTTTATTTTTTCTTTTCTATGTATGCCAGATCTTTGGCATTGATGTCAAAGGGGGAGAGATATTCATGTGAAAAACTTAAGGGATATGTACATTAGGGGGAGAAATTTGCATAACTTAATTGTGGTATCATGCATGTTTCAGAAATTCATTACTATAATCTTTTGTGGGAGATTTGTTTGGCATTTCTTGGCACTTGGATATTTTTCACATCTAGTGTTGCCATCAATGCCAAAGGGAGAGATTGTTGGCCATTTGGAGGAATTAATTATGTGTTGCATTGATGTTTTGTCCAAAAGTTATTGACCCAAGTACACCTGCAATCCTTCTATGAAATGGCCAATTTTAGTCTACAAAACACATTAGGGCTTGGATAACATAGCATAGGACCCTAATTGATCCTCCTGCACTTCAAGTTTTGCTAGACCTAGGGGGGACACCCTTTTGATGCATGAAATTAACTCATTTACTCACCATGACAGCATCAATGAAGCAGATAAACCATTCCACAAGCTCACCCAATTTAGAAACACACTACAGATTGGCTAAATCTATATAAACCATAAATGAAAATAGAGCTTGGAATGAAAAGAACACTCCCCTAAACATAAACAAAAATAGATTTATCTTTATAATTGTAAATCTGAAAACTATCCCCAAATCTACAAGACTAGTGTCTTATTCATTGGACAATAGAGTCACACACAGAAATGCAAATGTGTATCCTAGTCACAAGAAGGTTCTCCTTAAACAATATTCCTGCATTCACACCTCATACTAATGCATTACTCAATCTATTCACAAAATCATCAGATCTGGGACACATATTTCATTTATTCATGATTGATCATAGAGTTTAAAACCTTCAATGAAGGATACCCACAAGCAATCACACAACCTCCTTGAAATTGACAAATTTCATCCTCCTTGAGGATTGAATTCATAATAATGAAATACATATACAGAGACAATAATGTGGGAAACTTACTCATGTCTGACACAAGTAAGATCTGCAACTAGAAAACAACATCTACA